>NC_060952.1:88425463-88465889 GCF_022045245.1 Lucilia cuprina | reverse complement strand
TCTAGTTCAGTTCTAGTTCAGTTCAAGTTCAGTTCAAGTTCAGTTCTAGTTCAGTTCTAGTTCAGTTCTAGTTCAGTTCTAGTTCAGTTCTAGTTCAATTCTAGTTCAGTTCTAGTTTAGTTCAAGTTCATTTCGTGTTCAGTTCTGTTTAATTCAGTTAAAGTTGTAAATATTATATGTAGGTACAGCCGATTTAAGGCACTTATCATAATAAATATGTATTGAATAAATTTTCTATATTACACGCAAAAATAATACATACTTATGCATTAATGATATTCATAACTTTGATGTTGATCACATTTCTTCATTTCAAATAGTTTAGTTATTTTCTTTTCAACTCTAAAAAAATCATCGGCAACTATCTTTATGGCTTTAGCTTTATATTATAATTTAAAAAGAACAAAAAATTTTATACATAAAAAACAAAATCAAACATTTGTTCTACATAAAAAAATAATTCAAGTGAAAAAAACATCATCATAACAGTAAAAAAAAAACAAATTCCAAAACATGTAGACTTCGTCAAACATTATGTGATGCGGGACATTTTAAATTGATTTTAATGAATCTTAATTGATTGTAACTGTTTGAGTTCTATATGTATACAAAAAGACTGTACATTTTACACAAGTATGTGTGCAAGTGAAATGCACTTTTCAAAATAACAAATAATAATTTTGATACGCAAAATCTTAAAAAATGTTATTTTTAAATATATGTATATATTATTTACAGTGTAGTAGTAGTTAATATGAGTACATTTTCGAGTGCAAAATTAATGATTTGCTTGTAAACAAGCTTATAATTTATACATATAATACAGGTGCCGAATTTCACCCTCTGAAAATTATGAATCACTGCAGATTTTCCAATTTTTTTTTTTTAACACAAAAGTCTGTTTTTCTCGAAACCTATAAGAGATACAGCAAAAACAAGTGAAATCTGTGATCACTTTTATTTCATACTAAAAACCGATATTTTGAGTGAAAACATACAAGTCCGTTTTTCTCGAAAACTATAAGAGATACACCAAAAACAAGCGAAATCTGTGATCACTTTTTTTTCATACTAAAACCGATATTTTAAGTGAAAACATAAAAGTCCGTTTTTCTCGAAAACTATAAGAGATACAGCAAAAACAAGCGAAATCTGTGATCACTTTTATTTCATACCAAAAACCGATTTTTGAGTGAAAACATAAAAGTGCGTTTTTCTCGAAAACTATAAGAGATACAGCAAAAACAAACAAAATCTGTGATACTAAAAACCGATATTTGGAGTGAAAACATAAAAGTGCGTTTTTCTCGAAAACTATAAGAGATACAGCAAAAACAAGTGAAATCTGTGATCATTTTTATTTCATACCAAAAACCGATATTTTGAGTGAAAACATAAAAGTGCGTTTTTCTTGAAAATTATAAGAGATACAGGAAAAACAAGCGAAATCTGTGATCACTTTTATTTCATACTAAAAACCGATATTTTGAATGAAAACATAAAAATGCATTATTCTTGAAAACTATAAGAGATAAAGCAAAAACAAGCGAAATCTGTGATCACTTTTATTTCATACCAAAAACCGATATTTTGAGTGAAAACATAAAAGTGCGTTTTTCTCGAAAACTATAAGAGATACAGCAAAAACAAGCGAAATCTGTGATACTAAAAACCGATATTTGGAGTGAAAACATAAAAGTCCGTTTTTCTCGAAAACGACTTTTACTTTTATGTTTAAGAGATATGTTTTCACTTAAAATATCGGTTTTTAGTATGAAATAAAAGTGATCACAGATTTCACTTGGTTTTGCTGTATCTCTTATAGTTTTCGAGAAAAAATATAGGTTTTTAGTATGAAATAAAAGTGATCACAGATATCACTTGTTTTTGCTGCATCTCTTATAGTTTTCGAGAAAAACAGACTTTTATGTTTTCACTCAATATTTCGGCTTTTAGTATGAAATAAAAGTGATCACAGATTTTACTTGTTTTTGCTGTATCTCTTATAGTTTTCGAGAAAAACGGACTTTTATGTTTTCACTCAATATTTCGGTTTTTAGTATGAAATAAAAATGATCACAGATTTCACTTGTTTTTGCTGTATCTCTTATAGTTTTCAAGAAAAACGCATTATTATGTTTTCACTCAATATTTCGGTTTTTAGTATGAAATAAAAATGATCACAGATTTCACTTGTTTTTGCTGTATCTCTTATAGTTATCGAGAAAAGCGGACCTTTATGTTTTCATTCAAAATATCGGTTTTTAGTATGAAATAAAAGTGATCACAGATTTTACTTGGTTTTGCTATATCTCTTATAGTTTTCGAGAAAAACGGACTTTTATGTTTTTACTCAAAATATCGGTTTTTAGTATGAAATAAAAGTGATCACAGATTTTACTTGTTTTTGCTGTATCTCTTATAGTTTTCGAGAAAAACGGACTTTTATGTTTTCACTCAATATTTCGGTTTTTAGTATGAAATAAAAGTGATCACAGATTTCACTTGTTTTTGCTGTATCTCTTATAGTTTTCGAGAAAAACGGACCTTTATGTTTTCACTCAATATTTCGGTTTTTAGTATGAAATAAAAGTGATCACAGATATCACTTGTTTTTGCTGTATCTCTTATAGTTTTCGAGAAAAACGGACTTTTATGTTTTCGCTCAATATTTCGGTTTTTAGTATGAAATAAAAGTGATCACAGATTTCACTTGTTTTTGCTGTATCTCTTATAGTTTTCGAGAAAAACGGACTTTTATGTTTTCACTCAAAATATCGGTTTTTAGTATGAAATAAAAGTGATCACAGATTTCACTTGTTTTTGCTGTAAAAACAAGCAAAATATTTCGGTTTTTAGTATGAAATAAAAGTGATCACAGATTTCACTTGTTTTTGCTGTATCTCTTATAGTTTTCGAGAAAAACGGACTTCTATGTTTTCACTTAAAATATCGGTTTTTAGTATAAAATAAAAGTGATCACAGATTTTACTTGTTTTTGCTGTATCTCTTATAGTTTTCGAGAAAAACGGACTTTTATGTTTTCACTCAATATTTCGGTTTTTAGTATGAAATAAAAGTGATCACAGATTTCACTTGTTTTTGCTGTATCTCTTATAGTTTTCAAGAAAAACGGAATTTTATGTTTTCACTCAAAATATCGGTTTTTAGTATGATATAAAAGTGATCACAGATTTCACTTGTTTTTGCTGTATCTCTTATAGTTTTCGAGAAAAACGCATTTTTTTGTTTTCACTCAAAATATTGGTTTTTAGTATGAAATAAAAGTGATCACGGATTTCGCTTGTTTTTGGTGTATCTCTTATAGTTTTCGAGAAAAACGGACTTTTATGTTTTCACTCAAAATATCGGTTTTTAGTATGAAATAAAAGTGATCACAGATTTCGCTTGTTTTTGCTGTATCTCTTATAGTTTTCGAGAAAAACGCATTTTTATGTTTTCACTCAAAATATCGCTTTTTAGTATGAAATAAAAGTGATCACAGATTTCACTTGTTTTTGCTGTATCTCTTATAGTTTTCGAGAAAAACGGAATTTTATGTTTTCACTCAAAATATCGGTTTTTAGTATGAAATAAAAGTGATCACAGATTTCACTTGTTTTTGCTGTATCTCTTATAGTTTTCGAGAAAAACGGACTTTTATGTTTTCACACAAAATATCGGTTTTTAGTATAAAATGAAAGTGATCACAGATTTCACTTGTTTTTGCTGTATCTCTTATAGTTTTCAAGAAAAACGCATTTTTATGTTTTCACTCAAAATATCGGTTTTTAGTATGAAATAAAAGTGATCACAGTTTGTCAGAAGAACTGAGTTTTATGTTTTCACTTAAAATATCGGTTTTTAGTATGAAATAAAAGTGATCACAGATTTCGCTTGTTTTTGCTGTATCTCTTATAGTTTTCGAGAAAAACGCATTTTTATGTTTTCAATCAAAATATCGCTTTTTAGTATGAAATAAAAGTGATCACAGATTTCACTTGTTTTTGCTGTATCTCTTATAGTTTTCGAGAAAAACGGACCTTTATGTTTTCACTCAAAAACAAGCGAAATCTGTGATCACTTTTATTTCATACTAAAAACCGATATTTTAAGTGAAAACATAAAACTCAGTTCTTCTGACAAACTATAAGAGATACAGCAAAAACAAGCGAAATCTGAGATCACTTTTATTTCATACTAAAAACCGATATTTTGAGTGAAAACATAAAAGTCCGTTTTTCTTGAAAACTATAAGAGATTCAGCAAAAACAAGTGAAATATGTGACCACTTTTATTTCATACTAAAAACCGAAATATTGAGCGAAAACATAAAAGTCCGTTTTTCTCGAAAACTATAAGAGATACAGCAAAAACAAGCGAAATCTGTGATCATTTTTATTTTATACTAAAAACCGATATTTTGAGTGAAAACATAAAAGTCCGTTTTTCTCGAAGACTATAAGAGATACAGCAAAAACAAGTGAAATCTGTGATTACTTTTATTTCATACTAAAAACCGATATTTTGAGTGAAAACATAAAAGTGCGTTTTTCTTGAAAACTATAAGAGATACAGCAAAAACAAGTGAAATCTGTGATCACTTTTATTTCATACTAAAAACCGATATTTTAAGTGAAAACATAAAAGTCCGTTTTTCTCGAAAACTATAAGAGATACAGCAAAAACAAGTGAAATCTGAGATCACTTTTATTTCATACTAAAAACCGATATTTTGAGTGAAAACATAAAAGTCCGTTTTTCTCGAAAACTATAAGAGATACAGCAAAAACAAGCGTAATCTATAAGAGATACAGCAAGAACAAGTGAAATCTGTGATCATTTTTATTTCATACTAAAAACCTATATTTTTTCTCGAAAACATAAAAATGCGTTTTTCTCGAAAACTATAAGAGATACAGCAAAAACAATATTTTGAGTGAAAACATAAAAGTCCGTTTTTCTCGAAAACTATAAGAGATACAGCAAAAACAAGTGAAATCTGTGATCACTTTTATTTCATACCAAAAACCGATATTTTGAGTGGAAACATAAAAGTCCGTTTTTTCTCGAAAACTATAAGAGATACAGCAAAAACAAGTGAAATCTGTGATCACTTTTATTTCATATTAAAAACCGATATTTTCAGTAAAAACATAAAAGTCCGTTTTTCTCGAAAACTATAAGATATACAGCATAAACAAGTGAAATCTGTGATCACTTTTAATTCCTACGAAAATCTCTATTTTTTAATGGAAACCCAAAATTTTACTACAATTTAATCCTATAATTCCCGCATTTTCATTTCATTCATTCAAAAAGCAATAACTGCAAAAATATTTCACATAAGATTCCAACGAGCACACCCTAGGAAAAGAAATCATTACTTTTTCCCATAAAAAAGTTAAATAAAGAAATTTTCCCCAAAAACACAGAAAACCGTAAAACATTCAATACGAACATTATTTAGCGCGGTTACTTGTCAAATATCTGTTTTTATCAAAAGAATTGAAAAACAACAACAAAAAATATAAAACTCGCACTATATAAGTCTTGTTTTATTCTTATTATTTTTTTTTTTTTGAAAAGTCACAGGTTCGTTAATGCGGGTCAAAAGAAATTTTTTAACTCACACGCAAGCCTTGATCTTCATTATCAATGGGATAATAATGAGAGAATTGCATTTAGTACACAAGTTTGTATTTGGGTTTGGTGGTGGTGAGTGAGTGAAGTGGGTTGTTGTTTATTTGATTCCCAACAAAAATGAATTTTTTTTTAGGGTGTATTGAATAATTGTTAATATTTTGCATTTTATTGCCCCTATAATTTGTGTATTATTACGTTTATGGCGTTTTATAGACTTTTCAACTTCTCAAGGATATCAAAGATCAAGACTTTATAAAGAAAATGTTGTGATAAAATTAAGTTAGCAGAGTTCAAGGGTTCTCTTTAAAAAAGGACTGTAAATGATATGGGCTAAAAGGAGGGATTTTAGATTAATTAAGAATAAACTAATAAGTTATAGTGACATTTTAGATATCAAGGATCAAGACATTAACAGAAGATATTATGATGTTACTATAAGAGAGTTCAAGGATCCTGTCAAAGAAAATATTTTTCTCTTTAATATGAGTGTAAATTATATGGGTGCAAAGAAGAGATTTCTATGCCAATAAGGATACATTAACTTAATGTTTAGTTTTCGTAAATTGTGCATGATCGCTCCTAAACTGATCATTGTATAGAACACTTATATCATATTTTCATTAAAATTTTTGCCGTGAAAAAAATTTCCCTGTTGTGAAATTTGTTGATAAAATTTTGTAAACATTGAACAGCTGTTCCATACAAAATCAACTATTGTGAATGAATTGTTCACAACAAGTTCGCGATAGCAATGTTCGCTTCGAGGGAAATGAAAATTTCAAGAGAACAAAATTTTCACTTTTATTGACGACAGGGGTGATCATTTTTATAGTTTTACTAACAAATCTACAGTGTTTTCATTTCGGTTCAAAGGTAACTTTTTTTTTTTTGCAGAAAAAAAGTTCAATTGATTTTTAAGGTTTTAGGAAACATTTTTATTTACATATAAATCTTTCTTAAGTAGATAGCAATTACTTTAAATGATTTCGAAATAAGGAAAGAAAAATAAACTTTAGTGTATAAACTGTACAGAGTGCTATTCAAAACGTGGAAATGATTTCGAAATCTTAAAAGCATATGAGTATTAGACGGCTTCATAATTGTTTGGTCTTTTTTTTTTTAAATATAAAGTCTAAATTTTGTATCAAAATACAAATGCCTTAGAGTAGAGATAAAAACCTGCGGATGCAGTTGAGTTTTCTGCTTCCAAGGAAAAATACCGCGGCAGCAGCGGTTGCGAATTTGTAGCCACTTTATTATTGCCTTCTTCTTCTTTGGCATTCACAGAAAAATATTTAACACATGGTTTTTGTTTATAGAAAATATGAATGTCATGGCAACTATAAATATAAAAGGAAAAAAATTCGTATTCCGCAAGATTGTAATTCTACTCTTAGACCTTAGAAATAAAAGAAATTGCAATCACGAAATACAAAAGTGGAATAACAACACTCGCAAGGTCTTCAAATACCTTGCAATGCACGCTTTTTATTTCTATAAATATGTTTGCTCCAGCTTCCCGGCACAGAATTCTGATTATTTCCATTTTGTAGATTCCCAGAATCGTTTTGTCTTTCAGTTAAGAGCCATACATGAAACAAGAGATTCTTCTTGAACACAATCTTCTATCTAAGACTAAGTTCTGACAAATAAATACGGAAGGGCTTATTGCACTGTGATATTTTTCAACTACTGGGTGAGCTTCTGTGATGACTTACCACCGCCCCATTGTGCTTCTTACACGCCGGTGACAATTAAGGTCCAGTTAACATACATTTTGCTCATTGTACTTCTCCGTTGCTTAACTTCCGAGATACAAAAACATGACTTTCGTTTAGAACCACATTAGATGACCTCGGCAACAGAACGTAGAGACGCAACCGGTAGACCGAAGTTCAAATCTATGAAATAAGTCAATGACTTTGTTCTCATTCACAGAGAAAACACTGAGGTAAATCTGGTATGAACAGAGTTTTCTCTGAAGATATCTGGACAAGGAAGGAAAATGGACATTGAATCAAACTGCCATCGAACTTTTGAGCAGTTTGGTTCTAATGTTCGTCATTAAAAAGTTTGCTAGAACACGCGAAAATATACTTTAAGATATCTTTAATCCATCATATTTCATCCGACACACTCATTCTAGGTATTCCGGGTAGCAAGACCCGTTTACCCCTTCGTTTATCCTGTATCTTATACATTTAACACCAATACATTTCCAACGCAAGTCTCTACTCTGTAGTATATCTGTTGTCATTGACAACAGCATTGAAATATACCGAAATATAGACTTTACCGCTCATCAGTCTTCTTCAGCCACTACGTGGATCCCTCGGGCAACTGGTCACACGTAGTACCAAATTATGTGGTTCGCTAGTTTGACCTCATGTCAAATCATGGAATGTCCGAGGAGTGAAGTGACTAGAGGCAGACTAGACCACCTCTTTTCCCCGGGATTGCAATAAGACCAAGATGACGTCTTTTATCTAGGTAACATGGCCCCAGGAGGAACTAAGCTCTGACAGTTCCCGGCAATTTCTGTTTCCACCATGCGAACAGAAACGTCCAATATGTCGTCATTCTTGTGAAAAGGCAGATTTCCTTTTTATAACATACTCGTCGTCTCCAATTTATTTACAAAATTCTTAATAGCGACCTCAGAAAACGATCATGTAATCATGAAATGAAGCTGGTTGACATAGAGTCTTTTTAAGTTTTATGATCAGCTGTTGAAACGAACAATTTGGAAGATTTCTAAATTAACTATTTTTTTAAATTATTGTTGAAATTTGGACTAATAATTATGAGTAAATCTTAATACAAATGAGTGCCAGCTTAATATAGATTCATGTGAATCTCAACCAAAAAAAAAAAAAAATAATAAAAAACTACCAACAATTTAGTGAAATAATTTCACAGAAACGATTCATAGATTCATTTCAATTTATAACGCACATGTGCCTTTGTATTCACTACTCTTCTTATTGTAACTTCTTTTATTTAAGAGCGATAAAAAGACAAAATTCTATAAAATATTTGCTGGTTGCTTGCTACACACATTATTGTCAAACTAATACAGTGGAGCCATATCGACAGTTATTTGGGAACCTGTACATATAGCGACTGCTAGAGTTGATCTACTTGCGAACCAAGTGTCGTTGTGAAAGTAATATCATCATCTTTTAAATACAGGTTCAGAAACTGAATCCTCAGCATTACCAGAACAAATCCCACAAAGGATCTGACAAGAAAATTATATTTAAATGAATTCTAGGAAACTTCAAAAGAGAATCTGATATTCTCTCTTAATATCTGAAGCAAAGACGATCTTCTGAGGAATACAGAGAACAAACCCAAGATGAAGAAAAACAGCTCTCCGTCTCCATATTTTCTGCAAAAGCGAGGCTCAGCAATTTTAAATGCAAAATCTCAATAGACATGCGAGTAGAACACATAGTCTAGTCTATAGACCAGTCTACATTCCAGTCTATATTCTGGTCTAAAGCCTAGTCTATAGCCTAGTTTATAGCCTAGTTTATAGCCTAGTTTATAGCCTAGTCTATAGTCTAGTCTATAGTATAGTCAATAGTCTAGTCTATAGTCTAGTCTATAGTCTAGTCTATAGTCTAGTCTATAGTCTAGTCTATAGTCTAGTATATAGTCTAGTCTATAGTCTAGTCTATAGTCTAGTCTATAGTCTAGTCTATAGTCTAGTCTATAGTCTAGTCTATAGTCTAGTCTATAGTCTAGTCTATAGTCTAGTCTATAGTCTAGTCTATAGTCTAGTCTATAGTCTAGTCTATAGTCTAGTCTATAGTCTAGTCTATAGTCTAGTCTATAGTCTAGTCTATAGTCTAGTCTATAGTCTAGTCTATAGTCTAGTCTATAGTCTAGTCTATAGTCTAGTCTATAGTCTAGTCTATAGTCTAGTCTATAGTCTAGTCTATAGTCTAGTCTATAGTCTAGTCTATAGTCTAGTCTATAGTGTAGTCTATAGTCTAGTCTATAGTCTAGTCTATAGTGTAGTCTATAGTCTAGTCTATAGTCTAGTCTATAGTCTAGTCTATAGTCTAGTCTATAGTCTAGTCTATAGTCTAGTCTATAGTCTAGTCTATAGTCTAGTCTATAGTCTAGTCTATAGTCTAGTCTATAGTCTAGTCTATAGTCTAGTCTATAGTCTAGTCTATAGTCTAGTCTATAGTCTAGTCTATAGTCTAGTCTATAGTCTAGTCTATAGTCTAGTCTATAGTCTAGTCTATAGTCTAGTCTATAGTCTAGTCTATAGTCTAGTCTATAGTCTAGTCTATAGTCTAGTCTATAGTCTAGTCTATAGTCTAGTCTATAGTCTAGTCTATAGTCTAGTCTATAGTCTAGTCTATAGTCTAGTCTATAGTCTAGTCTATATAGTCTAGTCTATAGTCTATAGTCTAGTCTATAGTCTAGTCTATAGTCTAGTCTATAGTCTAGTCTATAGTCTAGTCTATAGTCTAGTCTATAGTCTAGTCTATAGTCTAGTCTATAGTCTAGTCTATAGTCTAGTCTATAGTCTAGTCTATAGTCTAGTCTATAGTCTAGGGTATAGTCTAGTCTATAGTCTAGTCTATAGTCTAGTCTATAGTCTAGTCTATAGTCTAGTCTATAGTCTAGTCTATAGTCTAGACTATAGTCTAGACTATAGTCTAGACTATAGTCTAGTCTATAGTCTAGACTATAGTCTAGTCTATAATCTAGTCTATAGTCTTGTCCATAGTCTAGTCTATAGTCTTGTCCATAGTCTAGTCTATAGTCTTGTCCATAGTCTAGTCTATATGATTTTGATAGTGGGATCTTATGTAGTTGTACTTAAGGTACAAAACCGCCCACCGTGCATACTAGTAATAATACTATGTTATCACCATCATCAATGACATTATGGCTATTGACTATAATCGCTAGAAAAACTGAAAAACAATTTTTATTTTTCTGCTTTGAACGTCAAGAACGTCATAAGGGGTCGCTTTTTTTAACAAGATCACTACAGATGACGGAATGACAGAGTGACTGTAAAATGAATAAGTGGAGAAAAACGCAAATGAAACTACTGAATGTTGAACGACATACCAAATTGACGACTATAGTCGTATACTTACTGTTGTTGTTGACTATTTTGTGGGTTGTTTTATGTCTTTCATAGAAGTACAACCAACGGACAGTTTTAGTTGTGATCTCCGTTCATATAAGGGGGCACTCTATCTAAAAGATGCTCAGTCTAAACATTGTATGGTTGTTAAAAATAAAATAAACAACAAAAAAATTTATAAAATATATATATTTTTTTCAAGACAACAAAACTATTTGTTATTTTATGCGGGATTTTAAATTGATCTTAACGAAGCTTAATTGATTGCCTCTGTGGTAGTAAATATCCATATAGGGCTCTCTACTAACACATTTACAGCAATAGCATGGGTATGTGAGCAATATCTTGAACGAAATGAATGAATGGCTCTGACTGGCATAAAACTGTGCAAGTGATACTTAAAATCAGCCATTAAATACGCCATGTTTGAATATATATTTTTTTATTTTTTTGTATAAAGCTATTGTATATGAAAAAAACCAAACATTCTGAACATCGCTATAAAAATACATTTATTTAAAATTATTCAGTACTTTTACTGTCACCGAGTTCAATCGTTGATTGTCTATACAAACAAAAACAAAAAAAACACAAAAAACAAGTGAAAATAGAGGAAAACTGAAAAAATAGTTTGTCCAAAGATCATTTGAAAATAACATATCAAAACTAAAAACAACAAAACTCTTACGTACAAATGTTAGCAAGATACAGTTGTTTTATTGTAAATTGTTAGAATGATATATCATTTAGTGTTCAAATGAAGTTACACAATGTTGTTCCTCCCATCCAATCATCCATTCAACGATCAACATTCATTTACTTTAAACAACTTTACAATTTTAAATATCGTTCTTCTACATATTATTCTTTCTAAGGTAGGGGATGCAAAAACTTGATATTACTTTATTTTTATTAAAATATTTTAGTCGCCCAACAACTTTAGGTCCAAAACGATAGCCTGATATATTTAAGTGTAAAATCTAATCACTAGACTAGTATTAAGTATAGTCTATAGTCTAGTATATAGTCTAGTCTATAGTCTAGTCTATAGTCTAGTCTATAGTCTAGTCTATAGTCTAGTCAATAGTCTAGTCTATAGTCTATTCTATAGTCTAGTCATCAGTCTATTCTAGTCTAAATCTAATATATAGTGTAGTATATAGTCTAGTCTACAGTATATTCTATAGTGTAGTCCACAGTATATTCTATAGTGTAGTCTATAGTCTAGACTATAGACTAGGATATAGTCTATAGTCTAGTCTATAGTCTAGATTATACTCTAGTCTATAGTCTAGATTATACTCAAGTCTATAGTCTAGATTATACTCTAGTCTATAGTCTAGACTATACTTTAGTCTATAGTCTAAACTATACTTTAGTCTAGACTATACTTTAGTCTAGACATAATTCTAGTCTATAGTCTAGACTATACTCTAGTCTATAATCTAGACTATACTCTAGTCTGTACTAGTATTCTAGTCTATAGTCTAGTATATAGTCTGGTCTATAGTCTAGTCTTTAGTCTAGTCTTTAGTCTAGTCTATAGACTAGTCTATAATCTAGTCTATAGTCTAGTCTATAGTCTAGTCTATAGTCTAGTCTATAGTCTAGTCTATAGTCTAGTCTATAGTCTAGTCTATAGTCTAGTCTATAGTCTAGTCTATAGTATAGTCTATAGTATAGTCTATAGTCTAGTCTATAGTCTAGTCTATTGTCTAGTCTATATTCTAGTCTATAGTCTAGTCTATAGTCTAGTCTATAGTTTACAACCTATACTTTGATTACAAGGTTTACATAGATGTACAAAGGACAGACGAACGACTCAATAACTATGTGGCAGGACCACATTATGCATTCAGTCACAAAAAATTGGCGTTTACAATCATCACTAAAACACATTCAACAGCTAAGAAGCTTGGCATCATCCGTATAGGTTTGGCAAAAAATAGATCACTTAAAAAAATATTTGCTATTCTATCATAAATGTTTTGAAAAATATTTATACCTCGATTAGTTATAAATTTTTAAAACATTTTATTTAAATACTTCAACACTACCGAACGACATTTGTTCTCATGTGGGACACGTGTTGTTGCCAACATCATACATACTCATACTCTCGATACTCTCAAAAGAAAAAAGTCTACTGCTATTTAACATAGTATCTGTCAAGGATTCTCTTTACCTTTTCCTTATACATATTTAAGGGATGAGTTGTTCTCGTCTGTTAGTGTTATTTGTGATCAATTTTATTAGCGCGTGTCACGCTTTCATTAATGTCGCGCATTGATCACCGAATTTTGTTTCTGTTATGTTATGCTGGTACTCAGTTTTTCTGGACATAATTTAAATATATGTTTGCATTTCCTTGTTTTTTGTTTAAGGGAACGCTTTTCTCACTTTTGTCGTACGCTGTGAATGAGTTTGTGTGAAATATGGGCTTTATTTTTAATATTGACCTTTGAAATAGCGATTTTCTTTTAGATCATTTAATAGGGGCATAATAATTTTAAACAAAAGAAGGATTTTTTTCAAGAGAATTTAATATTTTGCAATAATTTATAAAATTGTTACTATACATAAACATATCATAGTATTTACAAAGGTTTTTCTTTCAGTGTAGAATTTCTTTTATTAAGTTATATACATGGCGTATTAAAAAATTTAGGATATGTCAGTGTAAAGTGCTATAGTTAATGTCAGTGTAAAGTGCTATAGTTTGCTATCCAAAACGAGGTCAACTCTATTCTTATCACTGCTCTGTTTCTTATCTTCATAAATGACCTTCCATGTCAAGCTTCCAATTCTATTTACTCTTTTGTCGATGACAGCTATATCTGTCATTCTTATTCATTCATTTATAGGCTAAGCCCTCTAGAGATGGGGGCAATGAGGCGCAATATGAATGAAAAATCTCTGCAAAAGTATTCCCCGTCACGTTCGATGATAAAAGGTTTAAATCAAATGTCCACAAACACTACTCCCACTAACCTTCATACCACAATCTATTTTCCTAATTCCAGTACAATGCATGAGTAGGAATCATTCCCTGAGTTTTGGTACAAGAAGAAACGGATTGGAGAAATATCTTCTATACTTATATGGACATAACTGAAAATACATTTTCTTGAAATATCACGGAAAAGAAGACGAATGTTCGCAGGAAATGGTCCAGAAAATTGAGTAAATGACTAATGCCCGATGAAATTTATATTTCAGTAAATGTTGTCGAGGCAACAAAATCAATCAATGGAATGATTGTGCGACAAAATGTTGGGAATAAGTTGATAATAAATGAATCCAAAGTATGAGAAACTCATTCCTTTCGCATATCTAAATGAAAGTGTAGGATGTTAGAGTTGTATGATGGTTTGAATAAACGTTATTCCTTTCATTTTCTGGCTATACTTAGGATTTGTGTGGTTTCTTTTAGTGGTTAGTATTGTAGGCTATTCGACCAAAGGTCGTTGGTTCGACTCCCATGACTCCCAGTGAAGGCTTTAATGTATATCTTCGGATTTGAAGCAACATATATCCTTCTTTATAACCAATTAACTATGTTCAGGATTTACTATGTTCACACGAGACTTACGTCTCTGCGCTTATGTGCATAAGTACCAAAGACTTGCCTTATTGCCAGAAATCGTACATTGGTTTACAAAATACATATCTATGCGCTATTTCCGAATCAATAGAACCCTTTTAACCGACAAAAGCAATTCTTAAATAAAAACACTCATAACTTTAAACATTAACATTAAACCCCACTTTCCCTAATATCAGGTTATATTGTTAAACAAAATTTGTAGAATGTCTTCTGATTTAACAGTAAACGGAGATTGATACATCTTCAATAGTAAATCTCTTATTATTCTTTGTTTTTCTTACATTGACTCCATAGAGTTGACTAAATTTCTCACACGTTCTTAAGAGTATAATGATCACCCCAGCATAAATACATTCAATAACGATCAAGCTTATTATAAAAAAAAACACATTTTAACATTACAGAACATAATTTACAGCAAAGGATATTTTTCCCAGGATCTGTTAAATATGCTGGCATAATGTTATCAACGTAGACATGCGACAAAAAGTGGTTTGAAAACATTTGCAAGAATGCAGGAAGTATAAAACTATCTAGGATTTTATTTGAGTTCAAACACAAGAATCTCACGAGCCAGCATATGAAACAACAGTTGTCATACAACAGAGTCACACAACACGATCATCTATCTCACTTTCTCGTAAAACATTAAAGCACAATATATAAACAATTGCTGATTCGTGGTTGTTGTAGTGCCGGCAAATATACACACACATGCACTCACTCACAAGAGCAACAACAACAATATAATGCTTAAGGCATAAAGACAGCGGGTAAGCGGCCATTACTGTCTTCTGATTGGTGGAAATAAATTGGAAAACACAAACGAGCTAAATTGGGTATAAAAAGACAATCATCACCGTTTGCGGATTCAATTAAGGGCCTCGTGTTCAACGTAGAACAACGTCGCACACGTATTATTATTAACTTTGAAATAATAATCAAAAAATAAATAATCATAAAAAAATACAAGTGTTTTTGCAAACTAAAAAAAAAAAGATTTCTTTCTTTGAAAAGAAAAACAGGAATTCTGTAAAGAAAAAAAATATATATTAAAAGCAACTAAATATAGTTGAGGATTTTTAGTAATTGTGAAAAATTTATTTGCGTTTGAATTTAATGCAATTAATTAATTTACATAAACACACAACTTGTGCGCCAATATCATCAATTTAATTAATTGAATTTGATTTAATTTTTACGCGCGCTGCCACATTGATTAAACACAGTATGAACGGATTAAGTTACAAAACGAACGAAACATTTAAATTAAACCAAAAACAATTAAATTAAACTACTTAAATAAACGTGTGAAATTTTCAATTAAAAGTTTTTGCAAACTTAAAAACAAAATTAAATCCAAAAACATTTTAAAAAGTTCCTATATTTTTTTTTTAACTAAAACAATTATAAGAAAAAAAGTATATGTGCATTGTTTGAAACCATGGAGCATTCAGCATTTGAAGATGGAATATTTAGTGATTTTGCAGGACCTTTAAGTCCTTTGGATGGTAAACCCTTGACACCCACCTCGGTGGCACATGGCATGCATTCGGTAATGCTAAGTTTACCGCCTGGCGCTACTGTCATGCATCAGAGCAATAATTCGGATATGTGTTCGCAACGTTTGCCGGATTGTCAAACTTTATTATCGGCCGGTTCACCCAAAATGGATCCTTACAAATCTTCTACTCCCGATTATGAGGCAAAAATGGAATATGTCACAAAAATGGGTTGTTATTCACCTACACAAAAATATGAATATCTAACAGGAGCCACAAATGTTAGTGGTACTCAAAAGTTAGAACATCATCAACAATATTCTCCTCCACCGCCTTCTACAACGAATGGTTTACAACAACATCATCATAAACTACAAATGCCCAGTCATCTGCATCACCATCAACAGCAGCAGCAACATCATCACCATCAGCAACAACAACAACAACATCATTCACCCAGTGGCATGTTAAGTGATTATCATCATCATGTCCTGCAACAACATTCCAATGGTAAATTGGACTATGATCCCCATCATCATCATCATCAGCAGCAGCAGCCACAACATATATCTCACATCTATGGCAGTCCCCATCATAATCCCCACCACAGCCATGAACTCATTAACGGCTCTAATGAGCAACATAATATGTCGTTAACAACTAATGGTTTAATCAACACCACCACTACCAACTCCTCAAGCAATGGCAATACCGACGGGGGTCTATTGCAGCCCTCCTTAGGTGCTGTCGGTCCTTCATCAACCGTTATCTCTACAACAAATTCAAATACCAATAGTTTATCTTCGTCCTCTTCATCATCTAATAATCTTAACCCATCACCCACTGGTGGGGGTCTTACGAATGGCATGAAACTTAATAATAAAGGTAAACATGATGATATTTGTTCGCCGCCTCCACATCATACTGTCGATGGGGTCAATACTAATGGTGTCAACTCAGTGGGCAGTAATAATGCCGCAGTATCGAATAATAGTAATAATAGCAATAATAATACGCCACCAGCTGTCAAGAAAAACGATAAAAAGAAGGGTGATCCGAATGGCATAAAGAAAAAGAAGACAAGGTAAGGATTTTATAAACAATTAGAGAAATTATTAATTTCGTATATTATTAATAAACAAAGGATTTAATGTGTGTGTGTGTGTTTTGACAGTCACGTTGAGTTGTTGTGAAAGGGCTTTAGTATCGCCTACTGATTCTAATATAATCGTTTTAGTTCAAAAGTCTCGAAATTTTTGAATTAAACTTTAGATTATATTTTAGAACATGAACTGCTTTTGTTGATATTTTAGAAATCGAAAGTTTTTCAGATAGTTCCAAGTACTGCAATCATTATTGTTTGCGATTTTTTAAGTTGTCCAGTTGTCAAGATTTGTACAATTTCCGACGCTCTCCTTCTCGTCATTACAACTTGTAGAAGAATTTATTGTATGGAAGATTAGTCTTCTAGCATACGCATCTATATTATAATGCTCTATCAATAAGGCTACCAATAGACGTTGCCTTAATCGTTGAAACCCTCCAACAATCTATGAGTGCTTTTTCCATCACTGAAATGGAATTTTGCATATAATTATCAGTAGTTATCAGTAGTTATAATTCCCTGAAACTCGCGATAACACGATAACAGGTTATCTGACTTGCTGTGTATCAGTATGTTGGCTCTATTCACACATATCATTCGGACGGTCTAAAGCTGTTGCAAAATTGCACTCTAAAGTTTTCTCTAACGGAATAGTTTTTGTCTTGACCTGATATCGAAAGAAACACTTTCGATAACAGGTCATCCGACATTGAGTCATCAATGGAATGTTGTTGTAACAGGTTGGCTGTAACTGAATGTTCTAACCGGTTGATACAGCTGTTGCTGAGTTGAAAATCTTTGGCCGATTGAGAATCGGGTCGTTTGGAGCGGAGATCCAATAGTCATGAATCAACATGAATGTTGATGCCGTCGGCTTCGGCTAAAAGTAAGACCCTCTTACTATTAGACAATAACTTCATAATTTTATCAAGAATAAGATTCTATTCGTTCTCAAATGGAAACTCAGTAAGGCTGCCTATTTCCCAAAGTTTAGTTTTATTGATTTCCGATCAAATTTAGGATTTTATGGCTGCATTTTTATAAACCTGCAGAAATGCAATATTTATGATTCCTTGATTACTTCATACCGCTTTTGCTTATATTTTCCAGAACAATTTCATTTACAAATTTCCTTTTCTTCATCCTTTCAGAACTACCTTTACTGCCTATCAATTAGAAGAGTTAGAACGTGCCTTCGAAAGAGCTCCTTATCCTGATGTCTTTGCCCGCGAAGAATTAGCCATTAAATTGAATTTGAGTGAGTCAAGAGTACAGGTGTGGTTTCAAAATCGTCGTGCCAAATGGCGTAAACATGAGCCGCCACGTAAAACAGGTTATATTAAGACTAGTACACCGCCAAATTCCTCTTTGAACACCACACTGGCAGCACCTTTTGCCACATTTCCACAAACAACAACGGTTACACCGCCCGGTAGCATGGATAGCTGGACCAGCTATCAGCCTCCCTATGAATTAAGTCCACAATTTAGTCTACTCTCGCCGGCGGCTAGTCCCTACGGCACCTATACCAGTCAATATGGCACATATGTGCATGAATCACAAATCTTTCCTATGCGTCACTTTGAATATGGTTCACCAACACGTGTAGAAATGACAACAGCTGGTGCTGGAGCCGATGATACACAAAAACTTCATACACACGATGGTTCCGCCTATATGGGACAATCACCCATGTTGGGTGGTGAAGATAATGGTGGTGCTACACATTTGCAAGATGTCAACACAGTGCAATTGGTGCATCAGCAAAACGGCTCAGAACCCAAATATATGAGTGTGAGTGCTGGTGGTAGTGTAGCGCAAGGTATAAATCCTTTAGAAGAAAATGGCACAATTGTTTGCCATTTAAGTCGTGATCCTCAACAGCAGCAAACGAATGCTGCTGCACAGCAACAGCATGATAATGGTGTAACAGTACTGAAACAACACAATTATACAAGTGTTGCGACACCAAATGCCACACAGGAAGAGGACAATGGTTTGCAAATAAAAAGTGAAGAATCCTCACCTTCACATCATCAGCAGCAACAGCAACAACAACAACAGCAGCAACAACAACAGAATGGTGGAGTTACCCACAATTATGTATTGCCTCCTTTTTTGCATTAAAAGAAATGCTGGCACATCAAAAAACACCGTTAATGTTTAATAATCAACATACTCTAACGGAAATACGTAAAAGATGGCAACAGCGCAAACAACAGGAAATGAATTTTAAGTTTAAACATTTCCGTCGGCCATTTTGAGATCAAGACGTTTATTTAGGGGGAAAAAAAGTATGTGGTGACGGTGCCAAGCATTTCTCTTGTTATATAGTTTTTTATTTTGTTTAATTTTAAATATTTTACTAGTAATTTTTAGATTAGCATTCCAGCAACAAAATCCAAAGTCTTGTCCAAAAGTTTAGTTTAAGAAATTTTTTGTTTTTCTTTTAACAAATATTGTAAATTTCAAATGAATGCATTCCAAATGTGCCTTAAAGTAGTTTTAAAGCTCAAAGCCCAGCAGAGGTTTTAATAATTTAGCTTAAATTTAAAAAGCTTAGAAGAATGATTTGTAAAGTTTTTTATTTAAATTGCCTTAAAACTTTTCAAATCATTGATTATGCCTTTAGCTTATAAGTTTTTAAAGTTCCATTGTTAGCTGTAAGTTTTTACTTAAAATAAGTGTAAATTGTTTTTTTTTAACTCCCAAAGCATTCCAAATGTGCCTTTATGTAATTTATTAATTTGTACTCTTTTAGCTAGTAGATTTATAGGAAAAATAAGTAAAAATCCCAAAATAAAACTGTTGTGTTTTTTTGTGACAATAATATATTTATTTATAAGCTAATATTCAATGTTAAATTTTTGTCACCAAAAATAGTCTTATACTTATTATAATTTATATTTATATATTTAATTGTATTCTGTTTATTTAAGGATTTAATTTAAATTAAAATTAATTAAGAATTTATAGAAAATTATAATAATTTAATTGTAGGTATTTCTTTTTTTGCTATATATTAAAAACTATATGTATGTATTTGTAATTGAATTCTTTTTTTTTATAAATTTTTAATAAAAATAAGTAAAATTTAAAAAAAAAATAACAACAAATATATAGGAAAATAATTTAACTAAAGAAAAAATAACAAAATATTTTATAAAAATTATAACAAAATAGTTTAGAAAGTAACTAAAACAAAGTAGCCAAAGGTACTTTATTACAAAAAAAAGTACCAACTTAGTAGCATTGCAATATTCGCAAAACGAAAAAGTATCAAAAAGATCCGTTTTCGCTTTTCGTTTCTTTGAAATCTATTTCAAAAAGAAGTAGGAATTACTCCATGGAAGTGCTGAAATATACCTGAAGAAGTGATGATTTTAACACAGGCTTATCATAGGAGGGATGTTTTTTTAGGCTCTACCTTATATCATGTCTTTAGGTTCAATATTGTAGGAAAATCAAAAAGTACTTTATAGGTTCTCACATAATTTCGGTTCTACCTAATTTCATGTTTCTAGGTTTAATATTATAGAAAATTCAAATAGTACCTTTTGAAATACGAAAAAGTATCCAAAAGTTCCTTTATGTGGGTTCTCATATAATTCCGACTCTACATACTTAACTTCATGTTTCTAAGTTCATTTTTGTAGAAAATTAAAAAAGTATCTTTAAAAAAACTAAAAAGTACCAAAAAAATTCGCTTTTTCGGTTCTCACATAGTAATCATAGTAACATATCTAATTTTATGTTTCTGGGTTCAATATTATAGAATATTCAAAAAGTACCTTTTTGTAAAACGAAAAAAATTCCCTTTTATGTGTTTTCGTCTAATGCGGAGGGGTCTACATGTTTCATGGTTCAATCTTACAGAAAATACAAAAAGTACCTTTTGTAGAACGAAAAAGTCCCAAAAAAGTGAAATAGAAAACAGATTTCCATTTCTAAGTCACACCTAGTCTTAGATTCTAAATTTTAGAATACACTATTTGATTTGATTTTATAAAAAAGTTACAATTTAGCACTATCGCAATATTCGCGAATATTCCTGGAATACAAACTATTCTTTTTATTTGTTTAAAATATTTATTAGGAATTAGTGCAATAAAAATGTATTCTTAATAAATACTTTCATAAATGAAATGTAGAATCAATTCTTTTGATATATTAAGTATCATTTTTAAATTCAAAAAGGAATGAATCTTATTCAGAAGTTCCAAGCTCTCAATATGGCCTGCGATAAGTGTTCCAGAATCATGGTCTAGGTGCACCACGGTCTTCATTCTCAAGGTGATAGGGTAGGGAAGTCCTCACATACTAGACCGAAGGATTTCAGAACCATCAGTCTGTCATCATTCAAAAACTATGCAACATTTAAGGTCTACAATGAATCTTCATATGATTTTAGCGTTCCAACATGTGCGGTCCCTAGCCTATCCTGATAGAGACAAGAACACAACCCCAAAACCCTGTTAGAATTTTAGGTAGAGCAGGTCTCCTGAAGGATAGGGCACAGCGCTCGAAACGTTACATAAATTTTTATTTAAAAACTTTTAATGCTGCTCTACATACGCTTGTGGGTTTTGTCCTTGAGCACAAGGAATTCGCATTATTATCCTTCTATTCGTCTACTATGGGCAATGTCACAGTTTACACGATGGAATACATCACAAGAAGGAGTTATATCATCTCTCCTCTCGAATCTAGTTATTATTTCACTGTTAGTGGCATTCGATTCAATGATGTGCAAAACTTTTGCATATGCTGATTATGTGACTACGGCTTTTTCCGGGAAACATGTCGTCACTTTCTCACTATGCCTTCAATTTGTCGTCTTAGCGACTGAGTCGCTGGAGTTCACACTGTGATATTGGTGTTAATTCCAGAAAAAAATTAACTTTTTCTTTTTACTAAACGATACATGATTCCCCCTCTTAGAAAACATCGCTCTAGATTCTATACATTATGGAATCTGAATGTCTAAGCAAGCGTTTCTTAGGCAGCAATATTTTACACATAAGCTCATATGACTGCTAAGTGGCTTTTTGTCATGGTTGTGAAACCCATTTTTTATGGAGCGTTTGCTTGGTTGTAAGCTCTGGAGAAAACAACCTTATTTTCTACTCTTTGTAGTCATGCACTGTCTCAGCCATCTGTTTCTGAAGGTCTAGTGAGTCTGGCGACCTATTTACCTAGTAACATTGACTACTGCTCTCCCATCTTTCATCCTGACACGAGCTTCGCAGTGTCGATAACAACTGATCTATTTCAGTTATTAAATGAAACGATTCATGTCTACACTGACGTATCGAAGTCAGCAAGGGGTATGGGAGGCGGCCCCTTCTTTAAAAGAAGGTGAAATTTAAATTGCACGACCAATACTGCTGTAATTTCAGCCATAATTCAATAGGAATATGCATATTTGTACCGACAGCAAGCCTGCTGGTGTTCCACTTTCCGGCTGTAAAACGCTATTTCAGCATGATCTTCATAGGATTGCTCTAATTAAATGGTCATCCCTAACTATTTGCTCCACCTCTATACAGACTTAGCCACTCTATGATGGTAAAAGATGGGGCTTTCAACAATTTTGTCTTGCTGCATATTTTAAAATTAAAACCATTCATCTTTACAGTTACTTTATTTAAAATATTGCAACTGTTTAAGTTATTAACTAATATTAATTAAATACTACACTTCTATTTACTAATTACGTTTATTATTTATTTTATATTTAAAATTTTTAGCAAACCGTTTCATTTAGTTCCTTGAGTTATCATTCCACTTAAAATTATCACTGGTTGTCTGTTGTGTAAAAAACTTTATAATCTTTATAAAAATTTCACTTTTGTGTAAAATTATTGTAACCATTTTGTTTCACCTCCTCCCAGTTGGTACCTTCAAAATAACGATGTTTTTTAATTTTCTCATAATCAAGACGTTCCTCGGGTGCTTGTTGTAGTAGTTTTTCCAATAAATCTTTGGCAGCATCAGTTATTTCAGCATTTTCGGGATATTGTACAAAACCATATAAATCAATTTGTCCCGGATGAGCTGCTTTAAATGGCTGGTTTATGGAAGTGGTTTAGTTATTTTTTTTATATATTTATTATATATTTTTTTTATATTTTTAGTTATAAAAGATTAACACAAAAAGCACTTGAGGGTTAGGTTAAAATTTACACATATAAAATGACTTTTATGAAAAAAATAATAATTTGTGGTAAAAAATTGTTGTGATATTAAAAATAAAAACAAGCCACCAATAAAACAGAAATGAAAAATGTGAATTTTTTAAAATGAAATGTAATATTTGGGCTAAAATATGGACCAATTCATGATAGTCGAGCTGCTTGTTGTCTATATTCGATTACAGAATTGTATTCAAGTATTTTACTAACGCGAACAATCTACATATCTTTGACGTATTCAATAACGACTTTAAAAATATCATTCTTTGAACTACTAATTATAATCCTATCAGATTTGTTTTAAATACTACAAACTGAATTTCTCTTTCAAAGTGAAGTATTTTCAGTCGATAGATTAGCGAAACTTGATTTCATTTTTACACCCTTAGCACATTCACTACAATGGAAAGACAATAGCATTTTTGGATTCCAATCATAAAACTAGTTTTAGTGGACAGGATAAAGCTCAGAATTTGGTAAATGTTTCAAATTTTTTGTCATTTCAAAAGGAGCTTTATCCACAAATGGAACAAGGACCAAGTGTATATGAAACTTTCCAAATTCCTTATTATCGCCTAATCAGCGAAAATCGCATCAAACGGAAGTAATTTCGGTAATAGTGTAACTGTTACATAAACAATGTAGTAGATTTAGGCAAAAAGTGTGAGGATATCAACGATTTAGACAAACAAACATCATATGTAATTGACTTTTTATGTAATTGATGTTTAACTATCTATCTATCTATCTATCTATCTATCTATCTATCTATCTATCTACTTATCTACTTATCTACTTATCTACTTATCTACTTATCTATCTATCTATCTATCTATCTATCTATCTATCTATCTATCTATCTATCTATCTATCTATCTATCTATCTATCAATCTATCTATCTATCTCTCTATCTATCTATCTATCTATCTATCTATCTATCTATCTATCTATCTATCTATCTATCTATCTATACAAAACTACAGTGAAATGTACACAAAAACCATATACACAAAAACCATACTCAAAATTCATATAATAAAAGCTTTGGTTAGATTGATAGGAGGATGTCAAATAAAAAATGATGAAATACAGAAAAAGTTAACTGAGGTCGCTTTTTGACCAGCCGTGCGTTACTATTATAATGCTGTGCAAATAATATAAAAACCATATTATAATATAAATATATAAAATAACAAAAGTAAACTTTTCATTTGATAATGAATTAATGCTTATGAAATTTGAACTGAAATAATAATGTTTACCGAATAGTATTCATTCCAACTTTATAAACAATTAAATTTAATTCCATTGGGGAATGCAATATGTATGTATATCATTAAAGCGGTATTCATGCAAGCATTTTATTTGCAAATATATAAAAAATAATTAAAAATTTCGCTTACCAAACCCAAAAATAATTCATATAATATAACACCATAACTCCACCAATCTGAACGTAATGTTAAGGGACGTTCTGGAGCAACAAAATGTTCATCCAAAGCTTTTGGACTTAGGGCTTTGTGTATGCAACTGTCGGAAGAGACACCTTCATTTTGATAGAAATATGTTAAAAGTAATTGACCATTTTCGTTTAATAATAAATTGTCCATGTGTAGATCACTGCAAAATTAAATAATAAAAAAATAGGAAATGTTTTAGTTCTAGTTCAGTTCAAGGTTAGTTCTACGTTAGTCTAAACTCACCTTAATATAACACTTTTTTCATGTAAAGCATGTATAGCAACCAATAATTGTTGTGACCACATTTTAATTTGATTTTCAGGAATTTTCGAATGAAACGATGGCAACTTACGTGGACTGCGACGTGGTGATTTGTATGGAGGAGATTCCAAATCTTTAACGACTTGTAAAGTATTCGATACTGATTGTAATAATTGTTTAGAATTGGTGAGCAAATCGTTGACTTCTAAGGGCTTATTGCGGCATTGGCCACTCACATTCATTTCGTTTAAAAGTTGTGTTGCCTGCAACGAATTATTAATGGAATGTACATAATCCGATAGTTTACCACCCAAGGCCAGCTTGAGAAGAAGGAAAATTTTTTGATCTGACTGAAAGAAGGCCAATAAGTCGACCATATAGGGAACATGTTGAGGTAAAAATACAGTTTGTGTGGGTGAATTGCTAGAAGGTTTCTCAATGCCCTTCATAACATAGGAGGGTTTTAAATGCTCTGTTATACAGGTGACATGCAAAACTTTATTGCCCAGCAAACGATTGACTTTATATTTAGCCATATGATTCCAAGGCCTCTCCAAATATAGACCAGAGGAATCGGAAGCTGTATTACCGGAGACATCTATAGACAATTGGAAATTATTTTTAGGGGAAGCAGTTAATGATCTATGAGAATTTTTCAAAAAACGTTCATGTATATCTTCAGCTCTGGCCAAATATTTGGTTATTTTAGCTTTTGCTATAAATTTTCTCTCCTCGCTATTGTCATCTTTAGAACCATATAAAAGTATATCAACACCACGTTTGTAGCGTGTATGAGCTTCCGTATATTCCAAATTTGCCTCTGCTTGTACAGCTTGTGAAAATTCTAAAGCTGCTTCGTATATATAATCGCTATCATCACTTTCAATAGAGGCCATGGGGGTTAAAAAATGTTTTGGATGTTTCTTAACATTTGCACTGTATTCAGCTTTAAGACTATCATCTTCCTCGTCGTCTTCTTCCTCCTCCTCCTCTTCACCATCTTCCACCTCTACTACCACTTGTTCTTTTGCATTACATTTTTCATCTTGTTGCTGTGTTGTTGCCGTCGTTGTTGTCTCAACAACATGATTTATTACTGCCGACGTTTTCTTATCAGGTAATTCTTTTCTGGCAAAATCTATTTGATCTTGCAATAATTCCAAATTTTTATTTAAACCTCTGACGGCTTTATGCACTAGTGTTTGAATTTTATTTGGGGGCGTAGTTTCATTGAAAAATTGAGCAAATGCATGACATTTATACAAGGCCGTATGCTGGGCAGCAAAGTCCAACAATTGCAAAATGTACTCCTTGCGTTTTTGTATGATATCGTTATCGAAACGTTTAAAGAAAGAACAATCTATAGGCTCTGGCAAATAACCAGGCAATTGCAAACTCTTATGTCGTCGCTTGAGATCACGATGAAGTCGTTTTACATCATGAAAACGACGCCACACCACAATTTGTGTTAGAGCCTGTGGCACAGATCTGGGAAAAACCTTTAAAAGTAAATACATATTTTATTTTAAGTAAATATAAATAAATAAGCAACTTACAATCGAGGTAATTTTATACAAAGTATAACCACCCTTATGGGTTTGGGTATCGGTCACTGTAAAATTGTGAATCCAGCCCCCTAAGTCAGGTGCCATATTGTTGCAAAAATTTTATTTTCAATTTATCAATATTTACAATTTATTTATTATTAATTGACATTTCGCTAGAATTTAATACATTTTGTTATATAAAATATTTGATACACATTATATTACACATTTTTTTAATTCTTAAGTTTTTCCACAAAATTTTTCCAATTAGTAAAAAAAATAACAAATGCCGCTTCTTTTTTCTTTAAAAAACATTCACACGAAATTGATAGCCGTTATCAGTCAATTGAATTAACGGTATTCACCAAACAATAATAAACACATCAATTTGTTGTTTTTATTGTAAATTTGTAGCCGCAATAGATTTATGCGAAGATTGGCAATGCGAAAAGTTTTCTAAATTTGTAGATTTTTTAAATAAAAACCATTTGAAAATGTTGTACTTATTTGTTTGTTGTTATTATGTAATCTTTGTTGTTTACTTGAAACAAAAAAATTTACTTTTACGTAGGGTTCTATAAATCGACTTTCTAATAATCGAACAATCGACTTTTTGTCGAAAAAAGTCGAAAAGTCGAAGTCGACTATTTTGTTCCAAAAAGTCGATAACTCGACTATCGTCTATGAAAAAAGTCAAAAAGTCGGCTTTGTAAATAAAAGACGAAAAAAGTCGAAAAGTCGGAAAGAGTCGAAAAAAGTCGAAGAGTCGGAAAAAGTCGGAAAAAGTATAAAAAATTCGGAAAAAGTCGAAAAATTTGGAAAAATTTGAAAATAGTCGGAAAAGGTCGAAAATAGTCGAAAAGTCGGAAAAAGTCGAAAATAGAAAGAAGTTGAAAAAACTCAAAAAATTGCAACAAATAGAAAAAATATAAATAAAATTTTTTATTAATAACCCTACAAACATTTGGAAGATATCGTCCATAGAAGATATCAAAGCAATATTAAATTTTTATAATTTGGAAGAAAATCACCCAAGCAATATTTTTTTGATATCGCAATGTTAATATTTAAAAGTAAAATCGGCAATAAACAATAAAAATATTTAAATTAATATTTTTTTGATTTTGTAAAGTATTTTTTGTTGCCAAATTGTTGTATTTATTTCTGTAAGAGGATTTTCATCCTACGCAATACGTTTAGGATATCGTTATGTTATCGCATAGATGATATTATAGCAATAAAAATATTTTTTTCAAACTTCAAAATATTTTCAAAAAAAGAAAAAACTAATTTTTTTAAATAAATCTTACTCAAAAAAAAATAATAATAATATAATATAATGTTAAATGGCAACATTATAAATTTACGCTTCTGGCAACTTTATAAATTTTTAACTCTGATAGGAAAAAGTCGAAAATAGTCGAAAAAAGTCGGAAAGTCGAAAAGTCGGAAAAAGTCGAAAAGTCGACTATTTATAAAATATTAAAAGTCGAAAAATCGACTTTTAATTAAATGAAAAAAGTCGAAAAATCGACTAACTAAATGCAAAAAGTCGAAATGTCGAAAAGTCGACTTTTCGTTTCAACTATAGAAACCTACTTTTACGCCGTTTTTAATTCATGAAAAGTCTATTTTTTGATCGGTGAGAATTCTCAAACGCTTTTTGACGTTTTTCTACGGTTTTTCACTTGTTTTCCCAATAACTCTGTTTAAAATTTAAAGTTTCCACGTTTACAACTTACAAAGGATATATATTTTGTTTATTTTTGAATATCGACATTTTTCAACCATTTTTTTAACTCTTCAGATTTCTTCGGGTTTTATATTACTGAGTTTTCAATATTTTTTTTTTTGAATAAAATTGTCGTTTCGACGCTATGCCACAAAAAAAATCAATTGTTTGATAGAAAGAAATCCTAGAACCGTTACAGCAATAAACTTTGAAGAAAACATTTATGGAGACAATTTTCTGAATAAACATTTTAAACAATTTCTATAAGCAGCTAAGAAACTATCCATAACAAACCTATAATAACGATTATTTTACAAATCTCAAAACATTCGAATATTTTTCAAGCTAAATTATAATAATTTTATTTCCAAAAAAAAATACATCTGGCAACTCAAATAAATAATTTATTCTTAATACATTTAAAATACAACCCTACCTATAATAAGCCGCAAACAAAATTGCATTGCCAATTATTTTGCATAATAGGCATTGCGAGCTACAAAACTACAAAAAAGAATGCTACCAATATATAACTGAAATAATTTAAAATTTTCTATACATTAACAGTAGCTAGAAAGAGATGACTGCATTGAAAGCATTTTAGGTGCGGCCATATTGATTGTAGCAAGCGACAAAGAACGAAAAACTAGTGTGACAACGATTCTATACAAATCGAAAAAAGCAGCGGCGGCGTAAAGACGACGGAGATCATCAAACCAGCTGAAAAGTGTGTATTTATCTAGTAAATAATTAATTAAAAAATAATAAATAAAATAGAATAAATAAATAATAATAATAAAATAAATAAATTGGCAGTGTTTTAAAGAAGAAGTTATTTTCACAAAAGAAAAGCAATAAAACAAACAATTTCTTTTTCTTCTCCCTCTCTCTCTCTCTCTGACCAGGATTTACACAGCGACGACCATACCCTGCGTACACCCAACGACATTGAAAAAATACAACAACAAAAAAGTATAGAAGCGGCGCTTGTCAGAGAAACACACAAAAAGAAAAACGTAGTAGAGAAAAAAACGTCAAGCAAAAAAGCTTTTAAAACAGAAAGAAAAAAAATTCGGAACGAAGGCGACGGAGCAAAAAATTTTTTTGAAATCACACACAAAAAAAAGCACAACGACGCCGGGATTAAACGAAATTTTTTAATTTAAAATTAGAAAAAATCGTAAAAGGATTTTTGTACACAAAAAGAAAACAAGAAAAAACAAGTTTTATTCAACTCTACACAAATTAAATATTTTGCACAATGTCTGAACGTGAAAATAATGTTTACAAGGCTAAATTAGCCGAACAAGCAGAACGCTATGATGGTGAGTAATATACAGAAAATATCTTCTAGAACTGTTTAAGAAAAAAAGTGTGAAAAAATCTTAATTTGTGTTTTTTTTTTGTAAACTTGCTGCCCTCCGGAACACACTTTTTGGATTAGTTTAAGAGGGCTAGAGTTGCAGAAAAATCAAGAACAAGCTAGATTTTTTCATTCTATATCTATTAAATTTTTAAAAGAAAATGTGTATGCATGTGCTCATGTGGGGCTGTTTCGAGTTGTCTGTCTTATTTTTTTCCATAAAACGTTTTGGTGCGTCAGCATCAGGGTTGGCAAAATTGGTACAATTATACATTTTTTTTAATACATTTCGATCTTTAAAAGTATGACCTATTTGATAAAATTTAAATATAGTATTTCGTTGTTTGAAATAATAGTCTTAACACAAAGTTTATGAGTTGGAATAGTCGTTTAAAGTATTTTTCTTTTACTTGACTATGGTTAAGTCTAATAACTACCAATTAGTCTTTGACGCTAATATATTGTGTCTATAGTCTATATAGATTAGTCTACTATCTAGTCTATAGACTAGAAATAAGTTTATGCCTATACTATTATATAGACTTATTTATTGATTAGTGTTTTCTCTAGTCCCCAGACGATTCTCTATCTTCAGACAAGTCTAATTTAATGACAAATCCATGTAAGCAAACAAAACTTAAGTTGAAATGCTTTTATATAATATTAATTTAAAATTTGCTAAAAAAATATTGATTTAAAAATTCCACTTGCCATCCCTGGTTTAGCAACACTAAAGTAGCTAGGCCTAAATAAATTATGGTCTTTAAAAGTATATTTAAAATTAAAAACGATGAGTAAATTTTTCGTAGAAATTGGAAAGAATATAAAAACAAAAAAACCTGTTCTTTCACCGGCTTGAAAATTGGCGTGTTTTTTTTAATTAAAAATAAGAGTTTCAAAAAAAAATGTTTGATTATTTAAAATTTTTAGCATAAAGAATCTTTTTGTCAAGAAAAATCAAGTGTATACATAATTTTCCTTTAACAAAGTTGAAATAAATCTATGTATTTGGGGGTGGGGGTTAAAAAACCCTAAAAATTTTTCCTTTTAGGGTGGTAACGTCGTTAGTGTATACTAAAGATGTTGAAAATAAGTTTAATATTTTATTCATAATTTTCTTTTCTCAAGTTCAAACATAAAATAATAATTTTTTATATTTTTTTCCCAAAAGAAAAGAATATTTTCCAAAAAAATGTGGTTTTTACTTCTATTAACAACATCGTCATTATCTTCGTCATCATCATCATCATGTTTTTTTCGCTATATCTTCCATTTCATTTGCTTTCGTTGTTTTTGCTTTTGCATTTGAATCCTGTTAGCGTGAATAGTTCAACTAGATATAAACTTTTTTTCGCATATTACTTATTTTCTTCTTCCTCCTCTTTGGTGTTTGTGTTAACTTCTCTTTTTTTGTTTCTTCTTTTATAAAGTATTTCTTTTTTTGTTCGTCTGTTTCTTTATTATATTCCTTTTGAATATTTCTTGTTATTTTTATAATTCTTTTAGATATTTTTAAAGTTTTTTTATGTTTTTTGGATTTTCTTTTCTATCTATTTCGTTTTTTTTTTGCTTCTCCTTTTTTCTTATATTTTGTATAAGCGCGAAAAATCGATGAATGAATCGATCGTTGTTGCTCTGCGCGTTGACAAGCACAACCTTCATGAGTGTATGTGTTTCAATAGATGAGCGTATGTGTGTTTGTTGGTAATTATAGGGTTACCAAGACGTAATTTTTTTTGTTTGTTTATTACACAAACTAAATAACCACCTTATGCAAAAACTAGCCCCTATATTCATAAAGATATTAAACGCTTATATTAGGTTTATTACGCACATTTACCATACAAAATTTCTACAATAAACCATCAATAATTTTATTAGGCATTTATGAATATGGAAGTTATCTTTTATAATATGTTTAAATACATATTAAAGGAGAATTGGAAAATTATAAAAGTGTAAATATTTTATAATATTGATTGTATTATTGACACTTACCTACTCTGTATTTATTTAATGTCAAATTTTTGACTAATCACTTTGGCTTGTAGGTATGAAAGTAGTTTGCTTTTTGTATAAAGTAAAAACTGTAATATAGACTTTGTGTCTTTTTCCCTCTAACAGTCACTCTATGTTGAATGACACTTGAAAGAAGAAGAAGAGTAGTAGAAGAGCCAAAATCGAATAGTGGCAGTCATTTGACAGTTGATATTTATAGAAATTATCATCATTGCATAGAATAAAGTTTCAATCCTGCACTATAATCCTATAATCCAGTCTTTAGTCTATAATCTAAGCAATAGTCCAGTCTATAAACTGGCCTATAGTCTAGTAAAAAGTCTATTATATGTTAAACTCTATAATCCAGTCAATGGTGTGGTCTATAGTCTGACCTATTGTTCAGTCAAAAGTCTGTTTAGTTTCTAATCTTAACAAAAGTTTACAAAATAATCTCTTCTATTAATTCTAAACAAATTAGTTTAGGATTAGTTGCCTAACACTCAGTTAAACTAAGAATATAAGTAAGTAACGTTACTGATTACTAAGGGCGAGTTTCTTAGTCCTTAGTTAAACTAGGCTTAACTTGCTGTTAGATTAAACTCGGAATAAATTTAGGCGGACTTTAACCGATGATTGTGTTTTCCAGTTTTAGATTTAAGCTCAGTTAATTTTGTTAGTATTGCCAACTTTTCACTCAAACTGATAAACAATGAACAGCTGTTTGTTGCAAACAATACTTTTTGTAAAATGGAAAATTTTAGAAAAATGTTAAATAAACATTTAAAACAATAATAAATAAAACAAAACAAAACAGAAAATAGCAAATTTACTTAAAATATTAAGTTTTTGTTCTTCCGAAATTGTTTTATTGTTTTTGTTAATTGTGTTTTCTCACTTATAACTTGAGTTTAATTGGCCAATTACACTCAGTTAAACTAAGATAATAAGTAACTTTACTGATAACTGAAAAACACAAAACATATATTAAACCAGGTTTAAACAAAGAATGAAGATTATGTTTATCAGAAAAACTCGCCCTAAGTTAACTTATCCTAGATCCATAACTGAAAAACACCATCATCGGCTAAAGTCCGCCTTAATTTGGTATCGAGTTTATTTTAAAAGCAAGTTAAGCCTAGTTTAACTGAATAGTAAGAAACCCTAACTAAATAAGTTTTAGTTTAACATTGTTTAGCTAATATTCAGCGCAAAGTTAACTCAAGATATATATATATATATTTTTAAAACCTCACTTAGCTTAACAGTCACTTATGTTTTTCTACTTTCTTACTGTAAGATTTAATCAATATCGTATTCCCTTTTTAATATTTCTACAGGTTTTCCCTTTTATTGTTATACCTATAAAAAAACAATTTCTACTTAACATTACTTTTAGAAATTTACATAAATATAATTTATATTAATTTCTATATAATTAACTTACTAATGGCAAAACTCATATTTACTTTTTTAGCATGTTAGTCATTTTATTAATTTAACCAAACAATTTTATTTGTTTGAACCCAATAAAAAACTGCCAGTCAGTCAAAATTTTTCATCCCCTTATCAAAAAACAAAAAAATTTAACTAACCCACCTTGCTACCACTCCCCTTCTTAAAAAAGAAATACACTGTCAAGGAAAAAACTAGAGCATTTCTAATACAAAAAAATATATAATAATTTTATGTTTATGAGTGTGTGTGTGTTAAAATTAACAAAAATGTAATTGTTTCTTTTATTATTATTTTCTTTTGAAATTAGACTTGTAGTCACCATAATGTTAATCATGTAATAAAAAAGAATGGAAGGTAGTGGTGGTGACGGTGTTGCCTTAGTTTAGCTTTTGTTAAAACAAATGATGTAAAATTTATCATTGATTTGGAATGTGTTATATTTACATTATATTATTACTTTTGTTGTTTTTATGGAAGAACATGCAATAATCAATGATGCTGACAAAGAAATTTTTTCTGAGATTTCTATTTATTAAGAATTTTCTTTTTATACCCTTCACCTACGTGAGAAGGGTATATATAAGTTTGTCATTCCGTTTGTATATACATATATTCTGGATTATTTTAGTTAGCGGAGTCGATTAAGCCATGTCCGTCTGTCTGTCTGTCTGTTGAAATTAGTTTTTAGAGGTCCCCAGATATCGGCGAGATCCGAATCTTCAATAATTCAGTTAGACATGCTTTCGAGAAGATCGCTATTTAAAATCAGCAAAATCGGTCTATAAATAACGGAGATATGAGCAAAAATCCGAGACAACCTTTGAAAATTTCATCAAAAAACCACATTTTTTTCATGCTTTGTTAAAAAAGCAACAACAACACTGTGAATTGGATAAAGATGTACATGTGCGTGTGGAGATGTATTTGGTTTTATTCAGCTGTGTATTTTTTTTTTGTATGTTTGGATGCTGTTCTGTTCTCACGAAGGTAAGTGGGTATAACAAGAACAAGGAGGTAAAGCAGTAATATGTTGGTAATACAGCTCATATTTGTTTGAGGGTGGTAATACAGTTTACCGGTGGTATTACAGTACAACGGTTAATATTTCTTTCTGCTACAGTTTATATTTGTTTATGTGTATGTTATGTGTGACATGTGTGCAGAAATACAAAATAAATAAAAACTTATTTTAAAATATACTTGGTGAAGGGTATATAAGATTCGGCACAGCCGAATATAGAAATATTACTTGTTTTAAAAAAAAGTTTCTTCTGTGGTAGTAGGATTGGTTTTTTAAACTTTCTTTATGTTTTTGTCATTTTGTTGATAAATTACGATCAGTTCTATATAATGATGAGATTTGCTTCTGTAAGTGTAGGGTTATTAAGCTAAGTCGACGAAGTTCTTGTTTTCTTGTAGTTTTGATTGTTAAATTTTTAAAATTTTATCAAAGTACATACATGCTTGAAAAATTACTACATTTTTAATAATAGTAAAAAAATTATCAAAGATTATTTTCAAGTTTAAGAGTGTCAGAACAAGTTTAGGGATATTTTGAAGATGTTTTTTTGTTTCTTTTCTTTAAAAAAGAAAACGGAAATATAAAATTGATAAGAAATCTCAAGAATGCATATAGTTTTTAAAATCATATGTTTTGTTTTATTTTAAGTGATGATTTTAGAAATGAAATAATTGTTTAAATAATGTTTTTTAATAAATCTGTAAAATTAGTCGATATTTTCTGAATAGAATTGTTTTGAACGAATTGTTGTAAAAGACTGGACATTATTCTCTGGGAATAAAACTTTAGATTGATACAGCTGTTGCTGAGTTAACAATCTTTTGACGATTGAGAATCGGGTCGTTCCGGAGCGAAGATCCAATTGTCGTGGAAACGAGAGAGAAAGTGTCAAATCATGTTGTATGTTCTCTATAGTTTGTTTTATAATCTGGTGTAAACAGATTATGAAATAGACTGTAAAGTCTACATTATAGTCTTGTCTATAGTCTGTTTTATAATTCACTCTTTAGCCTGGTCTATAACCTGAGTTATTGTCTGATCTTAAGAAAGCCTTAAGAAAAGTTTATTTTTACGATAATAACAATCTTCTACATAAGCCGTCGTATGCTGCCTCTAAACTTATTGTATAACATTTAAAGACATTCAATAATAATTACGCAACAGCTGACGTTTCCAAGGGGAATTCTGTGGTCATGCAAGAAGATTAATATTCTTAATGCAAAGAATATCGCGTGTAAACTAAAGAATTTCAAAATTTTCACTTAAGGGAATTGAGACATGCAAAATGTTACAAACTAGTTAATTGGTAAATTAGTGAAATATTTTGTTTAAAGTTATTTAGAAGATTAAATTTTGAACTTGTCACAACAAGGACAATTTTCAAATGTTTTAAATAACTTTATTTTTCATATATTTAAGAAAACTTTGACAAAATTTTTTAAACTATGTTTCGTATTTCTACTAGGGTTCTATAGTTCAAACGAAAAGTCGACTTTTCGACTTTTCGGTATTTAGTTAAAAGCCGACTTTTTATATTTTATGAAAAGTCGATTTTTCGACTTTTGGTATTTTATAAATATGTAGTCGACCTTTTTCAACTTTTCGACTTTTTTCGACTATTTTTTGATTTTTTTGAGTTTTTCCGACCATTTTAGAGTTTTTGACTTTTTTTCCACTTATTTAAACTTATTTGACTTTTTTCTACTATATTCGAGTTTTCGACTTTTTCCGACTTTTTTCCACTTTTTTGACTTTTCTACTTTTTTGACTTTATTTAACTTTTTTTGACTTTATTTAACTTTTTTCGACTTTTCTACTTTTTTTGACTTTTCTACTTTTTTTTCGACTTTTCTACTTTTTTTCGACTTTTGACTTTTATTTCCAGAGTCGACTTTTTTCACAAACGATAGTCAAGTTATAGACTTTTTTGGAACAAATTAGTCGACTTCGACTTTTCGACTTTTTTTCGACAAAAAGTTAATATTTCGATCATTCGAAAGTCGATTTATAGAACCCTACTTACTACTCAGTTAAACTAGGCTTAACTTAGTGTAAAGATTAAACTCAAATTTAGGCGGACTTTAACTGGTGATTGTGTATTTCAGGGCGAGTTTTTCAGATAAAGATTATCTACATTCTTTGTTTAAACCAAGTTTAATATCTGTTTTGTGTTTTTCAGTGAACAGTAACGTTAGTTATTATCTTAGTTTAACTTAGGGCGAGTTTTTCAGATAAAGATTATCTACATTCTTTGTTTAAACTAAGTTTAATATATGTTTTGTGTTTTTCAGTAAACAGTAACATTAGTTATTATCTTAGTTTAACTGAGTGTTATTGACCAATTAAACTTAAGTTATAAGTGAAAAAACACAATTAACAAAAACAATAAAACAATGATTTCGGAAGAACAAAAATTTAATGTTTTAAGTAAATTGCAATTTTTTGATTTGTTTTGTTTTATTTATTCTTGTTTTAAATGTTTATTTAACATTTTTTCCAAAAATTTTCATTTTACAAAAGTATTATTTGCAAAAAACAGCTGTTCACTGTTTACGTTTTTGAGTGAAAAGTTGGCAATACTAACAAAGTTTACTGAACATAAATCCATAATTGAAAAACACAATCATCGGTTAAAGTCGGCCTAAATTTGTTCCGAGTTTAATCTAACAGCAAGTTAAACCTATTTTAACCGAGTAGTAAGAAACCCGCCCTCAGTTATGAACTTATGAACCGTTAATTTTGTTAATATTGCCAACTTTTCAATCAAAAACATAAACATGTATAAAAACTCTATAAGATTAGATCAAGTTAAGTTTGTTGTAAACTAAACTTTAGCATTGTTTAAACCATGTTTGAAACTAAACTGATTGATAAACAAAGTTTACTTTAAATATTATTAAAATTTAATTTAAACAAAACTTAATAACCAAATTGCCAACATTTCATACCCACCCAAAAATAAACTGAAAGATAAGCTATAGCGCGCAATTCATTGTAGACAACGTCTTTATGATGCAAATATAAATTAAATATTGAAACTTTGTTTTTGTAAAAAATCTTGTTATCAGTTTTAATAAAATGAACTCTAAAAGAAAATGACAAAAAAAAACTTTACATTTAAAGTTCAATAACTCGTGCGAAAAATTTTGGCAATAGAAATTACAATATTAAAATCAGACCAAAGCAAACAACAAAATCGCGTCTGGTAACTTTTAACAATTAAATAAATTAAAGAAAAAAATGAATACAATACCAACCATAAGATGTGGTACTACGTGGTGTATTGCTGATGAAGAATCTTTTCGTTATTCTTTTTTTTCAAATATTTAAAATATACAACTATTATAACACTCACTATATTATATAGGTTCGTATCTATATAGAGAGAGATATATAGTACAAGAATCTGTTGGCTATAGTGAGAGTATTGTGTAGCGATTTGTTAGTATAGCGCTCGCTCGCTCGCGATGTTCGACGGTGGTGTTGGTGGTGGATTTGTCTTGCTCACACGCATGGCTAAATCTATCTTTTTTACAGTGGCAACAAAAGTTTTTCACTGTCTGCTTCTGCTGTTGTTAAGAGTTCGTTCTTTATATTCCTCTTGGATTGTTGTTTGTTACTTTTTTTTTACTTTTGTTTCTATCTACTAACGAGAACGACAATGACGACCATCAAAGCAGCAGCAGTATTAGCCGAGCCGGCAACAGCAACAACTTCTTTTTTAAATATACAATCATATACTCTCTGTTGCTGTTGCTGCTATTCAAAATTGTTGTTGCTTGTTGTCATTTTTATTGCTGCTGCTACTACTTGCTCTTGTTGTTCTTGTTCTTATAGAACTTTATTATATGTATGTACACACACAAACACGATGTCGTCTGGTTATCTGTGGTCTGTTAAGAGTGTCTGACTATTTAGCTGTTTGTCTACTTGTTTGCCTGCCTAGCTTGACGGCCAGTTTTGTTTGATTGTCTGTCTGTCGGTCTGTCTTTTGCACAATATTTTGCAAATAAATACATGCTTGTTATTTCACTTTTTCTCTATCCCTTTTTCGTTTCACACCCGATTCATCCATATTTGTTTCATGTTTTAGATTAATGTTGTGTCTATAGGTATACTTAATAAATTTTATTTAACGTGTTTTTATTTTATGAACGCTACTCTCTGTTTCAGCTAATGTTATTGTTTTTTGCTCAACTCTTTAATATAGAAGAAGTTTTTTTGTTTGATCTCAAATAATTTAATTATATTTTTTTTAATTACATAAGTTTTAATTCTAAAAGTTAGATCTTTAATAAGAATATTGCAAAAGTATATCTCACTTCCTTTAAAATTAGTAAACTTCTTTTAAACATTTTGTAGGTTCACTTTCTAAACTAAAAACAATGTTTAACAATGACTTCTCTAGCAGCTATTTAAAAGCGAAGAATTGAACTCCTTCAAAAAAAAACTTTCTATGACAAGTTTACATTGAAATCACTACTTTTGAGAATCCTTTTCAGTACCATCACTATTTACAATATCTTTCTAAAAATAGCATAAAAATCTCTTGATTCTTTCCAGATCCAGTTTGTATTAAATTAAAGTCTTTTGCTAATGTTTTAAAACATTTTCTTCTTAAGAAAAGCATGAATATTACATCTGTCGAAGTCATTCAAGAACCGTGAATATAAATTATGAAAAAAAACTTCCCATTACAAACTAGTTCTAAATTCGCTGCTTTGGAGGCTCTTCCTCAGCGCTACCTCTCTAAATAATGACTTCGTTAAAATAGCATCAATATGACTTCTGTTGAAGTTATTCTAAAGACATGAATAGAAATCAATGGAAAGGACTAAATTTCCATGACAAGCTTTTGTTCAATTCTAAACTTTTGAGTCTCTTATTCAACAATTCCTCTCTTCAACCTCTCTCTCATGAAAACTAAACCTTCTTCGTATTACAAACTTGTTCTAAATTCGCTGCTTTGGAGGTTCTTTCTCAACACTTCTCTCTAAATAATTACTTCCTTAAAATAGCATGAATACCACTTCTGTTGAAGTTATTCAACAGCCATAAATAGAAATTAATGGAAAGGACTAAATTTCTACGACAAGCTTCTGTTAAATTCTAAAATTTTGAGTCTCTTTTTCAGCAATTCTCCTCTTCAAACTCTCTCAAGAAAACTAATCCTTCTTCACATTACAAACTTGTTCTAAATTCGCTGCTTTGAAGGTTCTTTCTCAGCACTTCCTCTAATAGCATGAATATGACTTTTGTTGAAGTTATTCAACAACCGTGAATAGAAATCAATGGAAAGGAATTATAAACTTTTGAGTCTCTTTTTTAGCAATTCCTCTATTCAACCTCCCTCTCTCTTTTACTTCTATTAAAGCAATTCAGGACACGAATTTATTCATTTGATTGATGTCCTTTTTCCAGTAGTTTCCGAAAATTTAAGTCTTTGTTAAATTTACTGCTTCTGAAGCTATTTGTTCTTTAACAACAAGAATTAAATATTCCTTCTTTTACTTTTAGTAAAAAATAATTTATAGTTTTATTATTATGTGTTTTTTTATTTGCAAAATAGAATTTTAAACAAATTAAAAATTCACTTGTATCTACATCAATATTAACAAGACAATACAACAATAGAAAAAAAATATTTCTTTTGATTAGACAGACCCAAGCATACACTACTACTCTCCTCTCGACATATACCTACTTTTTTCGTAAATTGTTTTTTTTTTTTCATTTCATTTCAAATTGCTGATGTACATACTCTACATACATATAGACAAACATTAGATTCTTATAATAGTTTTGACGTATTTTGTTTGCGCATGTTTTATTTTTCAAACGTAGTGTACACTGGAGATTTGATTGACGCGTTGATTGCTGGTTGTTGGCTAATGACAAACGCGTTTATTTAACCTTGTTAAAAGTTAAAGTTTTTTTCCAATACCACACATCATCTAAAAAAGTGTCAGTGTAGAAATGGAGAAAAAAATTAAATGCATTTTTTTTAAATTTATAACAATTTAATTTAGGCTATTAATAAAAAACTGTTAATAAATAAATTTAGATGTAGACAATAGCTAAAAGTAGATGTTAAAAGAATAAAATTTCTATAGAAAACCTTAGAGTTGAAAAATTAACAATTTAATATTTTGATGATTTATTTAAATCTTTGAGTTTAGCTATTGTTGTTGGAAAACAGTTGTTTGAAATCTTAGACAAGATAGCGCAAAAACTTAAAATTGATAAATTGGTTGGTTTATTATTTATATTTTGAAAAGATTCTAGTTTAGATCTAATTAAGTTTTAGGTTAGTTCTAATTCAGTTCTAGTTCAGTTCTAGTTCAGTTCTAGTTCAGTTCTAGTTCAGTTCTAGTTCAGTTCTAGTTCAGTTCTAGTTCAGTTCTAGTTCAGT
>NC_060952.1:88423707-88425363 GCF_022045245.1 Lucilia cuprina | reverse complement strand
TAGACTATAGACTAGACTATAGACTAGACTATAGACTAGACTATAGACTAGACTATAGACTAGACAATAGACTAGACTATAGACTAGACTTTAGACTAGACTATAGACCAGACTATAGACTAGACTATAGACTAAACTATAGACTAGACTATAGACTAGAATATAGACTAGACTATAGGCTAAACTATAGACTAGACTATAGACAAAGCTATAGACTAGACTATAGACAAGACTATAGACTAGACTATATACTAGACTATAAATTTGACCATAGACTAGACTGTAGACTAGACTATAGACTAGACTATAGACTAGACTATAGACTAGACTATAGACTAGACTATAGACTAGACTATAGACTAGACTATCTAGTAGTCTATAAAATAAACTATAAACTAGACTATAGACTAAACTATAAACTTTTCCATGATAGATAGTACCATATGTATTATAGTTATATAAAGGAATCTTCATAAAGAATATAAAACAATTGCTGTAGTCATGGATATAGTAATAACTAGTATGACTACAAAACTAAGCCTTGACGTTACCTTGTAAGGAATAAAACAACATACTAAACTAACCAAACAAACATTAATTCTGTCAGTTAGAAGTTGTTCTATCTATGTATAATATCAGTCGAAGATGATGACATTCATCATAGTTATAACCATAAAAGTTACAAGATTTTTTTTGTTGTTCTTTTTTATGTGCAACGCATTATTTTTTGTCGAAGTTATTTGTATTTTTTTTTTTTTTTTTTGCAATTACTTTTTATATATATTTTTAAACAGACTGATAACAAGAAAAAAATTTATATATAAAAAGTCTCATGTTGTTAGTGAGTGATTTTATTATATTTATTTCTTTGAAACTAAAGGGGTTTAGTCATTAAACAAGGTGAACTGAACTCAACTGAACACATACAACACTTTTTATTTATGACTCATATAAATATCAAACATAGAAAACTATAAAAAAACAACAAATGTTTAAAAGAAGAAATAAAAAAAACAAACACATATTATAAAGAAAATTAAAAAGAAACGGTTTTTTTAATAAAGTTTATTAAACATAAAAGTAGTAACACTGAAATAATGTTACTATAACAACAACATTAGTAGTTAATACTCATGATGGCTTAACAAACAGCAAGTATGTTTAGCAATTTAAATAGAATTTTTTTACGTTTAATCTTTAAATAAACAGAAAATTTAAGATTTGCATATTTTTTACTATTTGGGTAAATAACAGTAGTTTAGATTTTCACTTTTCTTGAAACGATTTAACGTAATTAAGATTTTTTTATTAGAGAAGTAATAATAAAAGTGTTATATCTAAAAAAAGCTTTATCTAAAGATAATAAATCGAATTATATTAAAACTATTTTTAAAATGCTTTAAACCTATGAGCAAATTTTAAATAATTAACTGTTAACTGATTTAGAACTGAACAAGATCTTAACTAGATATGAAGTAGAACTGAACTAGATATGAACTAGAACTGAACTAGAACTGAACTAGAACTGAACTAGAACTGAACTAGAAATGAACTAGAACTGAACTAGAACTGAACTAGAACTGAACTAGAACTGAACTTAAACTGAACTTAAACTGAACTTAAACTGAACTAGAACTGAACTAGAACTGAACTAGA
>NC_060952.1:88398784-88423607 GCF_022045245.1 Lucilia cuprina | reverse complement strand
TAGTCTAGTCTATTGTCTAGTCTATAGTCTAGTCTATAGTCTAGTCTATAGTCTAGTCTATAGTCTAGTCTATAGTCTAGTCTATAGTCTAGTATATAGTCTAGTCTACAATCTAGACTATAGTCTAGTCTATAGTCTAGTGTATAGTCAAGTCTATAGTCTAGTCTATAGTCCAGTCTATAGTCTAGTATATAGTCTAGTCTATAGTCTAGTCTATAATATTGTCCATAGTCTGTAGTCTAGTCCCTTTTGCCTGCATATAACTGTTTTCTCATATCTTGATTTAATTCATTTTATTTTGTAATAAATTAATAATAATTTTGATGTCTTCTCTTTGTTTTTTTTTTTTGCAGAAATGGTTGAGGCCATGAAAAAAGTCGCCTCAATGGATGTTGAATTAACCGTTGAAGAACGTAATCTTTTATCGGTAGCATATAAAAATGTTATTGGCGCACGTCGTGCCTCATGGCGTATTATTACCTCGATCGAACAGAAAGAGGAGAATAAGGGTGCCGAAGAGAAATTGGAAATGATCAAAACCTATCGCGGTCAAGTTGAAAAAGAGCTACGCGATATCTGTTCGGACATTTTAAATGTACTCGAGAAACATCTCATTCCATGTGCCACCACAGGCGAAAGTAAAGTATTCTATTATAAGATGAAGGGTGATTATCATCGTTATTTGGCTGAATTCGCCACCGGTTCAGATCGTAAAGATGCTGCTGAAAATTCATTGATTGCCTATAAGGCAGCCAGTGATATTGCCATGAACGATCTGCCACCAACACATCCCATTCGTTTGGGTTTGGCGCTGAACTTTTCGGTGAGTAAATTTGATTTTTGGTTTTTTTAAAGTAGTTTTTAGGAATTCAATTAGTTTTTTTGTGAAAAATTATTAAATTTTTTTTCCATTTTACAGGTATTCTATTATGAAATTTTGAACTCACCCGATCGTGCATGCCGCTTGGCGAAAGCAGCTTTCGACGATGCCATTGCCGAATTGGATACATTAAGTGAAGAAAGCTACAAAGACTCCACACTCATTATGCAACTGCTGAGGGATAACCTTACATTATGGACGTCTGATATGCAAGCCGATGGTATGTTTTTAAATTATTAAATTTCCAAAAATATATATGTAACTAATTATCATCCTTTTTTTGTTATTTTTTTTAGGTGATGGTGAACAAAAAGAGCAAATCCAAGATGTTGAAGATCAGGATGTGTCGTAATTTAAGTAACAACCCCCATTAAAACAAAACAAAAACAAAAAAACAAAAAATCCCCTATAAAATTACTATTTGCATTTCTTATTTCTAAAACAAAACAAACAAAAGAAAAACAACAAACTGTTTCTCCAGTTATATTACTACACCACAAAACAACATCCACAAACCACCAAAAAAAAAAAAAATAATCTTATTAAAACAAACAGAAAAATTTTGTTCATTCATACACGCGGTTCGTTCGTTCTCTATTAGTTCATAATATGAAAAAATCACAAACAGCAGCATGTTTTTTTCTTTTTTTCTTTGATTTTTTGTGTTTTTTTTTCTTTTTTTTGGTAGTAATTATTACAATAAAATGTAATTAATTTATATATACATATATTTTGCCCAATTTTCTATATAAAAACAGATTTTGGTTATTTTGTTTAAAAAACAACTCCACATCCAAAACAACTCTCTTCTCACATAGTTTTTTTTTCACTTACATTGTGGATTTTAGAAATAAAACAAACAGCTCGTTGTTGTCCTTTCGCTCTCGTGTGTAACGTACGTTTCTCTCTTAAATTAAAAGAAATTTCTCCTTTTGCTAACAACCGCCCCAACACCCCCCTCAACACACACACACACTTTCTCTCTCCCTCCATGCCCATTTAAATGTGTGAATTTTTTTTTTTTGCATTAATACATAATAAATATTATAAAAAATAAATATATATATATTAAAGCAAAACAACAACAACAACAAAAAATACATCAAAAAAATAATAAACAACAAAAAATAAAATAAAACAAAAACAAACAAAAAAAAAACTATCATTATTATTATTTTATTTTCTTTTCGCTCTGTTTCGCTAAAAAAAATAAATAAGAAGTCATTTATATAAATATAATTTTTACACTAAAAAGAAAACAAACAAACAAAACAAAAATCAGTCATAAACACATTTCTTTTTATTTGTCCTTTTTCTTTCGATTAAGTAAATGCTACGAAACACACAATAAAATTACAATAAAAAGAAAAATTAATAAAAGTAAAAAAAAACAAAAACAAATTAATATAAACTCTTACTTTTAAGTATAAGATAAAGAAACAGGCAGGCAAACTTCTTGATTGATTGATTTAAATAAAGATTGATGGTTAGAAAGGCCGACAGACAGACGGACAGACAGACAGACAGACATAGAGACGGACAGATGGATTGAATGACTAAACACACCGAACCAGAGAGGAGCCCCACAACATAAACATTATATTTTTCACTTACAAGGGCAAACCAAAACAAACCACAGTAAACACAATAAAAGAAAATTTTCTTAAAAAAATTAAACGAAAACATAACACACAACCAATAGTCTATAACAAAAAACAAAAACTCTACATTTATCAATAATAACTTGTAGTTTTTACAAAATAACTTTTATTATAAATCAATAAAATAAAAAAAAGCAACAAGCCCTAGCAAGAAAAACATAAAACAAAATTTAACACTGATTACAAATAACAAAAAACGTGTAATTGTTTGTTATATTTACACATAAACATATAGTGATAGAATAGACAAAAGACATTCTCATAAAACTAATAACGTACATAACATATTCTTCAAGCAGTATAAGGCATAAGCAGGGTAAAAACCATCATGATCAAACAGCAGCAAATTTGTATTGAATTGGAAAAAAAAATGACTTAGGGTGGGTTTTTTTACTACTCAGTTTAAGCTAGGTTTAAATTGCTGTTACATTAAACTCGTAACAAATTTAGGCGGATTTTAAACGATTATTGTGTTTTTCAGAGCGGGTTTCTTACTACTCAGTTAAACTAGGTTTAACTTGCTGTTAGATTAAACTCGGAACAAATTTAGGTGGACTTTAACCGTTGATTGTGTTTTTCAGTTATGGATCAAGGATCAGTTAACTTTGTTAGTATTGCCAACTTTTCAGTCAAAAACATAAACAATGAACAGCTGTTTTTTGCAAATTTTACTTTTGTAAAATTTGAAATTTTAGAAAAAAATATAAATAAACATTGGACCCTATTCGGCATTTCAATTCCAAACGAAATTTTCTCCGTTTAGCAACTTTGGTATTCTGGCATTTCGATTCGACTCTCCGCCACATAAGCAACAACTTACAAAAACGTAGGTAGGGATCGTAACGCAGAATGCACACGTTCGTAAAGCATTGTAACAAAATGAAATTGCTTCTCCTTTTTCTTGCGATTCATTCGATCGTTGCGTAACTGAATGCATAAACGTAATCGAAATGCAGAATAGAGGTGATTTTAAAAAGTAATAATATCGATAAAAGAAATCAGAAAATGACTATTTACTTAAAATATTAAGTTTTTCTTCTCACGAAGTCATTCACACTCCATATTCTGCATTCGATTACGTTTACGCATTCAGTTACGCAACTTACAAAAACGTAATTACGATGAGAAATGCAGAATACACACAATCGTAAAGTATTGAAACGAAATGGATTTGCTTCTTCGTTTTCTTGCGATTCAGTTTTTTTTTATTGGAATACATTTTTTCGATCATTGCGTAAATGCAGAATAGGGGCCAATAAGTAACTTTAGTGATTACTGAAAAACACCAAACATATATTAAACCAGGTTTAAACAAAGAATAAAGATTATCTTTATTAGAAAAAAAACCCGCCCTTAAAAAACGTATAATTTCTAGTTTTGTATTATTATAAAAGCAATGAGTCAATTGTGAATTGGAAATTGTGTGTTGGGTATGGAATAGATTTTTAAATGTTCTGCTTTACAAATACTTTTGATTTCGCTTAAATTTCGCTTTATAATTGTAAAATTACTAATCAGACATTTTATCACATTTGTGTTTTGCCATTTTCGAGTGTACTGCACATCAGGTGCAGTACAAGGAAGCATTTACGCACAAAGACCATGACATACAGTTACTGACAGAGAGCAGAAGTAGTTTTATATGCTATCTGGGAGTAAAGCTAGATGTCACTTATTGAAGTTTGAATATAATGAATAGACAAGGAAATAGTACTGAATTTCTTGTAATTTTGATAAGGACTTGTACAAGACAACAATAATGCAACAATTAGTTAAAAAAGTCATAAGCACACGAAATTTGTTAGGAAATAGTCGCATTATTGTTGTCTTGTGTAGTATTTTTCATCGAAAAATATTGCAGTACACCCACAGGATGTATCATCTAGTTTTACTATATTCATCTTTTGGTAGTATTTCATAGCTTAGTCAGTAAGCTAGTCCAAAGACTAGTAAATACATTAGTTAATGGAATAGTCAATAGACTAAACAATAGACAAGACCAAAGACTTATCAATAATGCAGAATAGAATCGTTGTTCAATTATACTTTCGTTCTAGTTTAGTTCTTGTTCAGTTCTGGTTGTGTTGTAGTTCTGTTTAGTACTGTTCCAGTTCTGTTATAGTTCTGTTCTTGATCTGTTCTAGTTCTGTTTTAGTTCTTTTTTAGTTCTGTTCTAGTTCTGTTCTTAATCCGTTCTAGTTCAGTTTTGGTTAAGTTCCTGTTCAGTACTTGTCTAGTTCAGTTTTAGTTCTGTCCCAGTTCTGTAGTTCAATTCAAGTTCAGTTCAAGTTCAGTTCTGTTCTAGTTTTGTTCTAGTTCTGATCTAGTTCTATTCTAGTTCTGTTCTAGTTCTGTCCTAGTTATCGTTCTCGTTCAGTTCACGATCGGATCTAGTTCTAGTTTAGTTCTCGTTCAGTTCTAGTTCAGTACTAGTTCAGTTCTAGTTCAGATTTAGTTTAGTTCTAGTTTAGTTTAGTTCAGTTCAAGTTCAGTTCAAGTTCAGTTCAAGTTCAGTTCAAGTTCAGTTCTAGTTCAGTTCTAGTTCTAGTTCAGTTCTAGTTCAGTTCTAGTTCAGTTCTAGTTCAGTTCTAGTTCAGTTCTAGTTCAGTTCTAGTTCAATTCTAGTTCAGTTCTAGGTTAGTTCTAGTTCAGTTTTAGTTCAGTTCTAGTTCAGATTTAGTGCTGTTCTTGTTCTAGTTTAGTTCTGGTTCTGTTCTAGTCCTGTTCTAGTTATGTTCTTCTTCTGTACCAGTTCTGCTGTAGTTCTGTTCTTGTTCTGTTTTAGTTCTGTTCTAGTTTTGTTTAAATTCTGTTCTAGTTGTGTACTTGTTCTGTTCCGGTTCTGTTCTAGTTCTGTTTTAGTTATGTTCTTTTTGTGCAGTTCTTGTTCTAGTTCAGTTCTGGTTCTGTTCTAGTCCTGTTCTAGTTCTGTTCTAGTTCTGTTCTAGTCCTGTTCTAGTTCTGTTTTAGTTCTGTTCTGTGCTAGTTCAGCTACGGTTCTCTTCTAGATCAGTTCAACATAACCAACCTAAAAAAACTAACTGTTAATTACGTTCAAAATTTCGAACTTTTATTGTACTTAACGGATAAAACACTCAATTTCGATAATGATGGGAAATGTTTAGTTTTGCCTAGATTCTATAAAAAATTTAAATTCTCCAAACCCTTCACATAATTATTTATCGTTTGACTCTCCTTCTTGGTAAGCGTATTAAACTGGAGTATAATAAATATTATTATAAATATATATAATTAAGAATTTCGTTTTTAATAGATTTCGTTTCATTTCCTCGGCTATAGATTTTTATAACTTTATATAGAGATAGCATATCGTAGTAGACTATCACAGCAACATTTAATGTTCATAATCGTATATCACGTAAACCATAATGTGAAAAAAATCTTTTCATTCCTAATATTTTAACGGTTTATTTAGGGGAAATACTCTTCTGTATAATTTAATTTTATATGACCTCTTAATTATTTAGAGATTAAAGTGACTCTAGTTGCATATACATATATTTTTTTGCCATTATTAAATCATTTTGAAGAAATACATAAATATAAAGCTTTTGTTTAACGAAGAGTTTATATACAAATAAAAAAAATATATTTCACTATAAAAATTACTTAGTTACAAACGAAATTGTAGTGTATATTTAAATAACAGAATAGTTAAAAACGCCACCACCACCACCACCCACACACACACACCTGTTTCTATCTCTAACTTCCCCTCTTAATTCATCCCCTCCAGTCCTAAACAATACATTTTTATAAATCTTTAATTGTCATAAAAAAACAAACAAATACGACATTCTTCACAAAACACAACAAAGTTTTTCACACTTTAAATTCTTCATACCCAATTTCTCTCTTTCTTTTACTCTCACTCACATTTCTGACTCAATTACTCACTCACTCATTAAGATTAATACTTAATTAATTGAAAAAATCATTAAAAAACGAATTATGAGAATATAATACATCAGCGTATCACTACACTTTGATCATAAGAATATATATTTAAATACAAAAATAAAAATTCTTTTCCAATAAAACCAAAAAAAAAAACTTACAAAAACAAAGTTTGATCGTCTGTTATTGTTGTGCTGCTATGTGGGAGTTAGTCTGACACACAATGGAATCCATAAAAGTATACATACTTGTTTGAGTAAGAAGTTGTTAAAAATTCATTTTCTCGACACACAACAACATTGATCATTGATTAACAGCGAACGAAGTGTTTGTAAAGATTATGAGTAATTTGAAACAAATTACAAAATTTTTGTACTTGTTAAAGAATTGAATTTTAAACATTTTAGAAAAATAATTGATTTAAGATTTCAAGTTCTGCTTAAGTTCTGTTCTATTTCTGTTCCAGTTCAATTCCAGTTTAGTTTTAGTTTAGTTCTAGTTCAGTTTTAGATTAATACATACTAGTTCATTTCAAGTTCTGTTTTTTATAAGGTCTAGTTCAGTTTTACTTCAATGCTATTTCAGTTCTAGTACAGTTTTAGTTCAGTTCCAGATCAGTTTTGTTCTAGTTCAGGTCTAGTTCAGTTCTAGTTCAGTTCTTCTTTAGATCCAGTTCAGTTCTACTCCTGTTCTATTCTAGTTCTGTTCTAGTTCTGTTCTAGTTCTGTTCTAGTTCTGTTCTAGTTCTGTTCTAGTTCTGTTCTAGTTCTGTTCTGTTCTAGTTCTGTTCTAGTTCTTTTCTAGTTCTATTCTAGTTCTGTTTTAGTTCTAATCTAGTTCTGTTCTAGTTCTGATCTAGTCCTGATCTAGTCCTGTTCTAGTTCTGTTCTAGTTCTGTTCTAGTTCTGTTCTAGTTGTGTTCTAGTTCTGTTCTAGTTTTATTCTAGTTGTGTTCTAGTTCTGTTCTAGTTCTGTTCTAGTTCTGTTCTAGTTCTGTTCTAGTTCTGTTCTAGTTCTGTTCTAGTTCTGTTCTAGTTCTGTTCTAGTTCTGTTCTAGTTCTGTTCTAGTTCTGTTCTAGTTCTGTTCTAGTTCTGTTCTAGTTCTGTTCTAGTTCTGTTCTAGTTCTGTTCTAGTTCTGTTCTAGTTCTGATCTAGTCCTGTTCTAGTTCTGTTCTAGTTCTGTTCTAGTTCTGTTCTAGTTCTGTTCTAGTTCTGTTCTAGTTCTGTTCTAGTTCTGTTCTAGTTCTGTTCTAGTTCTGTTCTAGTTCTGTTCTAGTTCTGTTCTAGTTCTGTTCTAGTTGTGTTCTAGTTTTGTTCTAGTCCTATTCTACTTCTGTTCTAGTTGTGTTCTAGTTCTGCCCTAGTTCTGTTCTAGTTCTGTTCTAGTTCTGTTCTAGTTCTGTTCTAGTTCTGTTCTAGTTCTGTTCTAGTTCTGTTCTAGTGTTGTTCTAGTTCTGTTCTAGTTCTGTTCTAGTTCTGTTCTAGTTCTGTTCTAGTTCTGTTGTAGTTCTGTTCTAGTTCTGTTCTAGTTCTGTTCTAGTTCTGTTCTAGTTCTGTTCTAGTTCTGTTCTAGTTCTGTTCTAGTTCTGTTCTAGTTCTGTTCTAGTTCTGTTCTAGTTCTATTCTACTTCTGTTCTAGTTGTTTCTAGTTCTGTTCTAGTTCTAGTTCTGTTCTAGTTCTGCTCTAGTTCTGTTCTAGTTCTATTCTGTTCTGTTCTAGTTCTGTTTCTAGTTTTGTTCTAGTTCTGTTCTAGTTCTGTTTCTAGTTCTGTTCTAGTTATGTTCTAGTTCTGTTCTAGTTCTGTTCTAGGTTCTGTTCTAGTTCTGTTCTAGTTCTGTTCTAGTTCTGCTCATGTTCTGTTCTAGTCCTGTTCTAGTCCTGTTCTAGTTCTGTTCTAGTTCTGTTCTAGATCTGTTCTAGTTCTGTTCTAGTTCTGTTCTAGTTCTGTTCTAGTTCTGTTATAGTTCTGTTCTAGTTCTGTTCTAGTTCAGTCCTAGATCAGATCTAGTTCAGTTTTAGCTGAGTTCTAGTTAAGTTATAGTTCAGTTCCAGTTCGGTTTTAGCACAGTTCTAGTTCAAGTTCAATACTAGTTCATTTCAAGTTCTGTTTTTTTAAGGTCTCTAGTTCATGTCTACTTCAATCCTAGTTCAGTTCTAGTTAAGTTCTAGTTTAGTTTAGTTTTAATTCAGTTCAGTTTTTTTGTTAGTTCAGATCTAGTTCAGATCTAGTTCAGTTCTAGTTCAGTTCTAGTTCAGTTCTAGTTCAGTTCTAGTTCAGTTCTAGTTTCAGTTCTAGTTCAGTTCTAGTTCAGTTCTTGTTCAGTTCTATTTCAGTTCTAGTTCAGTTCTAGTTCAGTTCTAGTTCAGTTCTAGTTCAGTTCTAGCTCAGTTCTAGTTCAGTTCTAGTTCAGTTCTAGCTCAGTTCTACTTCAGTTCTAGTTCAGTTTTCGTTCACTTCTAGTTTGTTCTAGGTCTGTTGTAGTTCGGTTTTCGTTCAGATCAAGTTTAGTTTTTGTTCAGTTCTATCCATTTCAGTTTAGTTGAATCCAGTTCAGTTCAGTTCTAGGTAAGTTCTTATAATTACAGAAATACACAGACATAATAGAAGATTCTGCTTATGCTCTTTTGTTTTATTCAACATGCTCTAATATTTTAGAGTATCGAGTTTTGTGGATAATATATATACATTCATAAATAAATAACTTTTAGTTCTTGTGAATAAATGTTCTAGTTCTGTTCTAGTTCTGTTCTAGTTCTGTTCTAGTTCTGTTCTAGTTCTGTTCTAGTTCTGTTCTAGTTCTGTTCTAGTTGTGTTCTAGTTTTGTTCTAGTCCTATTCTACTTCTGTTCTAGTTGTGTTCTAGTTCTGCCCTAGTTCTGTTCTAGTTCTGTTCTAGTTCTGTTCTAGTTCTGTTCTAGTTCTGTTCTAGTTCTGTTCTAGTTCTGTTCTAGTGTTGTTCTAGTTCTGTTCTAGTTCTGTTCTAGTTCTGTTCTAGTTCTGTTCTAGTTCTGTTGTAGTTCTGTTCTAGTTCTGTTCTAGTTCTGTTCTAGTTCTGTTCTAGTTCTGTTCTAGTTCTGTTCTAGTTCTGTTCTAGTTCTGTTCTAGTTCTGTTCTAGTTCTGTTCTAGTTCTGTTCTAGTTCTGTTCTAGTTCTGTTCTAGTTCTGTTCTAGTTCTGTTCTAGTTCTGTTCTAGTTCTGTTCTAGTTCTGTTCTAGTTCTGTTCTAGTTCTATTCTACTTCTGTTCTAGTTGTTTCTAGTTCTGTTCTAGTTCTAGTTCTGTTCTAGTTCTGCTCTAGTTCTGTTCTAGTTCTATTCTAGTTCTGTTCTAGTTCTGTTCTAGTTTTGTTCTAGTTCTGTTCTAGTTCTGTTCTAGTTCTGTTCTAGTTATGTTCTAGTTCTGTTCTAGTTCTGTTCTAGTTCTGTTCTAGTTCTGTTCTAGTTCTGTTCTAGTTCTGCTCATGTTCTGTTCTAGTCCTGTTCTAGTCCTGTTCTAGTTCTGTTCTAGTTCTGTTCTAGATCTGTTCTAGTTCTGTTCTAGTTCTGTTCTAGTTCTGTTCTAGTTCTGTTATAGTTCTGTTCTAGTTCTGTTCTAGTTCAGTCCTAGATCAGATCTAGTTCAGTTTTAGCTGAGTTCTAGTTAAGTTATAGTTCAGTTCCAGTTCGGTTTTAGCACAGTTCTAGTTCAAGTTCAATACTAGTTCATTTCAAGTTCTGTTTTTTTAAGGTCTAGTTCATGTCTACTTCAATCCTAGTTCAGTTCTAGTTAAGTTCTAGTTTAGTTTAGTTTTAATTCAGTTCAGTTCTTGTTTAGTTCAGATCTAGTTCAGATCTAGTTCAGTTCTAGTTCAGTTCTAGTTCAGTTCTAGTTCAGTTCTAGTTCAGTTCTAGTTCAGTTCTAGTTCAGTTCTAGTTCAGTTCTTGTTCAGTTCTATTTCAGTTCTAGTTCAGTTCTAGTTCAGTTCTAGTTCAGTTCTAGTTCAGTTCTAGCTCAGTTCTAGTTCAGTTCTAGTTCAGTTCTAGCTCAGTTCTACTTCAGTTCTAGTTCAGTTTTCGTTCACTTCTAGTTTAGTTCTAGGTCTGTTGTAGTTCGTTTTTCGTTCAGATCAAGTTTAGTTTTTGTTCAGTTCTATCCATTTCAGTTTAGTTGAATCCAGTTCAGTTCAGTTCTAAGGTAAGTTCTTATAATTACAGAAATACACAGACATAATAGAAAGATTCTGCTTATGCTCTTTTGTTTTAATTCAACATGCTCTAATATTTTAGAGTATCGAGTTTTGTGGATAATATATATACATTCATAAATAAATAACTTTTAGTTCTTGTGAATAAAATATGGTAAATCATATATTTAATAAATATTTTATAACTAATATAAATTTAGCGTATTAAATACAATACTCATATAAACATATGAACACACTATGTATATCATTTATAAAGGGTTAAAAAATCTTGAATTTTTAATTTATTAAGATTATAAAATAGTGCATACTTAAAAATTAAATCAGTTTCTCCTAGAGTAAATTATTTATTATTAGAAGAGAAATAGACTGTAAAGTATTAAAATACTATTGCTTTAACTTGGCCTTTTTAACATAAGAATAGATTCAGCAATACATAGACATATGTAGTAATCCTTCAAAGTTAGTTTTATTCAATTTAAAACATGTTTTACTGAATCATACTTTAAATAACTTGCTCTAACTACTAACAGCACTAAGTTAAAATATTTAATATCTTTATCTAAAGTGCAACTTATTTACCATGTAAACGTAAAAGTAATTCTTTTAAATAATTGGCATCTTTTGATTTTGTATCCTTTAGTAGTTTATAAAGATCTTCTAAGGATTTTAAAATGCGTGGCTGTAAATAAAAATTAATTAGTTAAAATATTTTAAATTAAATCTAAAAAACCTCACCATATATTTTGGCTCCAAATGTGACTCATGTTTTGTGGCTAAAAACCATAGATTTAAAGCCAGTTGGAAAGTTTGCTCTTTAGACAAATCGGCATAGCGTACAATTCTTAAAAATAATTCTAAAGATAAAGTGGCCTGTAGTTTAAATTGTTGCGAAGAACCCAAAATGCTAAGTTGTCTTAATATTTCTTCTACCACAAATCTACAAATATTATTAACTTCGGCCAGAAATTTGGGATCATGTCCATAGAGTTCATCATTGGAAACCACTAAATATTCATATTATTGATTAAAGTATTTCATTTCGTAAAAAGTAAATTAACTCACCTTGCGGTATATGATAGGGAAACTCCTCCAAATTTTGTACATACAACATATCTAAAGCATTCAGATAAATTTGTGTCGGTCCAGCCGTATTCAAAGCGAATGGATATTTTTGCACAACTTCCAGTAGAAGATTTAACAAATATAAAACCCCCCGTTCCGGACTATCAGGCACTAGTACTAATGTTGCCAACATATTACTAAGATATGAAACCAGATATGAATCCATACACTTGGTTTTGCCATCAATTTCTATAGAATTGGGTAATTGGGCAACCAAGTTTAAGGCCTCTTCGAAACAAGCATCTGCTTGACCCAAACACTGATTAACTAAGGCCACTTGTCCGGTTAATAGATACAAGTCCATTTGTTGTTGTACCGATGTTATACTGGGTATGGTGATGAAACAAAACGCTATGCAGGCCTTAACAAAACCCTGCGTCTTACGTGAATGTTGATTCTGAACAATTTGACAAGTTTCCATTGCCAATTTATTGACACTTTGTACGAGAGTATTGTAGACTGCGTCTAGATTGGAAAAAGAACCACGAGCTTCTACATAGAAACTGAGTTGCTTTTCGAAATCTCGACCATAGTATACTTTTCGTATAAAGTGGCAGATTAATTGGGAAATTTGACGGCGTTCGTCTTCAACGGTAAGGGCGCTAGAATTTGAATGTAATATGAATAAAAAAACTTTTAAATGAACTAGAACAGAACTAGAACTGAACTAGAACTGAACTAGAATTGAACTAGAACAGAACTAGGACTAGAACTGAACTAGAACTGAACTGGAACTAGAACTGAACAAGAACTGAACTAGAAATGAACTTGAACTGAACTAGAACTGAACTAGAACTGAACTAGAACTGAACTAGAACTAGAACTAGAACTAGAACTGAACTAGAACTGAACTAGAACTGAACTAGAACTGAACTAGAACTGAACTAGAACTGAACTAGAACTGAACTAGAACTGAACTAGAACTGAACTAGAACTGAACTAGAACTGAACTAGAACTGAACTAGAACTGAACTAGAACTGAACTAGAACTGAACTGAACTAGAACTGAACTAGAACGGAATTAGAACTGAACTAGAGGTGAACTAGAACTAAACTAGAACTGAACTAGAACTGAACTAGAACTGAATTAGAACTGAACTAGAACTGAACTAGAGCTGAACTAGTACTGAACTAGAACTAAACTAGAACTGAACTAGAATTGAACTAGAACTGAACTAGAACTGAAAGAATTTAAGATAGAGTAGAAATCGGTACTTACTTTACAGAATCATTGAGAATTTTACCAACATACATTAAGGCATTTATGACCACAGCATCGTAGGTGAACTCTTTGCCATTGCGTTTGTAAATATCTAAAATATATTTACCAGCTTCAACTTTGGACGATTCTTTTTGAAATAAATCTAAAAATGGCAAAAAATTTTCCTGCAACAAAAATTTGAAAAATAATTAATTTATAAAATTTTAAACTATGACAATAAATCGCTACCAACCTGAACCAACAGCAGTTCAATATTTTTCTGATGTTGCAGCACTTTATCCAAAATATTACGCAATTGTTGATGATGCTTTTCACCAACTTTAGTGGCAGCAATACGCGAGTGTATTTCGCCCAAGAAACGATTAAGCTCGGTGACCTGTAATATGAAAAAAAATTTAATAAAATTGATTTTCTTTCTTTGTCCAAAGCTATACCGGAAAATTAGAGGCTATAAATTGAGCCCATGACTCAACACAGGTTATATATTCACTAGGATCTGTAAATGTGTTTATAGTTTTAAAGGCTTCCACTAAAAAGGCATTACGCTGTTCGAATAAAGGATTACAACTGCTCATGCTTGAACCTAAAGTCTTAAAAAGTTGAGATTTTGATATGCCCTCTGTATTAGATGAAGTCAAAACATTAACAAAGTCAAAAGCATTCGAAGCTATAAATTCGGGTTGAAAGGCTTGTAAAATTGCCATTAATATGGTGCCACTGGAAAGGATTTAAATAAGTTATAATTTAAAGAATATAAAGATTCAAGAGAACTTACTTATTTTTAACATTTTGTACATCTTTTAAAATGTCCTCCGTATAAAGATTGTTTTTGTGCACTAGAGCTTGTAGTATAAAATTGAGAGCCGGGCCATACAGAGACAAGTAGACAGACATATCTACTCTTTGGCGATTTAGTTCAGAACGTATGGCTCCACTAAAAGCCTTTACAAAAAGAAAACATACAACTATATAAACGAGTTTTAGATTTGAAGTGAATAATTCACTTTACCGTTTGATAAACAGACAAAAAATCTTTAAAATTATTGTGTATATAAGTTTTATTGGTAGTTACCAATACGCCAACACGCACCAAATAGCAGCGAGCATAAGTAGCCACTAAAGGATCTCCAATGCCACGTATCATTTGGGTTAAACGTTGTAAGGCATCATCATAGCTTTGCAGATAAATGGATAAGAAGAAAATTTACAAAATTTTTTGGAAAATTACTTACCTTTCATTTAAGAATTCGTAACATTTTAAAATTGCGATTTCAACATATAATCTAGGCAAAAGTTCCCGTATAGAAGCTATTTTAAAAAACCAATTAAGACAAGTATCACGAGCACTTGCGACATTTACAGCACGCATGGAACTATAGGAATATTAATAGATTTTACTTAAAATAAATAAACTTTTAGCAAATAACTTACTCCGGTCCCGATAGAGTTTTCTGTTTTAATCTTTCATAAACTAATTTACCAAAAATATCCAAAATATCAGTTATCAAAACAAATTGACTGGGATAGAAGGGCAATACTGAGGTGTCTGCCAAAATCTTTGAGCATTGTATGGCAATTTTTAAAGCCTTAACACGCTGATCATTATGCCAAGATTGCACTAGCTCTTGATTTAATTGTTCAATACGTTGTATATACTCCTGTTGTGTCAAATCCATCATATGACGCATGGAACCATCCTCAAAGTCATCTAATTGCTCTAAACGAAATCTTACCTTATCGGAGACTACGGTTTGAACTTTAACTGTTTGTTTAAATGCTTGGGAATAATTAAATTCATAAGTATTAAAAGCCATATAGAGTTACTTACTAGCATCTGTTCCGGGATGAGTTTGTGTTGAAGTAGTTAGAAAACTTGTGGATATCGATAGTTTTTCTGAAGTTGTAAATTTATTTAATATCGTCAAACGTTTGGAGTTCCAATTTAAGGACTCATCAGCCAAAATATCTTTTTCACGTTTATTTGCTTTGATTTTTTTAAACGATTCCTGGAATTAATACAAATTTAAAATCAGTAAACAAAGGAAATTAACTACAATTGCATCAGAACTGAACTACAATCCAATTAGAACTGAACTAGAATTAAACTAGAACTGAACTTAAACTAAACTAGAACTGAACTAGAACTGAGCTAGAATTGAACTAGAAGTGAACTAGAACTGAGCTAGAAGTGAACTAGAAGTGATCTAGAAGTGAACTAAAAGTGAACTAGAACTGAATTAAAACTGAACTAGAACTGAACTAGAACTGAACTAGAACTAAACTAGAACTGAACTAGAACTGAACTAGAACTGAACTAGAACTGAACTAGAACCGAACTAGAACTGAACTAGAACTGAACTAGAACTGAACTGAACTAGAACTGAACTAGAACTGAACTAGAACTGAACTAAAACTGAACTAGAACTAAACTGAACTAGAACTGAGCTAGAAGTGATCTAAAAGTGAACTAGAACTGAACAAGAACTGAACTAGAACTGAACTAGAACTGAACTGGAACTGAACTGGAACTGAACTAGTACTGAACTAGAACTGAACTAGTACTGAACTAAAACTGAACTAGAACTTAACAATAACTGAACAAGAACTGAACAAGAACTGAACAAGAACTGAACAATAACTGAACAAGAACTGAACAAGAACTGAACTAGAACTGAACTAGAACTGAACTAGAACTGAACTAGAACTGAACTAGAACTGAACTAGAACTAAACTAGAACTGAACTAGATCTGAACTAGAACTTAACTAGAACTGAACTAGAATTGAACTAGAACTGAACTAGAACTGAACTTGACTAGAATTGAACTAGAACTGAACTAAAACTGAATTAGAACTTCACAAAACTTTCACTTACATATTCCGAAGCCATTTGCGACAGTGGATCCATTAATTCCTCTTCCTGTTTGGCAAATTGTGTTAAAGGATCTATACCATCTAAAGTCTGCAATAACGGTTCTGCCAATATCGACATACTTGATGACCGGCTACTAGTATTGCTGCCCATACTCGAGGGCCGAGTACCTTTACTTTCCACCATTGTTACAGTGGGCAATTTAAGAGGATGCTCATAAGTTTGATAACTTTGTAATTGATTTTTAGTCACTTCATATAGACGAGGCACACACACCCTAAAATTGGTGAATAAGTTCCATGAAAACATAATGTTTTTGTAAGTTTCTTCATTGCTTACCAGTCACTAGCCATTTTTCACTTGATTATTATTATTTTAGACAATGTAAAGTGTAGACAAATGCAAAATAAAACTAAAAGAAATTAACTTTCTTCAAAAGTCCATAATTATTTGTTTACATTTAGATGCAAGGAACAGCTGTTAAGAATAAAGCTGCCATATTATATTTGCTAAGAGATACCGTACAGTTGGAGAGTTGCTTCTATGTTTATGCTGGCAATGCTGTCATTTAATAATTATTTTTTAAAATTTAAGTCTTTACAGCTAGTAAACTATATATTATTAGTTGTATAACTTTAAAACTATTCCAACAGAATTGTTTTAAACAGTCCACAAGATGTTAGGGCATAAGTAAAACAAAAACAAAAAATTCAACATTTCCGCTTCATTTCAAACCATATGGCAACTTTAGTTACATATTTCCTCTTCTTCCTAGTTCGTTGTTTTTTTCTCGCCGGTAAAATGTTGTTCGTGAAAAAGTGTTGTGTTTTAATTAAATATTTTTATAGGAAATAAAGCTTTAAATAATATAAAATTAGTGTTAAATTAAAGAAAATTTAATTGTCTCTCCGGGTAATATGAAATATTATTGTTAAACATGTTATTCAAAGAAATATTTTAGTGTAAAGTAATAGTGCAAAAATTGTGTCAGTGGTTGTAGTTTGCAAATGAAATCTTTGTTTTTTTTTGTTGCAAAAAGCGCGCAAAGCTTATATGAAGGAAGGCAAATAAAAAAAGAGTTGCCAAGTTGTGAAATAAGAAAAATGAAGAAGGGAAAATTATTAAAAATATAGAAAAATTAATTAAAATGATGAAAATAAGAAAATTAAAAAAATTAAATATTTGTATTAAATAATGAAAAAAATTAAAAAAAAAATAAATAAAAAATTAATTTAAAAGAATAAAATCTAATTAAAAAAAATTAAGAATAACAATTTTAAAATCGAAAAAATCTAAGGTAAGTTTATTAAAATTTTTCCCTTAACACGATTTTAAAGACATTATCTGGAATTTTATTTAAATCGATCTAACTCATAATGGATTAACCTTTTATTTGAAAATAAGAAACCATTTAAAAAATGCTTGCATAAAAAGATGTATTTTTTTTTAATAAAAAACAACCTTTGTATTAAATGAAATTTTTACGAAAAAATTTTCAGCAACTATGTTGTTGTCTAAAGTCTAGTCTATAGCCTATCCTATAATCTAGTATATAATCTAGTCTATAATCTAGTTTATAGTCTCGCCTATAGCCTAGTATATAGGCAGGTATATAGTTCAGTATTTAGTCCATTCTATAGTCTAGTTCATATAGTCTAGTTCATTTAAGTTCATTGCCGCAATGACAAAGGCCGCTTCATCAGATAATGTCCTATATGCAAAATAACCTGAAGGTCTGTAAGTCTATAGATGGAATTAATCTTTATACAATTCGTTTTAAGCTTGTCCGATTCAGCCCATATCGGCGCACCATAAAGTATGGTGCTTTTGACTACTAGATATTTAATACAGTCTAGTCTATAGTCTAGTCTATAGTCTAGTCTATAGTCTAGTCTATAGTCTAGTCTATAGTCTAGTCTATAGTCTAGTCTATAGTCTAGTCTATAGTCTAGTCTATAGTCTAGTCTATAGTCTAGTCTATAGTCTAGTCTATAGTCTAGTCTATAGTCTAGTCTATAGTCTAGTCTATAGTCTAGTCTATAGTCTAGTCTATAGTCTAGTCTATAGTCTAGTCTATAGTCTAGTCTACAGTCTAGTCCTTAGTCTAGTCCTTAGTCTAGTCTATAGTCTAGTCTATAGTCTAGATACTTCTCTCTTCCCTTGTCTATAAGCAGCGACTATTGTCTAGAAATATCTCTACGAAATTGTTGAATCATATTTCGAAATTAGGAATTGATTAAATTAAATTCAAATAAAACACTTTCAACACATTTATAAGCAGTAGTAATAAATATTGTTTTTATTTTAATAAACAATTTAGTTTTTTTGTTTATTTAAATTTACAAAAATTGAATAGATTAATATAATTTTAAAATTTTTTTACGATATATTACAATTTTTAGTTTAAATACATATAATTTTCAATTTGTGTATATAAATCTTAGAAAGATTTACATAAGAAATTCTTAAGAAAACGAAATTAATTTATACAGTCTTAAATATAAAAAAAAGAAATTAACTTAAATATAAAAGGGAATTCACAAATAAAAAAAAAATATTTTTTTTAGATAAAAAAAATCAAAAATTTTTAAATTAAATTTTGTTAAAATTTACAAAAAGCTTTTATTTTGCCAAATTGTATTTGTTTCAGTGAATTCTTTAAATATTTTTATACAATAAGTTGTTGTTTTCGTTAATTCGTTAATTTTTTTTAATTTTTTATATAATACACACATACATACATAATTACAATATATATATTTATAATTATTTTTAATAATATAATAAAGTGACATAGATTTATTTAGACTTGTATTTTGTTATAATTATTTAGTTGTTTTTTGTGTTCTTAATTAATAAAATGTTAATAAATGTAACCACCGTTTGGTTTTCAATGTTTTTACTTTTTTTTAGAAATTTAATTTTTAATAAATTGCATTTTTAATAAAAAAAATTTTCCTAAACTAGAATTTTGTGTTATTGCAGCGGAAATTAATATTTTAGTTACAATTTCTAAAATTATTAAGCCACATTTAAACATGGCACAATTTACCGTTCTTTTTCATTAGTTTTTTTTTTTTAAATATAAATCACATTTATAATCTAGAGATAAGAAATAATTATTTTTTTAATTTTTAAAAAATTTTAAAGCACAATGGGATTGCTTATACATAATTTTATCTTAAAACCTCAAAATCTGCTTAAAAAGTTTGTTTGTTTAACATTTTTCCTTCGTATATTAAAAGCTTAGTTAAAAACTTTTTTCTAAATTCTGAAAAGCTTAAGATTTTGAACTTTTATTTCTTTTCAGTTTTATCAAAAGCTTTGCCTTGAAAGGCATTTTTCAACACTGTATATACACTTTATATAAAAGGTTAATGAAAAGCTTTAGTTTACAACATCTGTTTTTAAATTTTTCAATTGAAAAAAGTTTATATCAGTATTATTAAAAGCTTTGGCTAGAAAAAGCTTTCCTCTTAAAAAAAGCTTTATTTAACATAATTTCAATAGTTAACTAAAAGCTTAACAAAGTTTTGAAATTTTTTCCAACTATTTCATAAAAACTTATTTAAAACTTTCAAAGCTTTATCTAAAACAAATGCTTTATGATTACTTAAAAGCTTTGTGTTAAACTTGCAAAAAGTTAAAATTTTGCAAAATTTTTGCAAAAATTTTGATTTTTGAAATCAAAATCTAAAAGCTTTCTTTTTATTTAAAGGAAAACAGCTTTCAAAAGATTAAGCTTTCAAAAACAACAACAAAAACTTTATGTTAAATTATATTTTAATTGCTAAGTTATTAAATGTTATAAATCATAAGCTTTTACCCTTTAAGAAATCTTAAACTTAAGCTTTAGGCTTAATATCAAAAACTGCCTTAAAAGCTTTCTAATAAAACATATATCTTTTTAAATCTTCACAACAGTTGTTATTGCTATAGAACAAGCTTTTATATTGAGCTTACGGCTTAAAATGCATTAAAAGCTTTCTTATAACATTAAAAAAATACTTTTGAGCTTGAACTTCAAATACTTATGTATATTAAAAGATTTGTGATAAAAGAGATGTTCTCAATAGTTTTTGGTTATTAATAAGAAAAACTTTTTTTTTATTTATATAGATCTTTATTCTTAAATCAGTTAATTGTAAAAGCTTTTCAGAGGAAAACTTACAAAAAATAGTTTAAAGGCCTTACTAGGTTTTTATTAAAATTTTGCATAGAGCTTTTACGAAAGTGTTAAAAGTATATAAAAAAGTTTAAATACATTTAAGCTTTAAAGATTTATTGAAAGAAAAGTTGTTTTTACCTGGAATGTAACTTTGTGTTTCTATATATGGAAAGCTTTCAAAGATTTGTTACAATTTTAACACAAAAGAGCCTTTAAAGTTTGTTGCAGAATAACTTTTAGAAATAGTTATGCAAATTCGTTAGATATAGACAACTTTGAAAGCTTAGGAAACATTTCAATACTAAAGCTTTTGAGGATTTTTGATTAAAAGTTGTTGTAACTGTCCAATTAACAAATAGAAAAGCTTTTAGATCAGTTTTAACTGGAAAGCTTTTTACATTATTCTAATGGCCCAATTTGAATAAAAGCTTTTAAAAAATTTGTTGAAAATTTTAAATAATGAAAATTAAAGCTTTTATATTATTTCAATACTAAAGCTTTCAAAATTTACGTTTTGAATATTTTAATTTTGAGATTTTAACTATCAAAACTTTTACAATATTTTAACAAAGCTTTTTAATAGTTTCCTTACAGTTTAATTCACTAAATAAAAGCTTTAGGATTTTATAAATTTAACTACCAAAGCTTTGACAATATTTTAACAACAAAGACCTACAGCTTCCTATATAAAAGTTGCCCTTACAGTTCAATTCATTAAAATAAAAGCTTTTCGAGATATTTTTGTTAATTTGAGTGTAAAAGCTTTGAACAAATTTCTACAACAAATCTTTTCAAGTTTCTTGTTAAAAAGTTCCCTATTGAGTAATTTTTTTTAACGATTTCCTAAAAAGCTTTTCATAGAAATATTTTAGACATCTTTTGCCTTTCCCTTTCGCAAATATCCCATTGTGCATTATGTGCTAAGCAAGTTTTATTATACATTTTTAATAACAATATGGATTTTTTTCCGAAAAAAGTTCATTATTATAAAATAAAACAACAAAATTATTTGATCTAAATACTACAAACATAGCAACAATAAGAAGCAGCTGATTTTCCACAACATCATCATCGTCATTTGTGATCAATATTATTTATATTAATTTTTTTTAACAGCAGCAACCTAATGAAATAAAAAAGAAAAGAAAAAACAAATTAAAAACTTTGTTAATTAATTAAATAAATATTTTTAAATTTTGTTAAATAGCAAACTTTTTTTTAGATGATTTAGAAATATGGAAGAAAAAATATTAAAAACCTTTTAAAGCCACACTTTTATTTGGTTACAGAGTAGTAGAGTATTAGTGTTGTAGCTATAACTCAATACCCAATACGTTAGCTATCCAATAGAATCACACCACTTGCACTGTAGCAAAGGCACTAAAAGTGACTTTCTTGGGAAATTCTGGTCCTGGTGAACCGCGTGTTTTAATGACTGGTTTCAGAGGAGTTCTAGGCTTTAGGGATAATAGTCCAGCAGAGGCAGCCAATTCCTTGAGACGTTGTGAAAAACCATGCGAATTAGATGATGACTCCGAATTTGAGGAAATAATAGCTACACCATCGACAACATCACCATTATGATTCTGGGCATTAGGTACTGTATTGACCGTGGTGGCCGGATGTATACGATAGACTTGTCCATTTGAGGAGGGATAGAGGAGACTAGCATTGTTAACCGTACTTTGAGGAGCATTTGTGTAGCTGAAACGAGAGCAATGAAATAAAATTAGATCTTGCAGTTTAATATTGGAAAATTTTGTTTATTTTTATGTTTATTTGTTTTGATTTTTAGTTTCTTAAGAAGTCACATGTTTCTTGTTTTTGGTGCCTTTGTTTTGTGTTTAATTTTTAAGGTTTTTTTGGTTGTTAATTTATTTAATGTGTTAATTCGTTAATGTGTTAAAATGTCTTTTATTCTTAAGTGTTAATATTTCTTTTTTTCAAGAAAACAAACTTTAATTTACGTACGCTTTTTAATCAATCAATTAGATAAACTTAATTAATTTATGTTTTTTTATTTGGCAAAGAAAATATTATTGAAATAATTTCCTTATTGCCAAAATTTATTAATGAAGTTAACGCTAAAAAAGCTAAGAGTTCAAAAAGAGTTCAAAAAGAGTTCATTGCAAATAGAAGATTGAAAAGGAACGAAAACTTAAAATAGCGCCGGTAAAATAGTGGTTAGTGAGATCGAAGGTGGTGGGTTCGATTTCCATCTGAGGAATGGGTTAATGAGCTAGCAGACCCGATAACTACATACCTACCAAACTAACTAACTAACTAACTAACTAACTAACTAACTAACTAACTAACTAACTAACTAAGAAAAGCTTTTTTATAAATTGTTCACGTTTTTAGCAAAAGTTTTACTTTTAACTGCTCTTGCATAATACTGAAAGCTCAGTTCAAAGTTTACCTTTTAAAAAGTGAATTTTCGTATTTAAAGCTTTTTAATTTTTTGGTGTTTCCTTATACATATGTAATACTGAAAGCTTTTATATTATTTCAATACCTAAGCTTTTAAAATTTATGTTTTGAATATAATAATTTTGAGAATTTAACAATCAAAGCTTTTACAATATTTTAACAAAACTTTTTAATAAATGCCTTACAGTTTAATACATTAAATAAAAACTTTAGGATTTTATAAATTTAACTACCAAAACTTTTGCAATATTTTAACAGCAATGTCCTACAGCTTCCTATTTAAAACTTGCCCTTATACATATGTAAAACTGAAAGCTCTGTTACAAGTTTAGCTTTTAGAAAGTACAATTTCGTATTAAAATCTTTTAAATTTTTTGATGTTTACTTATACAGACATATGAAGTTTGTTAAATGCTTCGTCAGGATAAGACAATTGAATTTTCTTGTAGGCTTTTTGCATTTTACACAAAATAAGCTGTATCTTTTGAGAGAAAATCTCAAAAGAATTATCAAGAGAAAGCTCATTTTGAAAGCTCTGATAAAATTTTTATTTTAAAGAAATTTGCTTAAAAATATTTCTTAATAGTCATCTTAAAAAGTTTCTTGTTTTAGTATATTAAAAGATCCTCAGATAAATGAATTATTGTTTTTAATTAATATCGAAGGTGCCGCTCCCGTTATGGGTAGTCCGCCAATTTATTACCCAAGATGTTTCAGTTAATGGCTTTTTATTTATTAAAAGCTTTTTGCACATTTGTCTTGCTATTGAATTAAAAAAAATTATACAGTTATAATGCTCTATATGAATTTTCTTTCATTCTTTTAAAAGCTTTATCGATTCAGTACTACTTTTGAAGCTTTTAAAGCCTTTTTAAAAGCTTTATTAAAACATTTAGCTTAAATTATATAAAAGATATCAACTCTACTAAATAGCTTTAACAACTTTTCTAAATCAATTTGTTAGCGAATATTTATAAACAAAAGCTTTAAACTACTTAAAAAACCATTAACATTAAAATATGTATTTTTAAATATTTTACTTTATAACATTTAATTTTGTTTTAAATTTTAATAAGATGTTTATTAATTATATTAAGAAAACCTTAAATAATTACTAAAACCAGCCTACTTATGGCAAGATTTTTTTTGATGTCAATTTAATAAATCCTTTAAAAAATGTTAATGATTTTTTATTGCAATATTAACATTGAGTTAAGTTCTTGTTCTTATTCTTGTTGCATACAAATACATTAACAAGAGCTACAACTTCAACATGCAACAATCACTTGCATAGAAAAGCCAATAACCCAAGATGTTTAGATCATGTGCTGTTCAAGTAGTTGACCTTAAACTTCATTTCAGTTAAAAACATTTAAAATTTTAAATTCACAAAAAAACAACTCAAATTAATTGTAAACCAACTAAACATTTAGTAGGATTTGTAGTTAAGCACAATTTTACAAATATATTTTTATAAAAATAAAATAATGTTTTTTTTTCACTTAATAACGAAGTAAAACCACTTTTCATTTATTTGAAAAGCCAAAAGAAAAAATATACAAAAATCACTAAGATTCGTTCACAGCAACTGAAAGATGAAGGTGAATGTGAAAAATAAATGTTTAATATTATAGAGACAATAAATTGTAAACGATAAATAATTTTACATACATATGTGCGTACAAACATACATACATATGTTTTCTATATACATGTGAATGTATGTATATAAGGAAGTAATTTAATTGATTTATATGCATTTCCATTCATAAATTATGTGGTGTTGACATTACATTAAACGAACTTTATGATGATGAGGGTGTGTGTATGATTTCAGGTTTTATTTTATTTTTTTTAAGGAACTAGACAGTTTTCAGAGAGATCAGTACTCTCTACGGAACTTAAAAATGTTTCAAGGTTGTGGATACAAAACATCCAGCATATTTATTATTTTAAATTAATTGTACAAACGGAAAGAGTATTAAAACTATAGACCAGAATGTTCAGAAGAATAAAGACTAGACAATAGATAAGAATATAGACTAGACTATATACTATGATCTACTATATACTATATACTAGGCTGAAGACTAGACTAATGACTAGACTACAGACTAGACAATATACTATAGACTAGACTATATACTAGACTATAGACTAGACTATAGACTAGACTATAGACTAGACTATAGACTAGACTATAGACTAGACTATAGGCTAGAATATACTAGAACATAGACTAGAAAATAGACTAGAGTATAGACTAGACTACAGACTAGACTACAGACTAGACTACAGACTAGACTACAGACTAGACTACAGACTAGACTATAGACTAGACTATAGACTAGACTATAGACTAGAC
>NC_060952.1:88397036-88398684 GCF_022045245.1 Lucilia cuprina | reverse complement strand
ATAGATAGATAGATAGATAGATAGATAGATAGATAGATAGATAGATAGATAGATAGATAGATAGATAGATAGATAGATAGATAGATAGATAGATAGATAGATACAAAAAATTTAAAAATTAAAATTTAACTTATCGATAAAGTTTTCATAAAATATTTAAGTTGTTATCCTACAACTAAATACTTTCTTAAATTTTCTTTTCTTTGAATAAAATATTCAAAAATCATCCCGGAAGTTTCGCCAAGAAAAGCACTTTAATCACTAATTGTTGTAGTTGGCAGTTATGGCTGTTGCATACAACTTATAACAATCGGTTTTGATCAAAAGACCCCTAAAATGCAGGAAAAAAAAGAAAACATACAACTAAACAAACATAATAACTCTTCAAAAAAAAAACTAGTCACTATTGCAATTACCTGCATAATATTAAAGACCAGCGTCATGCCAATTACTTGGAATTTTGTAGTGAAACCCCTAATTATTATATGAAGAAAAAATATTAAAAAAAAAAATTCAAATAATCCTGTATTAAAAGTTTTGTAATACTTTTGATTTTCTTTAAACTTCTTTTCTAACTTGTATACTATGGTCTAGTGAGATTTTTCTTTTAAATAAAGCTTATACATACGAGTACTAATTGCACTTATTAAATGGTGGCCAAAACTATTTAAACAAATTTCGTTTAAAAAATGGGTGGTGTCGTAATTTTGTAATAGTTTTATGATCAAGAATTGTAATAGTTTATGATTGTTAAAGTATAATAGACGAAAACACGATATTTATGTATTTTATATGTTAAAAAGAATTAAAATAAACATTTGCATTTAGGTTGGGTAATATGTTTGTAATAACCAGGTTTTTTGCTTAAGTCTTTTGTTTTGATCTTATAAATTTCGATAGTTTTCATAAATTATAAAGATTTTTCTAAATGTAAATCTCTAAATACTTAACTTTTTGATAAACTACATTTTAATTATTCAATGTTTAAATGTCAAATTATTTAATTAACTCTAAGTAAATATACATATAGACATACAAACACACACACGTATGAATGTATATGGTACGCATTAATATTTTTATAATTTACATAAATCTAAATCCAGTCATACCTTTAACAGTACATATTACAATGTTATGTTAAAATTGAATTTATAATTTGTTTATAAACAACTTGACATTTAACAAAACACATACATTCATATTGCTTTGTAAAAAACAACACTTAAAAGTTCTAATAAAAAAATTAAAAAATATCCATTAAAAGATTTCATTAATATATTTAAATGCAGCAAGAGATTCCATCATTAAGATTAGAAAAATTATATTGAAAAGTCAAAAACTTAATACTAAAGTTCAAAAGTAATCGATAAATTTTCTATACTATAGTCAATAGTTTAGTCTGTAGTCTAGTCTATAGCCTACTCTATGTTCTAGTCTATGTTCTAATCTCTGTTCTAGTCTATGTTCTAATCTATAATCTAATCTATGTTCTAGTTTATGTTCTAGTCTATGTTCTAGTCTATGTTCTAGTCTATGTTCTAGTCTATAGTCTAGTCTATAGTCTAGTCTATAGTCTATAGTCTAGTCTATAGTCTAGTCTATATTCTAGTCTATAGTCTAGTCTATAGTCTAGTCTATAGTCTAG
>NC_060952.1:88378754-88396936 GCF_022045245.1 Lucilia cuprina | reverse complement strand
ATCTATCTATCTATCTATCTATCTATCTATCTATCTATCTATCTATCTATCTATCTATCTATCTATCTATCTATCTATCTATCTATCTATCTATGTATGTATTCTTTGAACTTTTACTCCTTCTAATATGTCTGCATACCACGTACTTATCACATCAATTCTTAAAATGCTACAATCATAAAATAAACCTCTTGTTTCTTTTTTATAAAATTTCTTATAAAATATAGTTCAAATAAATATTTCTTTTAAGTTAAATAATGATAATGACTTTGTTGATAGTTAACCACGCCAATTGCACATCATAACTATCAACTCATATAATAGAAGAAAATGTATAAAAAGAACTCATTTTAACCATCCTGTTAAAACTGTCTAATACTTTTCGGAGCTTTAATGCAGTTTTTTAAGCAGCTTAATATAAAGTTAATAAAATGAATCCAACCATTTAACTAGACAGCCGTTCTCTTTATTTTTTGTTGTTTTTTGCAATTTTTCGTTGTTAAATATATTTTTTGTAAGTTTTTCGTTCAGTTTGGCCAGTTGTAATGATAAATGTTTATGTTGATAGAAAATGTTTACCACCACCAACGAATCGTTAGATAAAGGTTATAAAAGTTCAACAACTAAAAAAAATTTCATTCATTGTTAACGGCTAGTAAACATACACACATTTACCATTGGCAAAGAAATATTCTTTAGATAATATATTTTGTATTTGTTGTTGTTACTGGTTTGCTAAATATTTATGTAGTGTTTGGTTGTTAACAAAAAACCAAAATGTTCTTTAGTTGTGGCTGATGCTGCTGTCTCTGGTGAAGCTGCTTCAGATGCCAATAAATTTGTTAAAATTGTATCAAGCTGTGGAAATGCGCTCACTTAAACCATTTTAACGGTCATTGAGCATTACGACCGAATAGTTAAGACAACAAAACAGACAGTCGAATTGGAAGCCAAGTTGTATTGAAAGAAAAATTATCAGAAAAACCAAAAAACTGCTCAAACATTCTATTAGTTTTGTTACAAAGATCTTGTTTTTTCTTTAGTTTTTCAGTATTTAAGAATGAAATAATTTTTATGGTTTGATACAACATAAATCTTAAAAGATTAGAATTTTTCAGTTTGAAAAGAATTTCCTGTGTTTGTTTGGTTTACAATAGTTGTGAAACTAGAAGAATTGCTAGTTTTTTCAGAGTCGAATTGATGGTGAAATATTTGAAATTGTTTAAGTTATTGTTTTTTAAATTTTAAAAGGAAATTATTGGATTTTTTTGAGATTGATTTATCGACAGACTATACTATGGACTAGACTATTGACTATTGACTTGACTATAGACTATAGACTAGACTACAGACTATACTATAGACTAGACTAAAGACTAGGCTATAGACTAGAATATAGACTAGACTATAGACTAGACTACAGACTAGACTATAGACTAGACTATAGACTAGACTATAGACTAGACTATAGACTTGACAATAGACTAAACTATAGACAAGACTATAGACTAGACTATAGACTAGACTATAGACTAGACTATAGACTAGACTATAGACTAGACTATAGACTAGACTATAGACTAGACTATAGACTAGACTATAGACTAGACTATAGACTAGACTATAGACTAGGCTATATACTAGCATATAGACTAGACTATAGACTAAACTATAGACTAGACTATAGACTAGAATATAGGCTAGACTACAGACTAAACAATAGACTTGACTATAGACTAGACTATAGACTAGACTATAGACTAGACTATAGACTAGACTATAGACTAGACTACAGACTATACAATGGACTTGACTATAGACTAGACTATAGACTAGATTATAGACTAAACTATAGACTAGAATATAGACTGGACTATAAACTAGACTATGGACTAGAATATAGAGCAGAATATATACTAGACTATAGACTTGATTATAGACTTGACTATGGACTTTACTATAGATTTGACTATGGACTTGACTATAGACTTGGTTATAGACTTCACTATAAACTTGGCTATAGACTAGACTATAGGTTAGACTATAGACTTGACTATAGGCTAGACTATAGACTGTGTTTTAGACTAGACTATAGGCTACACTAGACTAAAGACTAGACTATAGACTTGACTATGGTCTAGACTAGGCTATGGGCTAGACGATAGACTAGACTATGGACTACGCTTTAGACTAAACTATGGACTAGACTATAGACTAGACTGGAGAATAAACTATAGAATTGATTATAGACTAGACTATAGACCATACCGTAGACTAGACTATAGGCTTTAGACCGCACTATAGTGTAGACTCTAGACCAGACTATAAACTAGATTATATAGCGTAGACTATGGAGTAGAATTTAAAAAAATATCGATAACTTAGGTTTTTCTTAGAAAATCTATTTCCTTTACTTATCGATCTTTAACTAACACAATGATCAATTTGTAGAACAATCCAAAAATCCTAAAACCTAATTAAAATACTATAGTAAATGGGTAATTTTTAAATACATTAACTTTGCAAGCGCCAATACTACCTTAAATGTTTATCAAACAAAAGACTTAAGACACAAACATTTAAACTTACACGTTCTCTATGCTGTCGCTTATTGAAAGTGGTCACAATTGACTGACAACTGTTAACACAATTTTTACACAATATTTAAATAAACATTAGCCAAGTCTAAGATTATTTAAACAATTTTAATATGTATTTGTTGTTGTTGTTTGTTTTTTGCTTATTATCTTTTCCAATAATAAAAATAGTAATAATAATAATATTGTAATGAATACATTACCTACTTTTGGCTAAAGAGACTTGACAATGTGTCAACTAAATTGCTATTTACTTATTATATACTTATATAAATGTATGTATGTAAATATGTAAATAATGTATTTATGTATATACTTATATTGCTAAAGATTTCAGCAACTAAGTTTATATTCAATAAGAGTCATAGCAAATGTTTTTCTTTTAAATTGTTAACTAAATATTTGATAAGATGACAATTTACACAAAATATTTCATAATTTTTATAAATTTTTTTATATTCACAAGTAATGAATGAATGAAAAATACTATTCCAAGTCTAAATTTCTTATTCTAAGTTTAGTTTAGCTTTTTTTTTGCTAAAAACGCTTTCAATTTTATTATCGTTTTTTTTTTAATATTTGTTTAAATTTTCCATTTATCTTCAGCCCAAGAATATCTGTGTCAATAGGTTATTCACTCGTTTAAAACACCATCATCAATTGCTTAAGAAGATGTAAAAGAAAAATGTACGAAAAAAATTTAAAACGGAAGAAAAAAAAGACTTAATGATTTTGCAGTAGGCATCTTAACTGTAATCGCTTATTTGCATTTAACGTTGAAAAAGTTATAGACAAAATTATTAACTTGAAAATATAAATATTAAAAATAGAAATAGTTAAAGAACTTTTAGAATACTACAAACCTAAGCTATAGTCTAGCATAGAGATTGGCTTTAGATTGTAGACTGATCTAATGTCCAGTATAGACTGAAGACTGATCTGTAGTACAGATTATACCTGGGATTTGAAGGGAAATGTTCTAAAGTCCAGACCGTAGAGTGATTTATAATACAGACTATATTCCGATCCATAGTCAAGACTTTTGGCTAATCTATAGTACAGAATATGATCCAATCTATAGTCCAGACTTTAGACTAATCTATAGTCTAGAATATAAACTGATCTATAGTCTAGACTATAACTTGATCTTTAGCCTTATCTATTGCCCTGACTATAGACTGATCTTTAGTCCAGACTATAGGCTGATCTATAGTCCAGACTATAGGCTGATCTATAGTCCAGACTTTAGAGTGATCTATAGTCCGGACTATAGGCTGATCTATATTCCAGATTATGGACTGATCTTTAGTCCAGACTATAGACTGATCTATAGTCCAGACTTTAGACTGCTCTATAGTCCAGACTATAGACTGATCTATAGTCTGGTCTATAGACTGATCTATAGTCCAGACTATAGACTGATCTATAGTCTGGTCTATAGACTGCTATATAGTCCAAACTATAAACTGATCTATAGTCCAGATTATAGACTGATCTATAGTCCAGACTATAGACTGATTTATAGTCCAGACTATAGACTGATCTACAGTCCAAACTAGAGACTGACCTGTAGTCCAGACTATAGACTGATCTATAGTCCAGAATATAGACTGATCTATAGTCCAGACTATAGACTGATCTATAGTCCAGACTATAGATTGATCTATAGTCCAGACTATAGATTGATCTATAGTCCAGACTATAGATTGATCTATAGTCCAGACTATAGACTAATCTATAGTCCAGACTATAGACTGATTTATAGTCCAGACTATAGACTGATCTATAGTCCAAACTAGAGACTAATCTATAGCCCAGACTATTGACTGCTCTATAGTCCAGACTATAGACTGATCTGTAGTCTAGACTATAGACTAATCTATGATAGATATGATAGTCCATAATGTGGACTGATCTAGTCCAGACTATAAAACAATCTATAGTCAAGACTACAAACTGATCTATAATCTATAGTTCCAGAATGATCTTAATTCCTGACTATAGACTGATCTAAAGTCCTGATTGTAGACTGGTCCATAATGCAGACTGTAGACAGATTTATAGTCCTGACTATAGACTGACCTATAGCACAGGCTATAAACTCTATAATTTAGACTGTAGCACATATTAGTCTGGTCTATAGTTAATATTAAAAGTGATCTACAGTCCAAACTACAAACTGATCTCTAGTCCAGTCTATAGACTGATCAATAGTACAGACTATATATTGGTCTATAGCCCAAAATGTAATCTATAGATCCGACTATAGAATGATCAATGGAACAGATTATATATTGATCTATAGTCCAGGCTGTAGATTAATTTATAGACCGATCTATAGGAAAGACTATAAACTATTTATAGACTAATTATTGTTTAGGCACAGACTAAGCAATATTCAAGATCCGGAAATCCATATAACAAACTATAGACTAAGCTATATTGCGATTTTATATAAATATAGTTTTTGTATTTTAACTCAAAACTTTATATTTCTTTTTATTTCAAGAATCTCTATTAATAAGAATAAAAATGAACTTTATGTTCTATAAAGTATAAAAATTTTCTAATAGGAAATGATGACTATTAATTTTAATAAGTTTGATAATCTTTACCTTATTTTATGTTTTGCTTTCAAAAGACTTTAGAAGCATCTCATGCACGTACAAATTTAATCATAAAATACGTAAAATAGATAAAATACATACATATATACAACAAGTACTCAGTACTATTTTTAGTACTTTTTTTGTTATTGTTATTCAAGATCATGTTTAATGTACTATACTCTAGTACTCTGATGTGCAAGTAACTATAATGAGTTGATGTATATTTATTTTTTTTTTTGCTTTTGTTTAAACTTTTATTTAGGTCATATAAACTTTACTAATTTCAGTTAATTCCTTTAGTTTGTTTTTTTTTTCTTAGATTAATTTTTTGCTTGAAGTATTTTATATATTTTTTTTTTGAAAGATTATCAAGGTAAATGTTCTATGGCAAATATAAAAATCTTTATTAACTGTATGTGTTTGTGTGTGTGTTTGTATATGAATTAGAAAAGTTATTTTGATTAAAAAAATGTTATTTTATATATTGATTTAATGTGTGTTTGTATTTTTGTTTTATACCAATAGATGTTTGTTATGTTTTTGTTGAATTTTTATTATTTAACTGGTTTCTGATGGTATTTATTTTATTATCAAGAAATATGTTGTTTTTGTATAAAAACTATCCTTCCGTAATTATAACAATATGAAATGTTTATTTTTTTTAAACTTACATTTCTAATAAATATTTTTTCTTTATTTTCATTTTTATAAATTGCATTAAAACATTTTTTATTAGGAAGCGCATTTTTTGCTTTGTATGAAATAATTAGAAATAAACATTTTACTTGGCATTTTTATTAACTAATTAACATTTTAGTAGAAATATTTAACAAACCATGACATTTTTCAAATAAAACGTGATCTATTGACGTATTATAATCCAAACTAAAGAGTGATAGAATAATCTATGGTCTATAATAGAATATAGAATAATCTATGGTCTAGATAGAGTGATCTTTAGTATAAAGTGATCTTTAGTCTAGACTATAGATTGATCTATAGTTTGGATTCCAGAGTATATTGGTATCTTGAAAATGTAGTAATCAATAGTCCAGACTACAAACTGATCTCTGGTCTAAAGAGTAATCTATAGTCTGAAATACTAAGTGATCTTCTATTTTATTTAGATAAAGAATGATCTATAGTTAAGTTTAAAGATTGATCATTAGTGTGGTTTTTAGTTCAGTATGTTGATTGATCTATAATCTAGACTATTAAGTGATATGTAGTCCCGAGAAATCTATAATCTAGACTATAAAATAATCTCTAGATCAAACTCAAGAGTGATCTCTTAATAGTTTTCTAAAGTCTAAACTACGAAGTGATCTTTTATTTAGTTCAGATTATGAAGTGATCTTTAGACCAGACTAAAGTGTGAGCTTTAGTTCAGTACTATGATTGATCAATAATCTAGACTATTAAGTGATCTATAGTTCTGGCTGTAGAGTGATCTACAGTTCAGACTATGAAGTTATCTATAGCTTGGTCTATAGAGTGCTTCTTTATTTATATAATGTAATTATCTATAGAGTGCATTAGAGAGTGCTAAAAAGACCAGACTAAAAAGTGCCAAATTTATAGAGTGGTCTATAGTCTGGACTATAAAGTGCTCTTTTATTTTGATAATGTGTGATCTATAACCTATGATCAGACTAAAACAGTAAGCTTTAACATTGTTTTTGATTGAACTTTGTAAAATCTAGTCTATTGACTGAACTATAGAGTGCTCTTTTATCGAGATAATAGAAACATCTATAGAGGGAGCAATAGACCAGACTAAGAAGTGATCTTTAGTCCAGACTATAGATCAGATGATAGTCTGGACCATAATGTTCTATTTTATGTAGATTATCTACAGTCCACACTATTGCTCAGGCTATTGACTGATCTATAGTCCAGACTATTGAATGATCTGTAGGCCAGGCTATTGACTGATCTGTAGTCCAGACTATAGAGAGATGGACTATTTTCTATATATATAATGAAGTAAACTACAGTCTGTACTACAGCATTATCTTTTGACCAAACTATAAAGCGATCTCTAGTTCATATTATGGACTGATCTATAACCAAGACTATAGATTGATCTATAAGCTAGACTATAGATTGAACTATAATCTTGACTACATTCTGATAATAATATATATAATATATATTGATCTATAGCCGAGAGTATAGATCTGTAATCTAAAGTTCTGACTATAGACTGACCTACAGTAAAGACTATTATAGACTTACCTATATTACAGAATAAAACTGATCTAAATACAGACCATAGACTGACCTAAAATGCAGACTATAGATTCACACATAGTCCTGCCTATAAACTTACTTATAGCCCACATTATAGAGCGATCTATAGTTAACAAAATAGATTGATCTATAGTCCTTTTTATAGACTGATTTATACTGAACTGATCCTGAACTATAGGCTGATCTATTTTAAATACCATAGACTGATATATGTATATTCAAGAGCTCTGGCTATAGACCCAGACATAACTAATATATAATTTTGACATGATCTTTATATAATTCAGACTATGTAAAGTTTGTTGCTTAAGTCTTTTGTTATCTTGCTGCGTTATTATAACATACATATAAAAGTTATAAAATTTTTATTTTAATAAAGTTTGTTGCTTAAGTCTTTCGTTTTATATTATGCAATTTCTATTTATTGTTTTCTAATTTTAGTGAAAAAAAACTAATTAATCCTTGTTAAATGACTTTTACATTTAATGCCATATCATTACAAATAAGGGCGTGTGTTAAAGTAAAAACATTATTGGCAAGAAAAAAAGTAATTAAACAAAAACAAAAGTTTAATAATTTATATTAAAAAAAGTTTTGATAACTATTATTACGGTTGGATTATTGACTTGTTTTATTGATGTTAACTTATTTGTTACGTTTATAAACAATTTTTGATAATTTTTTTTTCGTTTTTGTGTTTTGGCTTAAAGGCAATTTGTCTTGCGTGCCAATAGGATATTTCGTTTTGAAAGAAACAAACAAAACATTAATTATGCCACTTGCCACTACAATTATTACATGTTGGAGTTTTTGTTGTTATTGTATTAGTTATTATTGGGTGTATTACCGTTAGCTATTGTTATAAGTTTATATATTTTTTTTTTTGGTTGCTTATCATGTGTTTTTTTTTCATTTGTAAGTCTATTGTAGTTTTAATGTTACAATCAATATGTTGTAATTTATTTTAATATATTTTTTTTTGGTTTAATTCAAAAAAAAAAAAAAAACAAAACCTTGTTAAATACTTTTATACATAAATGGTAATTTGCATTTCATTGTTGCCAATTTTGTTTAAATTAAATTCAAAAATATTTTTTTTCCTTTTTGGGATTGCAAATTGAAGTGATTGTTAACATAAATTAAAAGCATAAATGGGAAGATTAAACATATTTTTTCAATTATTATTATTAATAAAAAAATTCATAGGAAAGTTTATTAATGTGTCAATAAATCATAATTAAGATTAAAGACTGATCTATAGTCAAGACTACAAGAGACTGATCGATAGTACAGATCAAGATTATAACTTGATTGTAGTCAAAGCTAAAGATCGTAACCAGGAACTTGAAATGATCCACAATCAAGACTAACTAACTGATGTATAACCAAGATTCTTAACTGATCTAGAGTAAAGGCGAGATATTGGTGTGTAGTCAATAAAACAGAGTGATCTTTAGTAAAGACAATAAAATGATAAATTCCAAGATTATAGTCCAATTTATAGATTCAATATAAGTCATTACAACTAATGACTGATCTTTAGTTGAGAGTTAAGATTTAGCTTTAGTCAATGCTTAAGACTGATCGATAGCAGCAATATAAACTGATCTCTTATAGAGACTAAAGACTGAACTATAAACAAGGCTATAAATGGATCTTTATTTAAACATAAAGACTGATCTGTAGGCAAGATCAATAACTGATCTATAGTTAAGACTAAAGACTGATTTCTATTCAATACAAACAAACTGATCTATTGTAAAGATTAAGGATTAAAAACTGATCAGTAGCATTTAATAAATATTGATTTATAATCAATTGATATATAGCCAAGACTCTAGAGCCTAAACTGATTTATGGTCAAGACTAAAAAGTGATTTTTACGCAATGCTTAAGACTTATCTAAAATCATAAATATAAACTGATCGACAACATTCAAAACTGATCTTTAGTCAATGCTACAAAATGCTCTATAAAAAAGATTAGAAAAAATCGTTTTTCAGGACTTTAAATTTATCTTTAGTCAAGACTATAAAGAAAACAATGAAAAGATATGTAGACCGATCTTTAATCAAGACTAAAACTGATCACTAGGTAATACTGATCTATTGTTAAGACTATAAAATAATCTATAGATAGGATAATAAACTGATATATAATCAGGACTACAGATTGATCTTTAGTATAGCTTTTAGACTGATCTTTAATCATGACATTAGACTGATTCAATAATAAAGACTGATCTACACTTAGTCAAGATTGTATGTAAACTGATCTTTATTAAATATTCAAAAATGATCTCTAGACGATAAATTGATATATAATCAAGAATAATTACTAATCTAGATATAGCGAAGACCGCATAAATTATTTATAGTTCATAATATAAACTGATCGATTTTAAGACATCAGATTACATAAACTGATCTATAGTAAAGATTAAGTACTAAATGATCTCTAGCCAATAGGTTGATATATAGTCAAGAATAGAGACTAATATACATATGGACAAGACTGTATTGATGATTTATAGTTAATAATATAAAGTGATTTATTTTAAGACTCAAGCTAACGTAGACCGATCTATAAGTTATTATATGAATTATATGAAGAATGATCTACGTATAGCGAAGAATGAATATATGATTTGTAGATAATAGTGGAAACTGATTTATTTTAAGATTTAAGATTACCTAGACTGATCTATAGTAAAAACGATCGCTAGGCAAGAGTGATCAATAGTATAAACTTATCTATTTTAAGACTTTAGATTACAAAATCATCTGTAGCCGGTAGATATATATCCAGTAATAAAGACTGATCTCCATATAGTCAAGATTGTACAAATGATTTATATTTAATAATATAAACTGATCTATTTTAAGACTTAAGATAACATAAAGTGATCTATAGCAAAGATTTCAAAATGATCTCTAGACAATGCGTTGATATATATTTAAAAATATAGACTGATCTACATATAGCAAAGAATGTATAAATGATTTATACTTAGATAATAATGAAAACTGATTTATTTTAAGATTTAAAATTACATACAGTGATCTATAGTAAATACGATCTCTAGACAAGAGTGATCTATAGTAAAAAAAGATCTTTAGGAAGGAGTGATCATTAGTATAAACTGATCTATTTTAAGACTTAAGATTACAAAGTGATTAATTTCATTAGATTTCCTAATTTTGCTATTAGATTATAATTTGAAAAAAGTTTGTTTCTTAAATCTTTTGTTTATACATATTTTTTTCATAAAAAAAATCTATAAAAATCAAACCAAAAATCTTTCCCTTTCAAATAAAAATTACTTTATTTTTTTATTATTAATATTATTTGAACATTTTCCTAAAAGTAAATGTATTTTATCCTCTGCCAGTCGAAAAAGGGAACCTGCTGTGAGTTTAGATTATTATTTTTTTTTTATCTTGTTTTTGTTGCAGTTCTCTAAACAATTGTTGTTAATGTAAGATTTTTATTTAGTTTATTTTACATTTATAAAAGAAAAAAAAAATAAACTACATATAACTTGCTATATAGTCAAAACCATACGTTTAGTTTTAAGCAAAAAAAAAAAAAAAACGACAACAATAATCTTTTGGTCATTGTACAACAATAACATGTTAAAATTTTTCTACTACTGTCTATTGGCTTGTAATCATAGGTATACATATATATGTATATATGTTTGTTTGTCTCTATGGAAAGTATTTAAGGCAACAAAAAAGGCATACGAGTACAATGAAAATTGGTGCATGTTTTTACTGTTTTCATTCATTCATTCTTTCATTTATTTAAAAGAAGCCAGTAGATTTTTAGATCTTTTTTCTAACAATTTTTTCTACTTTTTGCTATAGTTAGTTTTGTGTGGCTTTTATTTAAGTAAAAGCATGACCATGGCTAAACTTTTTCAAGTTAAGATCTTTTTCTTACAAAAAAAAAAAAAAAAAATGAAAAAAAATAACAATGATGCTGGCTAGTGATTGTGATGATTTTACTTTATTGGGTGTGTTCAATTATATGCTTTAATAATAACAGTAATCACTGCACAACAAAAAGTTTTAGGAAAAAAAAATCAAATCTTTTTTAAAGGAATCGTTTAAAAAAACACAAAAAGTATTTTTTTTTAACTTAAAGTAGTCGCAAATATTTTGCATGTGCATGTTACATTTACTTATTTAAATATTTAGGCTTTTCTTTAAAATTCAATTAAACAAACTGGACTGTGGCCTGAAGGAAAAGTTTTTGAATTTTTCAAACTTACAGCAGGTTAAGTAAATCATCTCCTTTTAGTTGATAAAAAAGAGATACTTATATAGACAAGACTATAAACTGATCCATAGTTTTGTGTAAGTAATAGTTTTGTGTAATTAGTACACAAACTGATATATAGTCAAGAGTGATCTATATTAAAGACAACAAATTGATATAAGGTTAAGAGTATAGAATGATATATTGTTAAGCCTGATCTAAAATCAAGACTATAGACTGATCTACAGTCAGGACTATAGACTGGTCTATAGTCAAGACTATAGACTAATCTATAGTCAAGACCATTGACTGATCTATAGTCAAGACTATAGATTGATCTATAGTCAATACTATAGACTACTCTATAGTCAAAACTATAGACGGATCAATAGTCAAAACTATAGACGGATCTATAGTCAATACTATAGACTGATCTATAGTCAAGACTATAGACTGATCTATAGTCAAGACTATAGACTGCTGTATAGTCAAGACTATAGACTGCTCTATGGTCAAGACTATAGACTGATCTATAGTCAAGACTACAGACTGATCTATAGTTAAGACTACAGACTGATCTATAGTTAAGACTACAGAATGATCTATATTCAAGACTATAGACTGATCTATAGTCAAGACTATAGACTGATCTATAGTCAAGACTATAGACTGATCTATAGTCAAGACTATAGACTGATCTATAGTCAAGACTATAGACTGATCTATAGTCAAGACTATAGGCTGATCTATAGTCAAGACTATAGACAGGTCTATAGTCAAGACTATAGACAGATCTATTGTCAAGACTATAGACAGATCTATAGTCAAGACTATAGACTGATGTATAGACAAGAATATAGACTGATCTATAGACAAGAATATAGACTGATCTATAGACAAGAATATAGACTGATCTATAGACAAGAATATAGACTGATCTATAGTCAATACTATAGACTGATGTATAGTCAAGAATATAGACTAATCTATAGTCAAGACTATAGACTGATCTATAGTCAAGACTATAGACTGATATATAGTCAAGACTATAGACTGATCTATAGTCAAGACTGTAGACTGATCTAGACTAATCTACACTGATCTACAGTTAGACAATAGACTGATCCATAGTCAGACTATAGATTGATCTATAGTCAAGACTATAAACTTATCTACAGTCAAGACTATAAACTTATCTATAGTCAAGACTATAAACTTATCTATAGTCAAGACTATAAACTGATCTATAGCCAACCCTTTAAACTGATCTATATTGAAAACCATAGACCAAAATATATCCAAGACTATAATTGATTTATAGGCAAGACTATAAACTAATCTATAAGCACAACTGTAAGCTGATCTTAAGTTAAGATTAAAACAAATAATTGTTTAATATTTCCGGGATCTCTCTATTTTGACCCTAGAATCAAACTTAAATCATTTAAACAGCCGGAAAACATTCACCTCTTAACATCTTACCATCAAACTCTAACTTCTTCATATCTATTTAAAATTATTATTTATGTAAACGAAAAGAAAAACTAAATAAATTCCCATAAACAATAAATATTATTTAAGTTATAAACTTAAAGAAACGTGCTCTTTATAAGAATACATCAATAAACATAAAAATATATAACGATAAATAACATTTAAGATTTCGATACAAAGTTTAGAATAAAAACTGAAATTACCACTACAAACCAGAAGAAATTGCATTAGAAATAGAATATTTCAGTTGGAGGAAGAAAAAAAGAAAAGAAAAGTTACCGTAACTATGAAGTGTTAAATTGTTAATAAACTAAAGCAATTGCAAGGAAAGCTAAGGAAAAAAAACACTATTAAGTTCAAACGTGATAAAATAGTTGGCAATAATGCGAGAAATACAAAAAAAGAAAATATTTATGGAAAAAACCTTTCTAATAACATTTAAGAACATAAAGAAAAAGTAATTCATTGAGAAAATTTAAACGCAATAAGGCACGTAGTTTACCAACAAGAACTTATTGATATTTATTAAAAAATGTCTTAGAAAATTGAAAAGTTCTTTAGTTGTTTAATTTTGTAGATATTATGGGAATTTTGAAATTCTTTTAAACTCTTTTTGTTTTAATATTTTGCATATTTTTTCGCTTTAAGAACACACCTCCGTTTGTCAGTTTTTTTTTTGCAAAATTTCTAAATTTTAATTCTATTTTTCGTTTCTTATTTTTTTTTTGCCAAAATACTATTATTGCTTAAATTAAACTTTTTAACTTTTCTCTAGCGGAAATCATAGATATCACAAAAATTACTCATACGCCCATTTGATCAGTTAAAAAGCACCACAAAAAAACTAGGTATTATTATAAAAGAATATGTACAAAACACTGAGAGAAAATACGGTAAAATAGTAAAGACTGTTTGTTAATCAATTATATGATTTAATATTTAGTTTACACTAGAGACTATAAACTGATCTTTTGACAATAATATGAACTGATCTAACGAACTGAATCAAGACGTTAGTTTGATTTTAATTCAATAATATATAACAGATCTATAGGTTATATTATAGACTGAAATATAGTTTAGACTAGAGACTGATCTATAGACAAGACTATAGACTGATCTATTGTCAAGACTATAAACTGATCTATAGTCAAGACTATAGACTGATCTATAGTCAAGACTATAGACTGATCTATAGCCTAAACTATAGACTGATCTACAGTCAAGACTAAAGACTAATCTATAGTCAAGACTATAAACTGATCTATCGTCAAAACTATAAACTGATCTATCGTCAAGACTATATACCGATCTATAGTCAAGACTACAGACTGATCTATAGACAAGACTATAGACTGATCTATAGTCAAGACTACAGACTGATCTATAGACAAGACTATAGACTGATCTATAGTTAAGAATACAGACTGATCTATAGTCAAGACTTTAGATTGATCTATAGTCAAGACTATAGATTGATCTATAGTCAAGATTATAAATTGATCTATAGTCAAGACTATAAATTGACCTATAGTCAAGACTATAGATTGATCTATAGTCAAGACTATAGATTGATCTATAGATCAATCAAAAGTCAAGGCTATAGATAGATCTGTAGTCAAGACTATAGATTAATCTATAGTCAAGACTATAGAATGATCTATAGTCAAGATTATAGACTCGTCTACAATCAAGACTATAGAATGAAAAATTTTAAAGACTATAGACTGATCTATAGTCAAGACTATAGACTGATCTATAGTCAAGACTATAGACTGATCTATAGTCAAGACTTTGGACAGGTCTATAGTCAAGACTTTAGACAGATCTATAGTCAAGACTTTAGACAGATCTATAGTTAAGACTTTAGAGTGATCTATAGTCAAGACTATAGGCTGATCTGTAGTCAAGACTATAGACTGATCCATAGTCAAGACTATAGATTGATCTATAGTCAAGACTATAGATTGAAAGACTGTTTGATAATCAATTATATGATTTAATATTTAGTTTACACTAGAGACTATAAACTGATCTTTTGACAATAACATGAACTGATCTAACGAACTGAATTGAGACGTTAGTTTGATTTTAATTCAATAATATATAACAGATCTATAGGTTATACTATAGCCTGATCTATAGTCAAGACTATAGACTGATCTATAGACAAGACTATAGACTGATCTATTGTCAAGACTATAAACTGATCTATAGTCAAGACTATAGACTGATCTATAGTCAAGACTATAGACTGATCTATAGTCAAGACTATAGACTGATCTATAGCCTAAACTATAGACTGATCTATAGTCAAGACTATAGACTAATCTATAGTCAAGACTATAAACTGATCTATCGTCAAGACTATAAACTGATCTATCGTCAAGACTATATACCGATCTATAGTCAAGACTACAGACTGATCTAAAGACAAGACTATAGACTGATCTATAGTCAAGACTACAGACTTATCTATAGACTGATCTATAGTTAAGAATAGAGACTGATCTATAGTCAAGACTTTAGATTGATCTATAGTCAAGACTATAGATTGATCTATAGTCAAGATTATAAATTGATCTATAGTCAAGACTATAAATTGACCTATAGTCAAGACTATAGATTGATCTATAGTCAAGACTATAGATCTATAGTCAAGACTATAAATTGACCTATAGTCAAGACTATAGATTGATCTATAGTCAAGACTATAGATTGATGTATAGTCAAGACTATAGATTGATCTTTAGTCAAGGCCATAGATTGATCTATAGTCAAGACTATAGGTTGATCTATAGATCAATCAAAAGTCAAGACTATAGATTGATCTGTAGTCAAGACTATAGATTGATATATAGTCAAGACTATAGATTGATCTATAGTCAAGACTATAGAATGATCTATAGTCAAGATTATAGACTCGTCTACAATCAAGCTCTATAGCTAAGACTATAGAGAATACTACATTTAATACTATAGACTAATCTATAGTTAATGTTGTAGACTATTTGTATGATAATCGTTATAATTTCTTACATTTTGAAATATACCGTTATATTTGAAAAATTTTCCCAGTGTTTTAAATACTACAAAAAAACATAAATCCTTTTCAAATCTAAACATAACATTTAAACCATTCAAATAACAACCAAACAACAACATTTAGAAGACATGATTAAAGGGGGAGTTCAGAATGCCCAACAACTGCCTGTTACGAGTTCATAAAATGCAAATAAATGAAGATAAACGAAATAAAATAACATAGACAAATATTACATAGAAGAAGAAAAAAATATATACATATGTATAAATATATAAATATTTAGCTTATTTATGAAAGGCGTGTATGGTTTTGTATTAATGCCACTATTACCGAAAAGAAAACTAGTACCTAGGCTAAATCGCTAAACATTTTTGCATATTACAAAAAACACTTGTTTATAAACTAAAACTAAAAATAACCGAAAATAAAAAGAAAATCTTAAAATCTTTATAAAACTGTTAAGTTTAGAATTTTTTTCATATATTTTTTTTCTTTGCAACATACTCGTATGTTGCCAACAGTCAAGACCTTATACTTGTTGCTTGAACTTGATTGCAGTTTTGTGTTGAAACTACCTCTTTTATAGCAAAAGGAAAAAAATCAAAACAACATACACCTGAGAAATATTTTTGTTTTTCTAAAACTTTTTTTTTTTTTACTTTATTCACAATGCTCGATTTTTTGTTGTTTGTGGCAAGTTTAGGTTTTTTTTGTATATTTTTTGACGCGTGTATTAGATAAATTCTTTTTTTATGTGTGTGGGCTGCTTTTCTTCTTTTCCAGCTATGAATTAAGTAAATGCTTTAACCGATGTGAGAGCTGAAGGAAGGAACAATTGCTATGTTGGATTTTCTATTGTTAGATGTTTTGGAATTCTTTGAGGCATATAGATGGCAAACAAAAAAACAATGTAAATAAATGTGGCAGCTAGCAGTTGGCTATAGAAGAATAACACTTCTTGGATTTTACTTATTTTGAAAAATTATATAAAAATATTCAAAATGTGAGAACTAGAACATATATAGGATTTATTTTTCATTTTGAATCTTAAGAGATCTTAATTCTAAAGACTTTGAAAATATTGAAGAATTTGTTTCCACATATTCCTTTTACTTTCCTAATTGCAACTGAAATATTACAAACAATTTAATATAAACTCAGTTTAAACTTAACATTTGAAATCCTGAGAAATTAAACTATTTTTTTGTATTTTTTTTTATTACATAAACCTCTTTACCATATCATATCTCAAATATGCCGCTTTTTTCAACAATCTGCACTCCCCCAAGTGTGTGAATTTAAATTTCTATCTCCTTAACCAATTAGTTCCGTTAAACCTTTCTATTGATCTCTATGTGTAAGAATTTCATGTACCAAGTTTAAAATCTTGTATAAAAAATAAAAAAAAAAAAAAACTTAACTGTCTTTGTAAGAAGAAAGAAAATTCTCTGCTTTAATTCAATTAATCTCCACATGTTTCACGAATTTTTTCTAGAATTTTTTTTTAGCTTCAACTATAATAGCGCATACAGATTATATAACCATGATGACGCATGCTCTGTTTTATATTCCCAAACTAAATAATACTCTATTCACTTGTTATTTGTTTGTAACATAAATTGCTTATTTTACCTCTTCAGTTCGAGTAGTTTTTGGGTTTTGTTAAGATTTGATGGGTGGGAAGTTTGCCATTTTTATATTTAGATAATTATAAAAAAATTGGTACTTTTCTGGTATAAAAAAGTACCACTGTGATGGTTTAAAGAAAAACCATTATTTTAAGATCAGTTCTATAGCAGTTCTAGTTAAATTTTAATTCAGTTCTAGTTCAGTTCTAGTTCATTTCTAGTTCAGTTCTAGTTCAGTTCTAGTTCAGTTCTAGTTCAGTTCTAGTTCAGTTCTAGTTCAGTTCTAGTTCAG
>NC_060952.1:88376348-88378654 GCF_022045245.1 Lucilia cuprina | reverse complement strand
ACTAGAACTGAACTAGAACTGAACTAGAACTGAACTAGAACTGAACTAGAACTGAACTAGAACTGAACTAGAATTGAACTAGAACTGAACTAGAACTTAACTAGAACTCGAACTAGAACTTAACTAGAACTGAACTAGTTCTTGATCTAAACTAGAACTGAAAGGAAACTAACCATTTTATTCTCTAGCTATAGGGTGATCAAAATAAATGTTTCTGTTACGCGATAAACTCAAAAGAAAGAACAACATCTTTTTGGTCGCATCATAACGCTTCTGTTAGGAAATAAAAAGAAAACTTCATGCTTTGTAACTACTGCTGCTGGCAGTTCTAGAAGCTACAGATTTTCATTTTTATATTTTTGGTTTTCTTTTTTTGTTTTCAACTGTTCCATTGATGTTGTTGACGAAGATGATGATGATCAACATGGTGATGACGACGATGCCTACGTTAGAAATGCTTAACAAAGTTTATGTACTCCTAAACATTTCAGTTTTGCGATTTTCTATTCTAACGCTAAAACTAAGTATTTGAAAAAAAGAAATAAAGAACAAAGCAAGACAAAAATAGAAAAAAAGAATAAAACATAAGTTTATAGGCAGGCTCATAGTCAAACAGTATGAAGAAGTTTTAAAGTTGCATGTTAATCTGAATTCAAAAGTCTGTAATTACAATTTCTTTTAACAGCAACAAACTAACAACAGCAACAGCAACAACAACAACATGAGCAACAGCAGCAACAACACTAAATATAAAGTGAGAAAAAAGTGTGATAGTGACTGACACTCACGGTTGCTTCCGCAACCTCCGCTTTTTTTTTCTTTTATTTAATTTTTTTTGTTCTTCTCTATTCTGTTGCATCTTTTAAGCATCCCATATCTTAGTGAAATGGCTAATGTATGCTACTTGCAACACAGCAACAACGACAACATCTGTAGCAAGTAAAGTGTATGACTATGCCATCCATGTCTGATTCTGTCCGCCTGCTTACCCGTCCGCAGCGTCGTCATCGTCTCATTTTGTTAACATGCCATGCCATGCCATCCACATGTTTCCAAAACGTACAGAATGTGTACACAAGAACAAAAATGAAGCACACAAAACTTAAACACTCCAAACACATTCTAATTCTGATGATGATGATTTCTCGCATATTTTCCCGCCACAATTACACAAAATACAAAAAAAAAACAGAATAACTGCCACAAATTTTGCACCACTGTGGAGAACGTATGCTAAAGAAAGTAAATGTCTTTACTGTTGATCAGTCTGTAGTCTTGTCTTTGCTCTAGACCAGTGATCAGTGTAAAGTATTATGTACAAAACTATTAGTTCGTATTAGTTCATTAGTTCACTTAAAATCTTTAAAAATTATACTAATTTTGTTTTTTTTATTCTCTCTCTCGTTTCAGGTAAGTGTCTTCAACAAACCCACAATTTTACAAATAAGGTATTTATCCTAAAAGTAGGCTATAAAATGCTTGTTAAAGCAACAGCCTAAACTATGCTTTAGAAAAAAAAAAACAATAAATAGTACTTTCTGTCAGACATACTTCCCTTATCACACAAAAAAACTTATGCCGATTTTAGAAAAAAGTACTTGCTGCTGCATACTGAGTAGTTGTTGTAGTTGCCTACAAATACTTATTTCACATTAGTTTACACCATGTGAATTTTCCAGTCAAAGTTTAACTGTTTTTTCTCTTCATTTTCTTCTAACGCTGATTTCATATGCACTTTTTAAGTAAGATTTTTTCATTTTCTTTGGTCTTAGAAAAATAAGTACTAACTTTAAGGCTTAACACACATGTCTGTAAGTGTTTGAGATATGAGTACGCTTTAGATTTAGATTCTATTCATTTTTATTATACATTCGTTTCAAAAAAAAAAAAAAAGATTTTTTTTTCAAGTCGAGAATGCTTTTCATGCTATTCCTATGTGTGTTTATGTGATTTAACAATTGTTATAAATTTAAAGGAAAATTTACAAGTTTGTTAAACACATTAGAAGTGTAAGTTTATGTTATTTTGTGGAAAATCAACACAGACAAATATATACGTATGGACGTAGTTCTACACTAGCTTTTGCAATAATAAATTTCTGTACAGGGAGATGGGAGTTTTAAAATCTTAGTACATTTTTAATTTTCTAGTACTTTTTTAAGAAAATAAGTAGAACTGAACTAAAACAGAACTAGAATTGAACTAGAACTGAACTAGAACTGAAATAAAATTGAACTAGAACTGAACTAGAACTGAACTAGAACTGAACTAGAACTGAACTAGAACTGAACTAGAACTGAACTAGA
>NC_060952.1:88374759-88376248 GCF_022045245.1 Lucilia cuprina | reverse complement strand
TCAGTTCTAGTTCAGTTCTAGTTCAGTTCTAGTTCAGTTCTAGTTCAGTTCTAGTTCAGTTCTAGTTCAGTTCTAGTTCAGTTCTAGTTCAGTTCTAGTTCATTTTTGGTTCAGATATAGTTCAGTTTAGTTCAGTTCTATTTCAGTTCTAGTTCATTTCTATTTTAGATCTGGTTCAGTTCTAGTTCAGTTCTAGTTAATTTTTATCACTTTTTAAATACAAAATATTTTTCTTATTTTGTTTAAAGAAAAATTACCTTAACTACTTCTTATCATGCATTTAACAATTTGTTTGATAAAAAACACACAACATCACAATTTTCAGATTTCTTCAATCGAAAACATTTTCACATACATAATTTACAATTTTTCTTAATTTTACTACCATTTCAACGCTGTTCTTGCCAACATATAGCAAAACATTGAAATTGCCTATTAAAATACCAAAATTCTTTTAATTATATCTACTGCTCAAGTATGAGTATAAGCTGGATAGTGCAAACTAGTGGATGTGTAACTATTTGGGGAACATTATACCGTTACCATATGTCTATTTGTATGATGCTTTTTTGTTAATCTTTTAGCCACTTCCAGCTATTTCTACGAAAAACTTCTATAACAAAAAAACTCAACAGGTACGTGTGTGGTATGTACTCTTTTACCAGTAAACATTCTCTGTAGGCTTTTTTCTAATTAGTAAAACGACTTGACTAAAACTGATAAACCGAAAACTAAAAACAAATCCGAAAATAGAAAATTTGCTTTTGACTTTTTCTTTTATTTACATCTTGGTTGCATTTTGTACATTCTATAAGTGAATAAGTAACTATTATGTATGCATATAATAAATTATGGTTTACTACAATGTTTTACACACTGAAAACATTTTTGTTGCATACATCTTCTGGTTGTACTAACTGTTAATTGCCATGAACGTAAGTACTGCGAAAAGAAATAACTAAATATAAGAAGAAACTGTAATGTGGTGGTGCATATCCAGGAAATGCTTAAAAGTTATAAACATCTATAGTATCGATGCTCAGATATGTAATGTTTGTATGTATGTAAAATGGTGGGAATTGTGTATGAACGATGAAAAAATTAAATTCATTAAATAACTAATATGCATGTAGTACAATGATGTAATCTTTTATGAAGAATCTTATAGAGAAATTATGTAAAATCACAAGGACTATGTTTAGGACTCGAACATTATGGTAAAAAGACCACTTATTGACCACCCATTGGGTTAATAAGCTTAACTAAAAATTTGAATATGCTAGTTAAAGTTACTAAAACAAAAGACTTAAGATACAAATGTTATTTGTGCATAAGTGGCAGAAATAACCAAAAAAATTGTTTTAAAGATTAGAAAAAAACATTTACTGAACTAGAACTGAACTAGAACTGAACTAGAACTGAACTAGAACTGAACTAGAACTGAACTAGAACTGAACTAGAACTGAACTAGAACTGAACTAGAACTGAA
>NC_060952.1:88362231-88374659 GCF_022045245.1 Lucilia cuprina | reverse complement strand
CTAGTTCAGTTCTAGTTCAGTTCTAGTTCAGTTCTAGTTCAGTTCTAGTTCAGTTCTAGTTCAGTTCTAGTTCAGTTCTAGTTCAGTTCTAGTTCAGTGCTAGTTCAGATCTAATTACCCCAAAATTTGTTAAACATTTTTCCTAAATTTCTCAAGCTGCAACTAATAATAAACTAATGGATATTCTTTTCTCTAAATATCTTAATTAAAAGTAGGGCTCAATCTATATTAATCTCGTCCAACCAAATAAAATAAGAAAACTTCTTCGTATTCGAATTTTGTTGTTGTTTGTTCTTTGCAATTTTCAATGCTTTTTAACCAAGCTTATAAAAGCAGTTATTGTTTTATTTTCTTTGGCTAAAACAATGTGTTGTGCGCTCGTTGTTTAAATGAAATTTATTTACTGAACAGGTCAAATATTTGATTATCTATTTGGGAAGGATGGAAGAAAACTAACAATTGTATTGGGAAAAATAAACATTGTGTTTAGGTGTAAAATACCATTATTATACGTGGTATTACTAAATAAATGATGGAGGGAAAAAATAGGAAATTGATGAAATTATTTTATGGGAAAATATGTTTGCTCTTATAAACGAAAGAATATCCAGAAAATAAGAAAAAAAAAAATTGTATAAAAAATAGAAAAACAAACAACTAATGTAAGTGTTAAAATGTTGTATTGATGTTATACAGTGGGTTGTTTGGATTTGAAATTATGACATGATAGATGGAGTAATAAAGTTTTATAAAGGAAATTTTAAAATAATTTTTGGAGGGGGAGCAATAAACTATTTGATGCTCATGGATACTAAGTAATTAGATAAAGAACATTCTAGACAAACATTGTTGTTTATCGTTGTCGTCATTTAATTTTGGTCTTGTTCAGTTTAAGTTCACTTCTAGTTCAGTTCTAGTTCATTTCTAGTTCGGTTCCAGTTCGGTTCTAGTTCAGTTCTAGTTCAGTTCTAGTTCAGTTCTAGTTCAGTTCTAGTTCAGTTCTAGTTCAGTTCTAGTTCAGTTCTAGTTCAGTTCTGGTTCAGTTCTAGTTCAGTTCTAGTTCAGTTCTAGTTCAGTTCTAGTTCAGTTCTAGTTCAGTTCTAGTTCAGTTCTAGTTCAGTTCTAGTTCAGTTCTAGTTCAGTTCTAGTTCAGTTCTAGTTCAGTTCTAGTTCAGTTCTAGTTCAGTTCTAGTTCAGTTCTAGTTCAGTTCTAGTTCAGTTCTAGTTCAGTTCTAGTTCAGTTCTAGTTCAGTTCTAGTTCAGTTCTAGTTCAGTTCTAGTTCAGTTCTAGTTCAGTTCTAGTTCAGTTCTAGTTCAGTTCTAGTTCAGTTCTAGTTCAGTTCTAGTTCAGTTCTAGTTCAGTTCTAGTTCAGTTCTAGTTCAGTTCTAGTTCAGTTCTAGTTCAGTTCTAGTTCAGTTCTAGTTCAGTTCTAGTTCAGTTCTAGTTCAGTTCTAGTTCAGTTCTAGTTCAGTTCTAGTTCAGTTCTAGTACTAGTTCAATTCTAGTTCAGTTTTAGTTCAGTTCTAGTTCAGTTCTAGTTCAGTTCTAGTTCAGTTCTAGTTCAGTTCTAGTTCAGTTCTAGTTCAGTTCTATCTCAGTTCTAGTTCAGTTCTAGTTCAGTTCTAGTTCAGTTCTAGTTCTAGTTCAGTTCTAGTTCAGTTCTAGTTCAGTTCTAGTTCAGTTCTAGTTCAGTTCTAGTTCAGTTCTAGTTCAGTTCTAGTTCAGTTCTAGTTCAGTTCTAGTTCAGTTCTAGTTCAGTTCTAGTTCAGTTCTAGTTCAGTTCTAGTTCAGTTCTAGTTCAGTTCTAGTTCAGTTCTATTTCAGTTCTAGTTCAGTTCTAGTTCAGTTCTAGTTCAGTTCTAGTTCAGTTCTAGTTTCAGTTCTAGTTCAGTTCTAGTTCAGTTCTAGTTCAGTTCTAGTTCAGTTCTAGTTCAGTTCTAGTTCAGTTCTAGTTCAGTTCTAGTTCAGTTCTAGTTCAGTTCTAGTTCAGTTCTAGTTCAGTTCTAGTTCAGTTCTAGTTCAGTTCTAGTTCAGTTCTAGTTCAGTTCTAGTTCAGTTCTAGTTCAGTTCTAGTTCAGTACTAGTTCAGTTCTAGTTCAGTTCTAGTTCAGTTCTAGTTCAGTTCTAGTTCAGTTCTAGTTCAGTTCTAGTTCAGTTCTAGTTCAGTTCTAGTTCAGTTCTAGTTCAGTTCTAGTTCAGTTCTAGTTCAGTTCTAGTTCAGTGCTAGTTCAGTTCTAGTTCTCTGTTCTAGTTATTCAGTTCTAGTTCAGTTCTAGTTCAGTTCTAGTTCAGTTCTAGTTCAGTTCTAGTTCAGTTCTAGTTCAGTTCTAGTTCAGTTCTAGTTCAGTTCTAGTTCAGTTCTAGTTCAGTTCTAGTTCAGTTCTAGTTCAGTTCTAGTTCAGTTCTAGTTCAGTTCTTGTTCAGTTCTAGTTCAGTTCTAGTTCAGTTCTAGTTCAGTTCTAGTTCAGTTCTAGTTCAGTTCTAGTTCAGTTCTAGTTCAGTTTCTAGTTCAGTTCTCAGTTCTTCTAGTTCAGTTCTAGTTCAGTTCTAGTTCAGTTCTAGTTCAGTTCTAGTTCAGTTCTAGTTCAGTTCTAGTTCAGTTCTAGTTCAGTTCTAGTTCAGTTCTAGTTCAGTTCTAGTTCAGTTCTAGTTCAGTTCTAGTTCAGTTCTAGTTCAGTTCTAGTTCAGTTCTAGTTCAGTTCTAGTTCAGTTCTAGTTCAGTTCTAGTTCAGTTCTAGTTCAGTTCTAGTTCAGTTCTAGTTCAGTTCTAGTTCAGTTCTAGTTCAGTTCTAGTTCAGTTCTAGTTCAGTTCTAGTTCATTTTTGGTTCAGATATAGTTCAGTTTAGTTCAGTTCTATTTCAGTTCTAGTTCATTTCTATTTTAGATCTGGTTCAGTTCTAGTTCAGTTCTAGTTAATTTTTATCACTTTTTAAATACAAAATATTTTTCTTATTTTGTTTAAAGAAAAATTACCTTAACTACTTCTTATCATGCATTTAACAATTTGTTTGATAAAAAACACACAACATCACAATTTTCAGATTTCTTCAATCGAAAACATTTTCACATACATAATTTACAATTTTTCTTAATTTTACTACCATTTCAACGCTGTTCTTGCCAACATATAGCAAAACATTGAAATTGCCTATTAAAATACCAAAATTCTTTTTAATTATATCTACTGCTCAAGTATGAGTATAAGCTGGATAGTGCAAACTAGTGGATGTGTAACTATTTGGGGAACATTATACCGTTACCATATGTCTATTTGTATGATGCTTTTTGTTAATCTTTTAGCCACTTCCAGCTATTTCTACGAAAAACTTCTATAACAAAAAAACTCAACAGGTACGTGTGTGGTATGTACTCTTTTACCAGTAAACATTCTCTGTAGGCTTTTTTCTAATTAGTAAAACGACTTGACTAAAACTGATAAACCGAAAACTAAAAACAAATCCGAAAATAGAAAATTTGCTTTTGACTTTTTCTTTTATTTACATTGGTTGCATTTTGTACATTCTATAAGTGAATAAGTAACTATTATGTATGCATATAATAAATTATGGTTTACTACAATGTTTTACACACTGAAAACATTTTTGTTGCATACATCTTCTGGTTGTACTAACTGTTAATTGCCATGAACGTAAGTACTGCGAAAAGAAATAACTAAATATAAGAAGAAACTGTAATGTGGTGGTGCATATCCAGGAAATGCTTAAAAGTTATAAACATCTATAGTATCGATGCTCAGATATGTAATGTTTGTATGTATGTAAAATGGTGGGAATTGTGTATGAACGATGAAAAAATTAAATTCATTAAATAACTAATATGCATGTAGTACAATGATGTAATCTTTTATGAAGAATCTTATAGAGAAATTATGTAAAATCACAAGGACTATGTTTAGGACTCGAACATTATGGTAAAAAGACCACTTATTGACCACCCATTGGGTTAATAAGCTTAACTAAAAATTTGAATATGCTAGTTAAAGTTACTAAAACAAAAGACTTAAGATACAAATGTTATTTGTGCATAAGTGGCAGAAATAACCAAAAAAATTGTTTTAAAGATTAGAAAAAAACATTTACTGAACTAGAACTGAACTAGAACTGAACTAGAACTGAACTAGAACTGAACTAGAACTGAACTAGAACTGAACTAGAACTGAACTAGAACTGAACTAGAACTGAACTAGAACTGAACTAGAACTGAACTAGAACTGAACTAGAACTGAACTAGAACTGAACTAGAACTGAACTAGAACTGAACTAGAACTGAACTAGAACTGAACTAGAACTGAACTAGAACTGAACTAGAACTGAACTAGAACTGAACTAGAACTGAACTAGAACTGAACTAGAACTGAACTAGAACTGAACTAGAACTGAACTAGAACTGAACTAGAACTGAACTAGAACTGAACTAGAACTGAACTAGAACTGAACTAGAACTGAACTAGAACTGAACTAGACTGAACTAGAACTGAACTAGAACTGAACTAGAACTGAACTAGAACTGAACTAGAACTGAACTAGAACTGAACTAGAACTGAACTAGAACTGAACTAGAACTGAACTAGAAACTGAACTAGAACTGAACTAGAACTGAACTAGAACTGAACTAGAACTGAACTAGAACTGAACTAGAACTGAACTAGAACTGAACTAGAACTGAACTAGAACTGAACTAGAACTGAACTAGAACTGAACTAGAACTGAACTAGAACTGAACTAGAACTGAACTAGAACTGAACTAAACTGAACTATAACTGAACTAGAACTGAACTAGAACTAAACTAGAACTGAACTAGAACTGAACTAGAACTGAACTAGAACTGAACTAGAACTGAACTAGAACTGAACTAGAACTGAACTAGAACTGAACTAGAACTGAACTAGAACTGAACTAGAACTGAACTAGAACTGAACTAGAACTGAACTAGAACTGAACTAGAACTTAACTAGAACTGAACTAGAACTTAACTAGAACTGAACTAGAACTGAACTAGAACTAAACTAGAACTGAACTAGAACTGAACTAGACTGAACTAGAACTGAACTAGAACTGAACTAGAACTGAACTAGAATGAACTAGAACTGAACTAGAACTGAACTAGAACTGACACTAGAACTGAACTAGAACTGAACTAGAACTGAACTAGAACTGAACTAGAACTGAACTAGACTGAACTAGAACTGAACTAGAACTGAACTAGAACTGAACTAGAACTGAACTAGAACTGAACTAGAACTGAACTAGAACTGAACTAGAACTGAACTAGAACTGAACTAGAACTGAACTAGAACTGAACTAGAACTGAACTAGAACTGAACTAGAACTGAACTAGAACTGAACTAGAACTGAACTAGAACTGAACTAGAACTGAACTAGAACTGAACTAGAACTGAACTAGAACTGAACTAGAACTGAACTAGAACTGAACTAGAACTGAACTAGAACTGAAACTAGAACTGAACTAGAACTGAACTAGAACTGAACTAGAACTGAACTAGAACTGAACTAGAACTGAACTAGAACTGAACTAGAACTGAACTAGAACTGAACTAGAACTGAACTAGAACTGAACTAGAACTAGAACTAGAACTGAACTAGAACTGAACTAGAACTGAACTAGAACTGAACTAGAACTGAACTAGAACTGAACTAGAACTGAACTAGAACTGAACTAGAACTGAACTAGAACTGAACTAGAACTTAACTAGAACTGAACTAGAACTGAACTAGAACTGAACTAGAACTGAACTAGAACTGAACTAGAACTGAACTAGAACTGCACTAGAACTGAACTAGAACTGAACTAGAACTGAACTAGAACTGAACTAGAACTGAACTGAACTAGAACTGAACTAGAACTGAACTAGAACTGAACTAGAACTGAACTAGAACTGAACTAGAACTGAACTAGAACTGAACTAGAACTGAACTAGAACTGAACTAGAACTGAACTAGAACTGAACTAGAACTGAACTAGAACTGAACTAGAACTGAACTAGAACTGAACTAGAACTGAACTAGAACTGAACTAGAACTGAACTAGAACTGAACTAGAACTGAACTAGAACTGAACTAGAACTGAACTAGAACTGAACTAGAACTGAACTAGAACTGAACTAGAACTGAACTAGAATGAACTAGAACTGAACTAGAACTGAACTAGAACTGAACTAGAACTGAACTAGAACTGAACTAGAACTGAACTAGAACTGAACTAGAACTGAACTAGAACTGAACTAGAACTGAACTAGAACTGAACTAGAACTGAACTAGAACTGAACTAGAACTGAACTAGAACTGAACTAGAACTGAACTAGAACTGAACTAGAACTGAACTAGAACTGAACTAGAACTGAACTAGAACTGAACTAGAACTGAACTGGAACTGAACTAGAACTGAAATAGAACATAAAATAACGTACAGTAAGTTGGTTATCTTATTGTATTGTACAAAGGCTTACAAGATTATTCCAACGAAATAGTTGAAACTATACAACAATCAAATCGGTTTTTACAATAACTATAATCAAAAATGTTCTTTAGAAAAAAATCACCCTAAAGCGGTAGTTTTACAACATAATTATTAAGAATTCCGATAATTAATTTAAAGCTTTTAAATCATAAACATCATAATTAAAAAGTCCACAATCATCATACAGACAAGAATTTAATTAACCAGTTTGTTGCTTAAGTCTTTTGCTTATCTTTTAGATTAGAAGCATAAAAAAGAAATATTTTTAGCTTTTTTTTCTAAATTTGTGAGAATTTTTTAAATATAAATCTTCCCAAAATGAATCTTAAATCAATGAAATGTTTGAAGAAATTGTTAATATAAAGAAGGTGTTTGTGGTTAATAGATAATCATGAGATTTTTTTTGACATTTTATCAATACATTGTAGGTATTTATCGGTTTATACAATCTTAACATTTTTGCTCAATTGTAAACATGGCGTTTTCAAGGTCAAGGTGTTAGTCTTTTTAATTTATTTATATTGTTGACTTTTCTTCTTTTTTGTTATTAACACATAAAATTACACATGTTCATTAGGAATTGCAAAAATTAATAAACAAAAAATACTGTTGTTTACAAGTTTCGTTAACTGAAATCATTATTATTATTTTTAAATTTGATGAGTAAATTTGTTGTTTAATCAACAAATTTCTTACATTAGTTTAAATTTTGTTAAACAACGTTTTAGTTATTTTTTTTTCTCCAAATGAAATTTGCATAATAATACTGTCACAATAATATTTATTTTACAATAAAGCAACAAATTGTACAAATATTATTTTAAATAAAACTTGTTTTCAATAACTGAACTCTTGTTAAATATTTGTTAAAAAAATGAACAGTGTTATCAAGCTGTTCAGAAATCATTTATTAAATTAAATTAAATTAAAAATGCTCAAGTTTATTATTTATCAATGTGTGATTATTGAGTTTTTTTATTGTTTTTTTTTTCTGTCTTTTAGGAAATTTTAAAATTACAAACGGAGAAAGAAAATAAACGGATCGGGGAAAGAATAAGGTAAACAATGATATAATAAATAAGATAGAACAATAAAATCGCTTACTAAATACTCTCCCAGCAAAAAAATTTTGAAAGAACTGAACTAGAACTGAACTAGAACTGAACTAGAACTGAACTAGAACTGAACTAGAACTGAACTAGAACTGAACTAGAACCGAACTAGAACTGAACTAGAACTCAATTAGAATTCAATTAGAACAACAGGACATGAACTGAACAATTCTGAGTAAGTTTTTTAGACAAAAAAAAAAAATATAAGCAGTTACTTATTAATAATATTTCAATTATAGCCCAGCAAAAAAAGACCTGAAAAAAGTAGTATATGCATGGGTTCAACTGATAATGAACTGGTTCATATTTAGGGGAAACATGCATGATTTTAACATTAGCATGTCATTGGCGAGCATGGGTTCGTATTTGAAATAGTAGCACGTCATTAAAATGAGTGCTTATAACCAGTGAACATTCGATGATTCTCATGCAAATTTTCATAGGTGCACTATATTTATTTTAAAATGCATTAAAATCCGTTAAGCATTCACCCAACTTGGTATTTTATTCTCTTATTAATAAAGATGTTTAAATGGTCTTAATATTACTAATTTTAACAAATATTAAATACAAAACTCTAATAAAATTAATTGTATTTTTAATATTTATTTTGAATCCTAAGAGAATACCAAATTAAAGTGAATTTTACAATTCTTATAACAGAATTTTACATAAGTGAATTGAGTGCAATTTTCATGACTTTACTTATGACAAATTTATAAGAATTTTGGCATGTATTTAAAATGCATTAACAAGAATACGTACCAAAGAAATCATGAACATATCCATTCTTCTTGAACAACTTCAAAATTTTTTTGCTGGGAGAGTATTTAGTAAGCGATTTTATTGTTCTATCTTATTTATTATATCATTGTTTACCTTATTCTTTCCCCGATCCGTTTATTTTCTTTCTCCGTTTGTAATTTTAAAATTTCCTAAAAGACAGAAAAAAAAAACAATAAAAAAACTCAATAATCACACATTGATAAATAATAAACTTGAGCATTTTTAATTTAATTTAATTTAATAAATGATTTCTGAACAGCTTGATAACACTGTTCATTTTTTTAACAAATATTTAACAAGAGTTCAGTTATTGAAAACAAGTTTTATTTAAAATAATATTTGTACAATTTGTTGCTTTATTGTATAAATAAATATTATTGTGACAGTATTATTATGCAAATTTCATTTGGAGAAAAAAAAATAACTAAAACGTTGTTTAACAAAATTTAAACTAATGTAAGAAATTTGTTGATTAAACAACAAATTTACTCATCAAATTTAAAAATAATAATAATGATTTCAGTTAACGAAACTTGTAAACAACAGTATTTTTTGTTTATTAATTTTTGCAATTCCTAATGAACATGTGTAATTTTATGTGTTAATAACAAAAAAAGAAGAAAAGTCAACAATATAAATAAATTAAAAAGACTAACACCTTGACCTTGAAAACGCCATGTTTACAATTGAGCAAAAATGTTAAGATTGTATAAACCGATAAATACCTACAATGTATTGATAAAATGTCAAAAAAAATCTCATGATTATCTATTAACCACAAACACCTTCTTTATATTAACAATTTCTTCAAACATTTCATTGATTTAAGATTCATTTTGGGAAGATTTATATTTAAAAAATTCTCACAAATTTAGAAAAAAAAGCTAAAAATATTTCTTTTTTATGCTTCTAATCTAAAAGATAAGCAAAAGACTTAAGCAACAAACTGGTTAATTAAATTCTTGTCTGTATGATGATTGTGGACTTTTTAATTATGATGTTTATGATTTAAAAGCTTTAAATTAATTATCGGAATTCTTAATAATTATGTTGTAAAACTACCGCTTTAGGGTGATTTTTTTCTAAAGAACATTTTTGATTATAGTTATTGTAAAAACCGATTTGATTGTTGTATAGTTTCAACTATTTCGTTGGAATAATCTTGTAAGCCTTTGTACAATACAATAAGATAACCAACTTACTGTACGTTATTTTATGTTCTATTTCAGTTCTAGTTCAGTTCCAGTTCAGTTCTAGTTCAGTTCTAGTTCAGTTCTAGTTCAGTTCTAGTTCAGTTCTAGTTCAGTTCTAGTTCAGTTCTAGTTCAGTTCTAGTTCAGTTCTAGTTCAGTTCTAGTTCAGTTCTAGTTCAGTTCTAGTTCAGTTCTAGTTCAGTTCTAGTTCAGTTCTAGTTCAGTTCTAGTTCAGTTCTAGTTCAGTTCTAGTTCTGGTTTAGTTCTAGTTTAGTGCTAGTTCTAGTTCAGAGCTTATCTTCATTCACTTTAGGAAAGTTTTTGAGAAAACTTTATTTTAAACAGAAACAATAAAGGAACTTCATTGTTATTTTTCTCTCTTATTCGTAAGTTGTTAACAAAAATTAAATTCAAAGTTGTAAAAATATCGTTAAAATTCATAACCGGATACTTATAGATTTATTTATTATTCCGCACAAACATGGACTTCTTTTCTTATGTTTCATAAATATAAAACTTTTAAAAAAAAAAAAAAACTTTCTTCCTGAAAAAACACTTTCTTTTCTAAATTATTTACATCTCTCTTATTAAAAAATAAATATAATTTATATAGATGCAGCAGAAGTAAAAAAGAAATTGAAATATTTAAGTAAAAATATAAAAAAAACCTTTAAAACAGAATTTAATAATTTATTGCACATCAAAGGTGCTTTGCATACTAAAACTGTTAGAAGCAAACTGCCAACTAGTTTTAAACAGTTTTTTGCAAAACAACCGAAAACAGTAATTTCTAAAAGCCCGGGAAAATAACTATTAAAAAAATAAAGAAAAAATACTTTATCTCATGTTTAGAATAGTTAAAATCAAATTATAGAGTAAAAACTGTTAACACTTGTTTTGTTGACGCTTTTATTATTACCTCTCTGACGCTATGATGTTGCTGATGTTGTAAACATTAAAGTCAACAACAGCAACAATAACAACAACAACAGACCTGTATGTTGTTAAGTTGGTTCGAAACAAATTTTTACTTTAGCCAAAGTTTTGTACTGGTTCGTAGGCAGACAAATGCTTTGGCATACAAATGTGGTTCATTTGGTCACTAGGGCAGGCACGTACTAAACTAGTAATTTTTAACAGCAGAAAAAAAAAGACAGAAAAACCAAATGAAATGAAAAAAACACACCATCTACTTAAACTTAACATTCAAGTGAACATGTTAAGATAGATTTAGAGTTTTTCCCTCTTGTACACTATAAAGCATACATTATAAATAGGTATAGAGATCGAAAGAAGGACAGACAGACAGACGTACATATCTTGCAAAGTGTTTGTGGCAACAAAATTGTTACAAATTATAATTCACCTAGCAATTGTGGGAGAAGAATATAAAAAAGCCAGTCATAGTATTATAAACAGCTAAAGGAAGTTTTTTATTATTTTTTGTTTCTTTTTTTTTAAACAATAATGGTAACACAACTTGCAACAGCAGTTCTATGCAAATTGTGGGTAATTTATTTAAGTAAACTTAAGTTAACTGCACACAACTTTAAGATAGATAGAAAGACGGACAGACAGACAGACATAAAGACAAGCAACTACTTATCTTGGCAAATAAGGCTTGCCAGTTTAAACATTTTAATAAAATCTTAAAAACTATGTGACCATGGCCATGATAAACATAAAATTTAACAATAAAATACTAGTGTCTAAAAAGCTACGATTATCAAAAGAATCTTCATATAAAGAAAAAAAAAGTCTGAAGAATAGAACATTTGATAAATTAAAATACTTAATTTACAATATTAAACGTTTTAAAACATCATTTATAAACCTTGACAAACAAAAAACTTTTTAAATCCACAAAAACAAAAGACTTCAGCAACAAACTTGTTTATTTGTTTTGTTAATTTCTCATATCGTAATAATGTTTATTAAGAAAATTAAAGTTTGATTGATTCGTTTATAAATTTAACAATCTACCAACAAAAACAAATATTTTATTTTTTACAAAATTCATAATTAAGTAGTAGCCAGTTGAAAAAAAATGCTTGTTTAAAAAAAAAAACAATTTTTAACTAAAGTTCAACGGGCGAATCTCACACTCTGTTTAAATCTGTTAAGAAAAAAAAACACTAACACTTCAGTTCAAAAAATAAGAAAATTATGCTAATATGTTAAATTAAAATGCGTGTGAAATTTTTAATTTGTAAATTCATCCAATTTAATTGTTATTTATTAAGTAAGACCCCAACATCCACAATAGAAGTTATTTGTTAATATTTGCTAACCTTGTCTATATTTTTTCTGTGACTCTTTTTTGTTTGCATTTCTGTTTATTTTGGGAAGATGTAAATTATGATTATTTTTATTTTTACCTGTATTTATTTGCCTAAGTTTTAGTTATTATTTGGTAATAATTGCCATTTTTGTTTAATTTTATTTTGAAATTTATGGCTATTTATTAATAAAAACCAGTTTCAATATAAATATTTAATTTTAGTTAATCATTGCTTTTTGTCCAAATATACTTATTAATATGTATGTGTAATAAAACTGGATTTGGTTTTGAAAGCTATTAACAAAAGTAAATACAAGAGATTAAAATTAATGGCTGTTCATTGTATTGGCTTATTAGATATCAACGTTGATTATTTGCATGGCATTTTATATCCTCTTCCAAAAAAACAAGATTTATTGGAATAAAGGTTGATCTGGAACTAAACTAAAACTAAACCAGAACTGAACTAGAACTGAACTAGAACTGAACTAGAACTAAACTAGAACTGAACTAGAACTGAACTAGAACTGAACTAGAACTGAACTAGAACTGAACT
>NC_060952.1:88360414-88362131 GCF_022045245.1 Lucilia cuprina | reverse complement strand
GTCTATAGTCTAGTCTATAGTCTAGTCTATAGTCTAGTCTATAGTCTAGTCTATAGTCTAGTCTATAGTCTAGTCTATAGTCTAATCTATGGTCTAGTCTATAGTCTAATATACAGTCTGGACTATTGTATCAAGTGATTTTGTGCTCCAAAAAAAATTTTTAAAATTTTTAATTTTATCAATCTTAAACCAAATGTGTACATAGCAGTTTGAGAACCTCAATTTCTAAGGTTTTAGCTTGAAGTTAATATAATTGTTTTTTTTTTTCTTTTTTCAAATTGCTTTGTTCAAATTCATTGTACTTTAAGCGAAAGTAAAAGTTTTGTGGTATTATTATTTTTTGAACAAAAATATAATTGTATGCTTTATTTTAGTTTTTTTTTTTTTAATTTCATTTCGTTTTGTTTTCTTCAGTATTTTTTGAGTTGATCTTTTCTAAAGATAGGGGTCATGTTATTGCTACCGTAACATTGTTTTATATTTATTTGTGGGGAAACATGTTTATTTATTTCCAATTAAAATAAAATTTCAATAAACATCTTACGTTTTAATGAGTTTTTATATGTAATAATTTACGGTTTATTGTTGCAAACGTTTAAGTACTAAACAAATTATTAGTTAATATTGATTTTTCACACTCTGAATTTGTTTACATATGCAACTGCAAGGCAATTTAAGCAAATGAATGAATATTTTTTGTTCAAATAATTAATATAATTTTAACTCTTTCTTAACGTTGTAAAGTCTATTTAATGAGATTTCTTTTAAATATTTTTAAGCACTTTTAATGATACTGTAAGTAAAGTGCATTATATAATAATAAAGGGGCCATTTAGCCATGACAAGACAGACAAACAGACAGATTCGAAGCCATTCAACCAACCAGCCCGTCAGCCAGCAAGAAGCCATCATGACATGTGCAATTAAAGCAATAATTTTTACGCCAATCATCTATCTACTACTCTTGTCAAGATACTCTACCATCTTTATAGATACGTATGTATGTAGCTGGTAACAGAGGCTTCCTTCCTACTTGATTATACAATATTTAACATAACTGTTTTATGATCTGCCTTGCAAATAGTTGGTATGCGAGCAAAAGTACTTAAACGTCACTATTTGAAAATTATATGCATATCTTATATATTAATTTGTCTCGTGTTTTCTTTTTCTTCTCTTCAATTATTTACCGATATTATTGTAAATGTTTGGTGTATTGATAAGGTTTTAAATGAAGCATTTCATTGACAAATAAGCGGCTTAAATAATTGATGATTTATATGCAAAACACTTGTACTTTAAGATACGAGGAAGTATTCGTTCATTTAGTTGGCTTTTAGAGGAATGTGGGTTTTTTGAGTGGAGTTTTTGCAAGTTTGTATCTTAAGTCTTTTGATTTAACAAATTAATTTTATGTTAAATTTATGGTTGCAAATGTAAGCAGAGGAAGAAGATATGGAATATGTTTGGAACAAAAAATTCAATTCTAGTTCAGTTCTAGTTCAGTTCTAGTTCAGTTCTAGTTCAGTTCTTGTTCAGTTCTAGTTCAGTTCTAGTTCAGTTCTAGTTCAATTCTACTACAGTTCTAGTTCAGTACAGTTCTAGTTCAGAACTAGAACTGAACTAGTTCAGTTCTAGTTCAGTTCTAGTTCAGTTCTAGTTCAGTTCTAGTTCAGTTCTAGTTCAGTTCTAGTTCAGTTCTAGTTCAGTTCTAGTT
>NC_060952.1:88340887-88360314 GCF_022045245.1 Lucilia cuprina | reverse complement strand
TATAGACTAGACTATAGACTAGACTATAGACTAGACTATAGACTAGACTATAGACTAGACTATAGACTAGACTATAGACTAGACTATAGACTAGACTATAGACTTGCCCATAGTCCATACTATAGACTAACTTTTAGTCCGAACTACAGACTAGAAAGTAGTTCAAACTATAGACTAGACTAGACTATAGTTCATATTATAGACTAGATATTGTGTAGACTATAAACTAGACTATAGTCTAGACTACAGACAAGGCTATAGTCCACGCTATAGTTCCTCACTATAGTTTAGGCTATAGATTAGACTATAGTACAGAGTGTAGACCAGACTTTATTCCAGAATATAAACTATAGTTCAATCTATAGATCAGTATGTAGTCCAAGCTACAGACCTCTCTAGATAATGATATATATTCCAGATTCTAGATTAAGCTATAGGTCTTACTATAGACCAGATTATAGCTCAGACTGTAGTCCAGTCTATGAAAAAAACTATTATTACAATTATAGTCCCCATATACTTATGCGGGACAAAATTAGTCTAAACTATAGTAAAACTTTAGTTTCACTCTTTTAAAACCATTTAGAAAAAGCTTAGAAATATCTGGAAACTTTTCAAACCAAATAACAATATTTTTTATTTGTATTTGTAAGCAAACCCAAAGCAATCTGTCAATTGATAAATCTGCTAAGCTATTGAGCTAGCTACATATATAATGTTAAGATAAATATTAATTAAATGTTATTACTATTGTTTTAGATATGCAAACCATAGTGTGAATGTTATAACTTGAAAACCTTTTTTTTTGTCAGACATAAATTATGTGGTTCACATCTAACATCGGTATACTCATGCATCATACATTTAATCATTCATTCATCCATCTAAACCATTCACTGCTTCAATAAACACTCATCAATATTTATATATGTTTTCTATTTGTTGTTGTTATTGTTTTTTTATTTTTATTATAATGTTTAAATGCTTGTTTGTCGGTTTGAATAGAAACAAAAATCAGATAAATGAAAACAAAATGAAATAGTTAAAAATAATATGAAACAAAAACTTTAAGGCGTTGAAATATATTTTTCAACGTTAAGAAAAACAATAATTTTATTTACTATTTATTATTGTTGTTGTTTTTTTAATAATGGTTTGTTAACCCCAACTTTTTTTTAAATTTTTATAAGATTTTTTTTTTAAATTTTTATTTATGTGAATTTTCATAATTTTTATTTGTAATTTATTTGCAGTTTTATTCCCAGTTTTAGTTTAATTACTTTTGCTTTTATTTTATAGACTTTTTCCAGCAACAATTGTTTTTGTTTGTCTTTACTTATTTCTTAATTACTTCTGCGTTTCTTTGCTACAACAACTATTAGTTTTCTTCTTTAATTTTTGTTATTTTAATTTACATTTGTTTATTGTTATTTTTTGTGCTTAAGTTTAATTACCTTTTTTTTGCAGCATCTTAACTTCTTTTAGTTTTAGTTTTAAATTTTATTTTAATACAACATTTTAGTTCCAAAATGAAAACGAATTTAAACTAAAATCTCTTTTGTTTCAGCATTTTTTTTTAGAAAATATTATCAAGAAAGTAAAAGTTTTTTTAGAAACTTTTCTCTTCTGAAGTATTTACAAAAAAAAAGAAACAAAAATAATTATAAGCAATTAATTGATTCGAAAACTATTAAAAGCAATACTTAGTTAAATCGTTCAAAGTTTGCTTTGAGGCATTTATGTATGTTTGCGTGCTAGATCAAAGAGGTGTTTGATTACTTCGACATTCTCTTTCGGAAATAGTTTTATATATCTTTAATATAGTTAAAGTATAACTTTTATTGATAATTTTAATTAATAACAATTTTAAATAATTAGTTAGAAAAAAAACTATGATTTCTTACGGAAATGACTAATTGTCTCACATTTATAGGAAAGTTTAGAGAAAATAAAAAAAAACTTAATAAATATTATAATACCAAAGAAAAGACTATAATCTAGAATATAGCAAATACTGTAATCACGACTGTAATTTAGGGTATAGGCAAGACGAATAAACGAGACAAGAGTCAAGACATTAATATAATAATAATCTTCTTTTCAGTTTGTTCCATAGTTAAGTTTTAAGTCTGATGTATAACATGGTCTATATGGTAAACTATAGTTCATGTAGTCTATAGTCTAGTCTATAGTCTAGTCTATAGATTAGACTATAGACTAGTCTATAGTCTAGTCTATAGTCTAGTCTATAGTCTAGTCTATAGTCTAGTCTATAGTCTAGTCTACAGTCTAGTCTATAGTCTAGTCTATAGTCTATAGTCTAGTCTATAGTCTAGTCTATTGTCTAGTCTAGTCTAGTCTAGTCTATAGTCTAGTCTATAGTCTAGTCTATAGTCTAGTCTATAGTCTAGTCTATAGTCTAGTCTACAGTCTAGTCTACAGTCTAGTCTACAGTCTAGTCTACAGTTTAGTCTACAGTCTAGTCTACAGTCTAGTCTATAGTCTAGTCTATAGTCTAGTCTATAGTCCAGTGTATAGTTTAGTCTATAGTCTAGTCTATAGTCTAGTCTATAGTCCAGTGTATAGTTTAGTCTATAGTCTAGTGTACAGTCTAGTCTATAGTCTAGTCAATAGTCTAATCTATAGTCGAGTCTATAGTCTAGTCAATAGTCTACTCTACTTTACTACTCTATAGTCTATAGTCTAGTCTATAGTCTAGTATATAGTCTAGTCTATAGTCTAGTCTATAGTCTAGTCTATAGTTTAGCCTATAGTCTAGTCCATAGTCTAGTCTGTAGTCTAGTCTAAAGTCTGGTCTATAGTCTAGTCTGTAGTCTAGTCTATAGTCTAACCTATAGTCTAGTCTATAGTCTAGTCTATAGGCTAGTCTATAGTCTAGTCTATAGTCTAATCTTCAGTTTGATTTTTAACCTGCTCTATAGTCTGGCATATATTTTGTACTACGGTCTAGTATAGTCTCTCCTGTAGTCTATTGGCCTAATGTCTTTTCTACAGCTTTGTTTATATATTGATTTAAATTTCTTTCTTGTTTGATCCTTAGTCTGGTAAATATTTTGGACTATAGTCTGTTCAGTGGTATGATCGTGTGTCAGTTATATATTCTGATCAATTGTCTTGTAGAACCATGTTATAGAGTAGATGTAGTCATGTAGTCATTATTCTAAACTATATCTTGTCTATAGTGTGGTCAATGATCTGGTCTCTAGTCTAGCCTATAGTCTGGTCTATAGTTCTGTGCGTAGTCTGGTTAACACTTCTGTTTAAAATCGTGCCTATAGCTCTATTTATAGTCTAGTCTATAAACAAGTATGTTTTACAGTTTTGTATGCTATCAGTTTTACAATCTCTTCTATTCTGGTCTTTGATCTGTTGTAATCTGTGTAAATATTGTGTCTAAAGTTTAATTTATAATCTAATAAATATTAGTTTCTTTTTAAAAATCTGTATAAATCATAAAATTTCTAATAATTTTATAAAAACTTATTCAAAATTTTGCCTATAAATGTGTAAATTTGTAGATTTCTTAAGCAATTTTCTTTTTCACATAGTAATAAAACAAATATTTACATTTCCTGATTTACATAAAATCTTAAGGTTTATTGATGTCTTTGTTCCATAAATTTTTAACAAAAGCATAAATATTAAAAAAAAAAAACATACACACATAATGCTAAAGACATAAAATGAAAAAAAAAAACACTCATTATAGCCAACATTTTATTACTGACATATCTTGTTAAACATAGAGTTTTATTCCCCTTCTCTGAAAAACGTAAGAAACACACAAAAATGCTAAATAAATCGAACGACAAACATAAAGTCAAATCATCAAATAATTTCAATTGTTTGAAGATTTTTGTTTTGAAGATTGACTGTTTTGTTTATAACTGGAGGCTTAAAAATGAAAGTGAAATTTTAAACAATATTATTTTAACTTTAGGAGGGGGGAACAAGTAAGATTTTTAGTTATATAGTTTTAAAAACATTTGTATTGAAATAATGAGAAAAAAATCTTTAAGTATTGACAATAACATACATATATAAGTGTATGTATAATGTCTAATCATGATGCCAATATTTTGTTATTTTAGCCATAATCATAAACTTCATTCATAATAAATTGCTCAAAGAAAGACACCAAAAACTACTCCACAACATAATACAAGTAAAAACTCTTCTATATTAAACGCCAACTCAATCTATGTAAAATTGTAAATTTCAATTGCTTTGTATCTAGATATTGCGCGAATGAGTGTAATTTTTTTTTTTTTTCATAAAAAAAATTATATTTGATAAGTGCTTTCTGAAGAGTTTTTGAAGTTGATTGAAAAGCGCTTATGGTAAAGTGGATTTCTTGTATTTGTAATAATGTTTAACAATTTGTTGTTTATTAGAAAGAAGGCAATATCTAACATACAAAATGTTTTTCTGTTAGAAAAATTAATGGTGGGAGATGTGTGATATAAGAGTTTTTTTTGTTTGTTTTCATTTCTTTACATCATTTTGTTGATTGAATTATAGTTGTGATGGAACTAAGTAATCAATTTGGTAAAATAATTTTATTTTTTTGGTGGAGGGTTTAAAAGTATCTATTCAATGAGAAATGATAAGATGAGGTAACAATAGAAAATTTCTTAAACGAATTTCTTTAAGCCCACACTTAAGTTGAAATCATTGTTTTAACTATAGCCTAGCATATTGCCTGGAATATATTAGTCTATAGTCTAGTCTATAGTCTGTTTTGTCTATAGACTAGTCTATAGTTTAGTCTATAGTCTAGTCTATAGTCTAGTCTATAGTCTAGTCTATAGTCTAGTATATAGTCAAGTCTATAGTCTAGTCCATAGACTAGTCTATAGTCTAGTCTATAGACTAGTCTATAGACTAGTCTATAGTCTAGTCTATAGTCTAGTCTATAGACCAGTCTATAGACTAGTCTATAGTCTAGTCTATAGTCTAGTCTATAGACCAGTCTATAGACTAGTCTATAGTCTAGTCTATAGTCTAGTATATAGTCTAGTCTATAGACTAGTCTATAGTCTAGTCTATAGTCTAGTATATAGTCTAGTCTATAGACTAGTCTATAGTCTAGTCTATAGACTAGTCTATAGTCTAGACTATAGTTTAGTCCATAGTCTAGACTATAGTCTAGTCTGTAGTCTAGACTATAGTTTAGTCCATAGTCTAGACTATAGTCTAGTCTATAGTCTAGTCTATAGTCTAGTTTATAGTCTAGTCTATAGTCTAGTCTATAGTCCAGTCTATAGTCCAGTCTATAGTCTAATCTATAGTCTAGCTCATAGTAAGGCTATAGTATAGTCTATAGTCTAAACTAGTCTAGTCTATAGTCCAGTCTGTTCTCTTGTCTATAGTCTAGTCTATAGTCTAGTCTATAGTTTGGTCTATAGTCAAGTCTATAGTCTAGTCTATAGTGTAGTCTATAGCCTATAAACTTGTATTTTTCTATTCTATAGTCTAGTATTTAATCTAGTCTCTATCCTAGTCTAAAGTCTAGTCTTGTCTACAGTCTAGTCTATAATCAAGTCTGAATTATAGTCAATAGACTAGCTAAAGTCTAGTCTATATTCTAGTCTATAGTATAGTCTATATTCCAGTCAATAATCTATAGGCTAGACTAATTTCTAATCTATAGTCTAGTCTATATTAACATTTAATTTATAGTCTAGTCCATTGTCTAGTCTATTGTCTATTGTCTAGTCTATAGTCTAGTCTTTAGTCTAGTCTTTAGTTTAGTCTTTAGTCTAGTCTATAGTTTAGTCTATAGTCTAGCCTATTGTCTAGTCTGTAGTCTAGCCTATAGTGTAGTCTATAGTCTAGCCTATTATCTAGTCTATAGTCTAGTCTATAGTCTAGGCTATATTCTAGTCTATAGTATAGTCTATAGTCTGTCCTATAGTCTAGTCTATAGTCTAGTCTATAGTGTAGTTTACAGCCTAGTCTATAATCTAGTCTATAGCCTAGTCTATAGTGTAGTCTATAGCATAGTCTATAGTCTAGTCTATAGTCTAGTTTATATTCTTGTCTATAGTCTAGTCTATAGTATAGTCTATAGTCTAGTCTATAGTCTAGTCTATAGTCTAGTCTATAATCTAGTTTATATTCTTGTCTATAGTCTAGTCTATAATCTAGTCTATAGTATAGTCTATTTTATAGTCCAGTCTATATTCCATTCTATTGTCTAGTCTATAGTATAGTCTAGTCTAAGCTATCGTCTAGTCTATATTCTTGTCTAGCCTATGGTCTTGTCTTTAGTCTAGTCTTCAATTTAGTCTGTAATCTAGTCTGCGCAGTTAAATTGTTAGTTACTTTAAACTTACCCCTTTATCATTACTAACAAATTTTAAACTAATATTATTTTTCAATGTTAGAAATACATACCTGAAAAGACAAACAAAAAAGAAAATAAACATTAATACTTATTTAAAAAAAAAATATAATAAATATTTTGGCACATATTTAGACTTTAATTATAATAATTTACAAGTGGGTAATTATTAAAACAAAATGGTATCAAGGTAAAATTAATAATAAAAAAAGATCATATTAAAGTAATTTAAAAAAAAAAACCCAGCAGTTAAGTAAAACACTAAAATTAGATAAACTAATACTTGGAGACATAATTTGAAAAGTAAATGACATGTGTCATTAAAAAAAAAAAACAGAAAAAGAGTTTTAAAAGCCTATTAACAAACTGTTAAAAAATATTTTAAAAACTACTACTGTTTTTTTTTTGGCACCCACAAAATGGATTAAAATTTATAACATTGACAGTTTACTTTCCTACTATGATGTGACTTTTAAATGGCCCATTAGCTAAACGGAAATAACCTTGTGTCATTTTCTATAACATCTACATACATATAACTTTATGAACAAAAAGGAAAATTTGTTTAACAAAAAAATTTAAATAAAATGTTTTTTTAGTGTTTTTTTTTAACACTAAATACTTGTGTGATTTGTTATTGTTAATTTGTATTTTGTTTAAACTGCCATGAAATTGTTTAAACAACATCAACTTTTTTTTTTCTCAACTTTTGTTATTGTAAAATTAGCTAAATAACAAATCACAAAATACATATAAGACTCGTGACAAGATTATGTTTGTAGTAGAAAAATCTGTTAAAAGATACAAAGATACATATAAAATAAACAGCGGGAGAGGTGGCTTAAACAATTAGCAAATTATTTATGTATAAGTTATTTATTTTTTAAAAACAAATTACATACATGTTAACAAATTGTTTAATAATAAACTAAATAGTTTTGAAAAAAAAAAGAAAAACACCCACATAGTATGGTGATATTAGTATATGTTTTAAGCCAAAATTATTTCTTATTAACTATATAATTTTAGTTATAATTAATGACTCAGTTTTTGTTTTTTTTTTTGTTTCAGGAAAAACAAATTGATGTTGTAATGTATTATTTTTGTAATAAATAATCTTTAGTAAGTATTTAAGTGACACTAAATATACATAAAATTATGTAAATTGTTTAAATGATTTATAAAGATATATAGAGTAAACTATAAGCAACATATTTTACAATAGACTATTTTCAGGTTTATAAGTAGTCTTGTTAATTGTCTGGGTTCTAATCTAGTCTATATTCTTAATGGTCTAGAGTCTGTTCAATATTTAGATCCATAGTTTGGTCCGTAGTCAAATCAATAGTCTGGTCTACAGAATGGTCTATAGTCTGCTAAGTAGTTCGATCTATATTTCTGTCTGAAGAGTGATCTAAAGTCAATAGTCCGGGTTATAGTCTGGTCTATAGTTTGATGCAAATATTGGGCTATAGATCGGTCTTTAGTTAGATTTATAGTCTAGTCTATTGTCGGGTTTCTAGAATGATCTAAAGTCTGGTCTATAGTCAGGTCTGTAATTTTGTCAATAGTCTGTGTTCTAATCTGGTCTATAGTTTGAAAACTGGCCTATAGATATGTCTTTAGTGAGTTCTATAGTCTAGTTTATTGTCTGGTCTCCAGAATGCTCTAAAGTCAGGTTTTGTCAATCGTCTGGGTTTACACTGACTGTTGTCTTGTTATCTAAAGGCTGGTCTATAGTATGGTGGTGATCTATAGCCTGGAGTATAGTCTGCTGTGAATGAGTATCTAAATTTTAGGATATAGTCTGATCTATAGTCCAGTCTATAGTCTTGTCTTTGTGCTGTAGTCTTTTGTCAAAAGTTTGCCCTGTATAATGGTCTTTATTCTTCTATACAGTCTGGTTTATTGTCTAGTTTGTAGTTTGATTAATAGTCAGATCAATAGTTTGGTCTGAAGTAAACTCTATAGTCTGATCTATAATTTGATCAATAGTCTACAGAATTATCTATAGACTAATTTGTAGTCTGGTCTGTATTCTCAGCTATATTCTGTTCTATAGTCTGGTCTATATTCTGATCTTGTCTATAGTATGATCTTTAGTTTTGTCTATAATCTGGTCTAAAATCTGTTTTATAGTTTGTTCTGCTATGTAGTTCTATCTATAGTCTTGTCTTCATTCAGACCCAGAGTCATGTGTATATTCTAGTATATATAGGACTAAATCCCGTCTATTAATTGTACAAAATATTGTCTTTTGTCCTCTCTAAAGTCTTGGCTCTAGTGCGGACCGTAGTCAGATCTATGGAAGGTCTATAGTATTGGTAATAGTCCGAACGCGGATCTACGGAGCTAGAGCAGGATCCGCGGCTGTAATAGTCTGAACTATAACTGTGTATTGTCTGATTAATAGTTTGATTTATTGGCAGATTGGTCTGTAATCATCTGTTTAATCTGGTCTCTAGTCTGTTCCCCCCGGGGGCATGTTACCTTGGTGAAAGCTACACCTTGGTGTTATTGCAATATCCCGGGGAAAAGAGGTGCTACCAATACCTCTAGTCTGCCGGGACTATAAACTGGTGATGATCAGATGTATCCTCGGCCTTTCCGTGGAATGATCTGGCATGAGGTCTAACCAGAGTACCATATAATCTGGCACTACGGGTGGCCGGTTGCCCGCAGGACCTAGTCCTGGCCGGTCAATTGGTTGAGGTTCCTTCGGGATCCACGTAGTGGCTGTGGTTGAAACCCAAATCGCGGGGAGAGAATGTTGGTTTAAGGACTGATATATCCTATACCTAATGGGTTGGATAATTCTCTCTTCGAACAGGTCTGTGTACAGAGCAGCATATGCCGGATTCCTAAACCCGATCGGTATTTCTTACCGGTCGTGTAGTGGGACGCCGGTATATGCTGGGGAATTGTCAGGTTAGTGTTCAATGGTTGCCTGTCATTCCGTAGAGCGATCTTTATGATCATAGGAATGGAACTGATGCTGAAATTGGTGAAAGATCGGGAAAGTCTCCATATATTGGAGATTAGTACTGATTTAGTATGCCTTTTTACGCTTCGGGGAAGTTCTTCGGTGCTGTTGCCATCTCAACAGGACATATTGATACATGCTACGCGACTAATTTGTCGGGGCAATTATTGGAATCAATTGACTTTGGAAATTCCTATTTCCTTTGTGCATTGATTCGGTTCATAAAAGAGGGATCCTGATCCATTTTGTTGGGTATTTCGGACTACCAAATATGTCTCTAGGTGCTGTTGCCAAACCAACAGAGCCATCTCAGTAGTGTGGTTGCGCGGGCTTAAAGAGGTTAAGGAATGCACTGGAGTGGGTCATTAGATGATGGGGATTGCATTTTGAATAATGCAATCTTTCATGACATCATAAGGGTGGTCACCTTCCGGTTTACCGGAGGATTGATTTCACCTGATGTTGGGACTCGTCACCCCCTTCTATTGACTTTAGACCGGTGATTGCTTTTTCCTTGTCGGGGTTTGCATTGGGATTTGAACCCATGCTGCCTGTCATTCCGCAACGGGGCTAATATGGCAAGAGATTAGATAGCTCGAGTACTTCAACAAAGTACTTGTACATGGACCGGCACAGCCATGTACAAAAATTGCTACCTGAGTTCTTCATTGAAGAATTCAGGGGCGCGGGTAGACCGTCTCTAGTCTATCCTGTGGGTGAAAAAGACCACCGTGAAATTAGGCCGTCAAGGCAGGTGTTCACGTTAAACCCTCGACTTCATTGGTCTCTAGTCTGCAATCTGATCTATAGCCTGGTATATAGTCTATAATATCATCGGTAACTAATCTGTAGTTTGGTCTTCTGGACTACTTATATTCTGGTCTTGTAATAGTCTGGTCTTTTGTCTTGTTTTAAATCTGACCAATAGTTTGTTTTATAGTATTTTCTGGTGTGTAGTCCTGTCTATAGTCTGGTCTGTATACACACAGGTATTCAGGACAAACTAATGTCTTTTGTCCTATCTAAATACTTAGTTCTTGTCTGGTCTGTAGTCTGATATAATGGCCTATAGACTGATACACATTCTCGTCTATATTATTATCGCTAGTCTGATATATTTTCTGATATATAGCCTTGTCTATATCAATCTGTATAGTGTGGTCTACGGACAGGTCTATGGTATGGCTAATGGTAGTCTATAGTCTTGCTGGTTATAGTCCGTACTATTATCCAGTCTATACTGTAGTCTTTTAAATGATATATTGTCTGGTCTATAATTTAGACTCCATAGTTTTTATTTGATCGGGTTTTAGATTAGTCTGTAGTTTGTACTGCATTCATGTCTATAGTTTTCTTATATAAAACTGAATTTTCATAAATAATTTGTAACTAAAATTCATTGCAAAAGAGAAAAAATCTGTTCAAACAAATGACACATCATTCGTCTTATTCACTAGCAATTTGTTGCTCTATCTTTCTCATAAGAAAATTTAACAATTTTTAATTAAAAAACACCAAAATATAGGGAACACAAAAACATTCACTTTTTTTTTAAATTTTACTCCAATTTTCCAAAACACAATATAAATTATTTATACTTGCATTTTTTTTTGTTTGTCTCAACTAAAATAATAATAATGTACTTGTAAAAACAACATCATACAATCCAAAAAAAAAGCTGAAACAAAACTTATTTCAACTTTGAAAGTTCAAATTATATCAACTGATGGAGAAAGTAAATCATATGCTGTTATTTTTTTTTTTGTTTACTTTTTTTTGCCACAAATAAGCAGCCAATCCATCTGTCCGTCTGCTAGTTAGTTATTTTACTTGCTGTGACTGTTTGGCTGTTACTTACTGTTACGGTTGCTGTAAGCCCAAAAAAAAACTGTGCTGTAAACAGCATCACCACAGCATTTACCACCACGAAATAAGTTAAAACATAAACAACAACTGTTCAGATATGAAGAAACAAAATTTCAATGACCATTCATTCTCATACGCGCTTCACCTCTTAGTAAATAAATATCCCAAAAAAATGTAGAGATCTTAAAATGTAAGTAAATCTGCAGGTTTTGAGCTGTGTACTTGTTAGTGATTTTGGATAAAAATTTTTATTTTTTTACAACACCCCCCCCCCCCAGTATGCGTGTTGTTTAGCGGTAGGTGGCATTTGTAAAATCACGTTTTGCCGGTTGTATCATTCAACTTAAGATTTTTCACTTCTTTTATACACCCAAATATTTGATGTTGTTTTTTTTTGGTTTAACTTTGTTGTATTACATTATTAGCAGCTGACACATTGTCTCTCGTCTTCATTATACCCTACACCACTTTAGTGGGGAGGGTATATTGGGTTTGTGCTGATGTTTGTAACGCACAATAATATTGGTCCTATACCTTAAAGTATACCAATCGGCTCAGAATCATTTTCTGAGTCGATTTAGCAATGTTCTTCCGTCTGTCCGTCCGTCCATGTAAACCTTGTAATCAAACTACATGCCGCAATTTTTAAGATAATTGAACGAAATTTGCTACATGATCTTTTATTGTCCCAGGGATGAACCATATTGAAAATGGTTAAGATCGGTCCATTATTTCACCTAGCCCCATACACCTGTACCACCGAATATGACTTGAAAACATTGTAATCAAACTACAAGTCGCAATTTTGTAGATAATTCAGTTAAATTTGGCATATGATCTTCTTTTATACCGTAGGCTATTGAAAATGATTAACATCGGCCCATTATTTCACCTAGCCCCCATACAACTGAATCCCTGAATAGAGCTTGTAAACCTTTTAATCAAACTACAGGTCTCAATTTTGGAGATAATTCAATGAAATTTGGCACATGATCTTTATTGGTACTGCAGACGAAACCCATTGAAAATAGTTAACATCGGTCCATTATTTCACCTAGGCCCCATAGAAATGAACACGCCAAATAGGGCTTATAAGTTCATATTTATGTTTAATATACTTGTATCACGACAAAAAGCTGCAAAACTAAGTTCTATACTAGTCTTGATAACCCCGATAAGCTTTATAATTATAGGGCCTCATTTGACCGTAGCCCCTCCAAAAAGCCCCCATCAAAATTTTACTTTAATATCCACAGTTTTATTAAACAGTAAATGGTTTTAGTATATATCTGAGGCAAGGTACAAGTATACAGGTGTAGGGTATTATATGGTCGGCACCGCCCGACTATAACTTCTTACTTGTTTTGTATTGAAGATGGTTTCAAAAAAAATTGCGTTTTTTGGTTAATTTGGGAAATTTATAGAAATTTCTTTTGCATGATTAGGGTTAAACATGCCATGTTGAGTTTGTTCCGAAAGTTAAAAAAGAAAATTGGAAATTTGTTTTAAACACTCTATGTTTGTTTAGAAATTAATTTAAAATGAAATAGTTCAAGTGAAATTTGATTAAATATATTCATAAAAATTTTCGCGAATATTCCAGGAAAACGAGAAAAAATCTTTTTACTTACTTCTTGTGTTTTTGTCCATATAATTTTTTACAAATATTCTTGACAATTAATGTTGTTATAGAAATTCAAAATTTTTAAATTTAAATTTTTATCGCGAATATTCCCAGAATTTGATTTCTTATGTATTTTTATCGGAATATTGAAAAAGATAAAGAAAATAAAAAAACGTTTTTATACTAACAATTTTCAATTTAAAAAATATAAAGAAACAAAAATTTTAACACCTTTAAGCTATTTTAAAATATTAACAGATTTAGTCATTCCAAAAAATAATGAAATTTTAACGAAAAAAAAACTAAACAAGTGAAATTTCATAAACAATTTTAAAACTACACTGAATCTAAGTTCAATATTTTTTTTTAAATTTCATTTTCTAATAACTCCACAATAGAGAAAACATTATAGGAGAAAAAAAAAAAAACAAAACTTCAACTCAACAATATTTATGTTTATCTGTTGAAAAGTCATAACAACTATAACTTAATGTTATTATGGTCTTAATGTATAAAGTTAAAAAAATTTTACGCCGCCAGTGTTTGAGACGAAAAGAAAGACGTTAAAGCAAACTAACAACAGCTCGTGTTTAATCAATTATAAAATTCAGTTCCGCTGTCACCAGTTTCAATGTTATAACCAACAACTTTAGTCAACAATTTTAATTCTTTGTATAGAAACTGGCTTCTTTTTTTCTTATTTGCTTTTTTTTATTTATGAATGAAAATTATATATTATTTTTAGATCTAGATTTTATGTCTCAGTCTATAAGTGATTCATCTTACAAACGATTTTTTATTAAAGAAATACATTTTTTTTGGAGTTTGACTTTTTGTTTATTTTTTTAATTCTCACACTTTTTTACATTTATAAGGAAATCGGTTTTAACCGCTTACAGTTGCTATGCCGCAGAAATGTAAATTATAAACTTTGGACTTAGTCTTATAAATGTGCTGATGCAATTATAAATAAAGTCTAAATCACGTTATGATTCAGACTATAGTCCAGACAATAGACTATACTACCAGACTTAAGACAGGAGAGCATATAAACAAAACTCTTGACAAAACTAAAGACTGGACTATATAGCCGACTATATACCAGACCACAGTCCAGACTATAGATAAAACTACTAACAATAATATATTTATAGACAAAACTAAAAACCACACTAAAGTCTTTCCTTACTATAGGAAAGACTAAAAACAATAACGTAGGCAAGACTATAGACAAGACTAGACTTTACGCAAGACTTTAGACAAGATTATGGACAAGAATATAGACAAGACTATAGACAAGACTATAGACAAGACTATAGACTAGACTATAGACAAGACTATAGGCAAGACTAAAGACTAGACTATATACTATAATATAGACCAGACTATAGATTAGACTACAGACTAGACTACAGACCAGACTCGACTCGACTATAGACTAAACTAAAGACATGACTATATACAATACTATATACAAGACCATAGACAAGACTATAGAAAATACTATAGACAAGACTATGGACAATACTATAGACAAGGCTATAGACAAAACTATAGAGAAGACTATAGACAAGACTATAGACAAGACTATAGACAAGACTATAGACAAGGCTATAGACAAAGCTATAGACAAAACTATAGAGAAGACTATAGACAAGACCATAGACCGGGCTATAGACAAGACTATAAACAAGACTATAGACAAAACTATAGACAAGACTATAGATAAGACTATAGAAATGACTATAGATTAGGCTATATACAAGACTATGAACAAGACTATAGACTAGAATAAAGACAAGACAATAGATAAGACTATACACAAAACTATAGACAAGACGAGATACCAGACTATAGACCGGGCTATAGACAAAACCATAGACAAAACTATATACAATACTATAGACAAGACTATGGACAATACTATAGACAAAGCTATAGACAAAACTATAGAGACCACTATAGACAAAACTACAGACAAGAAAATAGACAAGACTATAGACAAAACTATAGACAAAACTATAGACATGACTATAGACAAGATTATAGACAAGACTATGAACAAAACTATAGACAAGACTATAGGCAAAACTGTAGACAAAACTATAGAGAAGACTATAGAAAAGACTATAGACAAGACTATAGACAAGGCTAAAGACAAAACTATAGAGACGACTATAGACAAGACCATAGACAAGACTATAGACAAGACTATGGAAAAGACTATAGACAAGACTATAGACAAAACCATAGAGAAGACTATAGACAAGACTAAAGACAAGACTATAGACAAAGCTATAGAGAAGACTATAGACAAGACAATAGGCAAGACTATATACAATACTATATACAAGGCTATAGACAAGAATATAGACAAGACTATAGACAAGACTGTAGACTAGACTATAGGCAAGACTATAGACAAAACTATAGAGAAGTCTATAGACAAAACTATATACAAGACTATAGACAAGACTATAGGCAAGACTATAGACAAGACTATAGGCAAGGCAATAGACAAGACTATAGACAACACTATAGACAGCACTATAGACAAGACTATTTGCAAGACTTCAGACAAGACTTTAGAGAAGACTATAGACCAGACTATAGACAAGACTATTTGCAAGACTATAGACAAGATTGTGGAAAAGGTTATAGATTATACATATAAGACTATAGACATAACTATAAACAGAGATCATCAAGAGATCATCAGTTTTCCTTAAATTAAATTTTAATTTTTAAAATCATAAATTGTAAAAAATTTATTAACATTCCTCAAACATCTAGTTAAAATTGTATATTAAAATCCCACAATTTTTCAGGGTCAATAATTGCTCAATCTCTTTTTCAAATCAATCAACATCATTTAGACATTAAACACTTATACACAATGAATATCGTATTTCAAAAATTTCTAATCTAACATTTTAAGAGGGTTAATTTAGAAAAAAAAAGAAACATTTTAAAGACTTAAATAACAAATAAAAGAGGAGTTATCTAATTTTGTGTTAAACACTCAGACTAAAGACAGTGTAAGTTAGTAAGTAAGCACATACTTAAGTATGTAGTTAGATAGATGCCGGGATGTCTCTGGCTATTTAGTTAAGCTTGTCTATGTTGTCTACTTCATCATCTTGTTAAATGAAATAAAATGAAATGTTTGAAAGACTTGAAGACGGTATGACGGTGTAAATGTTGTTGTTGTTGTTGCTGTTGTGAATTAACTTGATAGTAATGTTAACAATAAATGCAGACACTACTACGATTTTTAAGTTTATAAATAAGTATGTATATGTGTGTATTTCTCAAACAAAATTCATATGTAGTTAAAGCAATAAGATGATGATGATGATGACCACTGCTAGCTGTTGTTTTGACTATATATAGCTTTGTAACGCTTAAGTTGTTTTCATTTCAAATGTTGTTACATGTTGGCTGCTAATATTGTTGTTGTTTTTGTTTGTTTATTTTAATCATAATATGAATTTCCCTTTTACCACTAGCTGGCTTTTAGATTGTATAAATCTAAGTAAAGTTTTTAAGAGATTGTAACTAGATTTAAGTATGAATTTGGTTTTCTTATCTAAAATAGTGATAATTACGCAAATAGTATCTAAAGTGCTAATTTGTTACTTTTCATTTTGTGTTTGTGTTTTTTTGTTTTGTTATTGTTGTTGTTGGTACATATATAGAAAAATAAATGTGCATCTTAATTTAATTAACACTTGGTTTACGTTGATGTAGTATAATGTGTGTGCGTGTGTGTTTCTCTTTATACAAAACCGTGGTTTTATAGTTCAATTTGTTTATATACATTTTTTTCATAATAAAATATTGAAATCAATAGTTTAGTTAAGAAACAAGTTTGTTTCTTAAGTCTTTTGTTTTGCCTAAAAAAATATAAACATTTTAATTTGTCAAATTTTCTCAATGATTTTAATAGCTTGTGTCTTAAGTCTTTTGTTATGTGTTTTTATTGTTTGATGTTTTATGTTTGCTCACCTGTTTTCTAGGGTCTTTTGTTGTATTTTATAGAAAAAAATCTAGTTTTTTCTTTATAGGAAATATGTTTATAAACAAATATCATATGATATCAGAGTTTTTATTGATGTTTTGAAGATTTTTGCTTAAAAACAATATGTTTGTTTTTATTTAAATGCAGAAAAGATTAAAGTGCGGACTGAATAAAGACAAAACCATAGTCTATAGTTTAGACATAATGCAGAAAATACTATAATTTAGACTAAGTATTCTAAAGACAATGATATATTCAGACTACAATAAAGCTAAAGAGAGGTCTTTTGTGTATGTTATAGAAACCTATAGTTCAGACTATACAGACATCTATAGTCTAGACTATAGAGATGTCCTTAGTATAGCCTATAGATATGTCCTTAGTCTAGCCTATAGAGATGCCTATAGTCTAAACTATTGAGATGTCTTTTGTCTAGATTATAGCCATCTCAATAGTCTAAACTACAGGCATCTCTGTAGTCTGAACTATAGGCATCTCTGTAGTCTATACTATAGACGTCTCTATAGTCTAGTCTATAGGCATCTCTATAGCCTAGACTATAAGCATCTCCATAGTCTAGACTCTATAGAGATGTCTATAGTCTAGACTATAGAGATGTCTATAGTCTAGACTAAAGAGATGTCTATAGTCTAGACTATAGAGATGTCTATAGTCTAGACTATAGAGATGCCTATAGTCTATACTATATAGATGCCTATAGTCTAGAATATAGAGATGCCTATAGTCTAGACTATAGAGACGTCTATAGTCTAGACTACAGAGCATCTAAAAGCATCTCTATAGTCCAGACTATAAGCATCTCTATAGTCCAGACTATAAGCATCTCTATAGTCTAGACTATAGGCATCTCTATATTCTAGACTATAGGCATCTCTATAGTCTAGACTATAGGCATCTCTATAGTCTAGACTACAGAGCATCTAAAAGCATCTCTATAGTCCAGACTATAGGCATCTCTATAGTCTAGACTATAGGCATCTCTATATTCCAGACTATAGGCATCTCTATAGTCTAGACTATAGGCATCTCTATAGTCTAGACTATAGGAATCTCTATAGTCTAGACTATAGACATCTCTATAGAGTCTAGACTATGAAGATGCTTATAGTCTAGGCTATAGAGATGCCTATAGTCTGGACTATAGAGACGTCTATAGTCTATATGGCAGATTATATAGAACAGTCTTGACCATAAGGCAGAGAAGATCCTATTTCATCCAGATTATAGACCATAGCCTGCAGATAAAATTATAGTTTAGAATTTACAAATTCTTAATTTTATTCAAATGAATTAAAGTTTCTTAAAAAACACAGTTTTTTCTTAACCAACTGATGATTAACAAGATGTTAAGCAATTTTTTGTTATAACACATCTTATCTAATCTAGAGCAACCGTTCTTTTAATTTAATCTTAAAATTAGCTTTATAGCTTTATTGCGTAGATTTGTGAAAGGTTTCAGAAATCATTAAGTTTTTTTTTATTTACACAAAACCAAATAAAAATAGGAATTTAATGACTTTATAATTCGAAAAAAGTTGAATGATGTTTTGACATTCTACAAATTATTAACAGTTAAATGTTTATAAAAGAAAAAAACTGTAAGTTCTAACTGCGTTAAGAAGTTTGTGTCTTAAGTCTTTTGTTTGGTATTGCATAAAGTATAAAAAATGATTAATAAATTGGAAACAAAACTAAAGAATATTGAATAAAATTTAGGTTAAATATTAATTTTACAAATTATTTAAATAAAGCTTTTTTGTTAAAACAACTAAGTGGGTGTTAGGAAAAGAAAAAAAAACAAAGTGATCACAAAACTTTTTTTTTGATAAAATGTTGCTATTTTTTACTAAAATTATCTGCAGATATATTAATTTTAAACCACTGTGTTTATTTTTTTATAAATGTCTATATACATATGTATTTAATGTGCGTGGCAAAAGTTTTGAGGTCTGATGAGTAAACATACTCTGTTGGTCATAATATTTATATGGTTTATCTTGATGATTAACAGTCATATTTTTTTAACAAAAAAATATATATTAAAGTTTAATTTAACAAAATTTTAATGGATTTTAATATCGTTTCTTTACAATTTTGTTTTATTTATTTTGAAAGAAATCTACTCTTTGTGGTTAATAAAATATAATTATCCTCAACATCATATAAATATTCGCATTTAAGTTATGAATTTTTAATATTACATCATTAATTTTATTATCTATAGTCAATTACTACAAGTATTTACTTGCGCATGTACATATGTAATATGTAGTTGTAAACTCTTCATTTTTATTTCGTTGAATTTTAATATGTCTACACTCTGAGTAATTCAATAGTTGTTGTAGACAAAAATGTAATAAGGACTACTGCTAAAATTATATTATTATATTATAGTATATAGACTAGTCTCAATTCTATTCTATACTCTAGTCTATACTCTAGTCTATAGTCTAGTCTATAGTCTAGTCTATAGTCTAGTCTATAGTCTAGTCTAAAGTCTAGTCTAAAGTCTAGTCTATAGTCTAGTCTATAGTCTAGTCTATAG
>NC_060952.1:88304734-88340787 GCF_022045245.1 Lucilia cuprina | reverse complement strand
GACTATAGACTAGACTATAGACTAGACTATAGACTAGACTATAGACTAGACTATAGACTAGACTATAGACTAGACTATAGACTAGACTATAGACTAGACTACATACTAAACTGTAGATAAGAAAAAACAAAATACGAAAAAATAATTTAATCTCTAAACTAAATGTTAACAAACCTGATCAACTCAATCTATACAATAACTCATAATTAAATCAAAACGATCAAACACTTTTTTTGCTCCTTCAGCAACACAACAAAGAGACCTTAAATACATTAAAGTAAAAAAAATTAAATGAATAAAACATACACAACAATTCATTAATCAAATTAAATGCAACATAGTTGCAAGCACATAGGTACTTGCAAGTGATTTGAAAATATTTAAATAACATACCTTTTAATACAAAAGTGGCAATTTAACAATCAGTTTGTAGCACATCAATAAAATATAAAAGCAAACAAAGAAGAACAAAAAATAAACACTTTTTTTCTTTTGCAACACAAAGATAAATTTTCCAACACATTGGCCAAAGCAATGAGCAATCAATGATGCTAATGGAGTAAACACGCAATATTTCAAAGACCACCAGCAGCAAAAAGAAGAAAATAAAAAATCACAAAAGCTTCCTCTTTAAAGTTAAAATAAGTCTTTCATACCGCAAAAACTATAATGAAAAATGATTTTATGAAATAAAAATAGTTCTGACCAAAGAAGAAGCTGAAACGTTTGAAAGCCAATAGAAATAGTATCTATGTTATAATGGCATGGGTTTGCTTGCTGCTTCAACTTTTGTTGTTCTTTCATTTTTTATAGAGTTTTTTTCTTCTTCTCAAATATATGGCAAAATTATATAGCCGTCAAAAGAAAGTAAATGTTTGTGAACTGTACTGGCGCAAAATGTAGTAATTTTAAGTGAAAAAAATTTTAAATGAAATTAATTATTACAAAGTAAGAATAATGGATTTAATGTTTTCGGTAGTTTGGAATTATAGATTTTTATGGGATTTTCTCACAAGAGCTAGGTTTTCAAAAAAAAAAAAAACATTCTTTCTTACAGAGATTTTATATGGTAATAACAATTTTTAAAAGAAATAAAAACTACACAAATGATTAATGTTTTATTTCAACTTAAATGATATTGACCGTAATCAATTTCGTTCTTTTTGCAGAAACCTTTCTTTGATCTAATTCTTAAAGAAATTATAGAAAAGTTGTTGTTTTAGTATTTTCTTTTAATATTATTTAAATTGTTTTGTTCAAATTATTTAGATTTATAGCTAGATCTTTGCTAAATAATTGACAAGCCTACATCTAATCAAGTCTCTTGTCTAGTCTACAATGTAAAATATAGTCTTGACTATAATCTGTCTTAAAGTCGATTCTGTAGTTTAGCCTACAATTTAGTCTATTGTCTAATATATAGTCAAAGCTAAACTCTATTATTTAGACTATATTTTATTCTAATCTCTAGTGTATGGTCTAGCAGATAGTCTTTTTTTTACTCTATAGACTATTGTATACTCTAGTCTGTAGTATAGTTTATTGTCTTTTCTGTATTCTACTCCATAGTCCAGTATATGGTCTAATATATAGTTTACTCTGCAGTCTAGTATGGTATAGTCTATATTTCAGTCTATAGTATTTTAGTCTTTAGTCTATTGTAAAGTCTATAGCCTAGTATTTACACTTTTTTACTCTACATCTAGCTGCAGTCATTGTCATGTTCATAGTCTAGTGTAGTCTAGTGCAGAGTGTAGTGTATAGTCTATAGTCTAGTCTATAGTCTAGTCTATAGTATAGTCTATAGTCTAGTCTATAGTATAGTCTATAGTCTAGTCTATAGTCTAGTCTATAGTCTAGTCTATAGTCTAGTCTATAGTCTAGTCTATAGTCTAGTCTATAGTCTAGTCTATAGTCTTGTTTATAGTCTAGTCTATAGTCTAATCTATAGTCTAGTCTATAGCTTAGTCTAAAGTCTTGTTTATAGTCTAGTCTATAGTCTAATCTATAGTCTAGTATATAGTATAGTCTGCAGTATATATTTTAACCTATAGTCTAATTTTTAATCCAGTCGAAATTCCGTACACCCGTCTACTTAGTTGTTTATAACATATATCATTATATATTGTCATATCTATAGATATATTTTCATGATAGTCAGCATTTTAAAAAATAAGATTTTTAGAGTTTCTAGCTTAAGTCTTTTGTTTTTATAAGTAAGTTTAAGATTATTTACACTCAACAAAGGGTTATTTCAATAAAAATACTCTTACTTTTTGGCTTTCCTCTGTTGATTGTCATTGTTTTTGTTGCTTTTTTCAGTTTGTGATGTTTTAATGTTGGCCATCTGTATTAGGACAGATTTAATGCAGTATGACAAGTTGTTGGTGGTACAGTGTTAATTGAAAATGAAAGTGTAAACAATTCATTAGTCATTTCTCTCTATTTACTTTATCAAAACTTTAATACCAGTTATACATCAACTATAACAGTCCATGTTTCTGGGGTGTTTGTTTAGCTCCAAATATTTTTTCTTTTTTGTGGTTTTGTTTACTTACTATTTCCTATGGCTTTCATAAGTAAAATATATAATTGTAAAGCAATAAAAAGAAAGAAGAAAATGTTTCCGTGTTTAATTAAGAAAATTATTGACATTTGGTTTTGTCATGAAAAAGTGCAGTAATGCATGACAACTAGACCAACGAAAACAAAACAATTGAAGCGACGACCATCAACAACTCCTCTTATTAGAAAAGAATGGAACAAAAAGAAAAGATCATGATAAAGTTTGAAAAAGAGTAGTCGATAAAGTGGCTTTGTTGATGATAATAATAATTACTTAGTACTTATTATGATAATCAAGTAAAAGTTTCCAAATAGCTAATGATGCATGCCATGGTGGCGAGAGAAATATTTTAGAAACTGTAACATTGAATTGAAAAAAAAATTGTAAAAATAGTTGGAAAAAATAAAAGAAAATATGGAGAAGAAATTATATTGTAATTTAAAAGAGTAAATTCGTTTATAACTTAACCTTGACTTTAGACTAGACTTTTAATATAGACTATAGACCAGTCTTTGAACTAGACTATAAGTTAGACTATAGACTAGACTTCACACTAGACTATGCACAAAACAATATACGAGAACATACACTAGACTAAAGTGGCAATAGACTGGACTAAAAGCTGGACTAGAGACTGTAGATACGGCTACAGAATAGACTAGACTATAGACTAGACTATAGACTAGACTATAGACTAGACTATAGACTAGACTATAGACTAGACTATAGACTAGACTATAGACTAGACTATAGACTAGACTATAGATTAGACTATAGACTAGACTATAGACTAGACTATAGACTAGACTATAGACTAGACTATAGACTAAACTATAGACTAGACTATAGACTAGACTATAGACTAGACTAAAATAGAAAGAAGAAAATAGAAGACAGTAGACAGTAGACTGTAGAGTAAACCTTTTAATTTTTTCTAAAAACAAAATAATTGAGCTACAAACTCTTTTTACAATTTATTCTTGAAACAAATCAAGTTAAAATTTTCAAATATTTTACTTCCAACTTTAATGTCGATTAATAAAAAAAAATATTTAATTTATATTACAACCTTAAAGTTTTGCTTCATCATTTTTGTTAAAGGTCTTTTCGATTTTTTCCATTTTCCTCCTCAAGACAATAAATTTTTTATAATAGAAAATTAGTTGTTATTGTTATGGCCAAAAAAAACTGCATAAAATAAAAACTGTGGCATAAAATTATAAACAAAAAAACTTTATTTCGCTTGACTGCACTTGTCTTTGTTAGACAGACAATCTCATGCAAATGTTGCCAAGCAACCACCACTGACACCAACACCACTAAACATTGCAATATATTTCGTTATTTGCAACATTATTAAAAGGAAGTTGCATTTGGCTTGTGGCTTAAATATGAATGAGCAAAATTTCAGAGGAAGAAACTTTAAGAAAAAAAAAAGCAGAAAAAAACAACATTAGCTACAAATTGAACAATGAAATTAAACAAGGTTTATGTATTTCTTTTTTGTTGTTTTTGCTTTTTGTAAAAAAATTTTATATTTTTTCTTTTAATGTTAAGGTTTTAACATTGAATTTAAAACTAACAAAATTGTTAAAAAAAACAAACAATATTTTGCCAAAAGACAAAGATGAAGACAAATATTAAACAATATGGAAATATTTAACAAAGATAGTTTGCTAATAGAATTGAAAAAAAACAAAATAATAAATATAAAGAGTTTACGTTATTGTTTATTGAAAGAGTTTCAGACATTCATATTTTCTTATGGAAAAATTTATTGGTGTGAATTTCTACATTATATTTTAATACTAATAGAAAGTAAATTTTAACTATTGACAACAATTGATAAATGATTATTTATGCATTTTTTAGTCACTTTAAAGACCTTGTTTTAGTTCAGAAATAAATACCTTTTTTAGCAAAATTATTGCTGAATTAACAGACTTACCTGAAAATAGAGAAAAAATGGGAATTAATAAATTTAGAAATATAATTTTGTATTAAACTACTTGTAAAGTAAATAAATATTCAAGATCATGTTGTTAAATGAATCTAAGAGAGATAAAACAATAACAGAGGATAATGCAACAGCAAGAGAATTGTAAAAAGTGGATTTACAAACTTCTGTTTTTAAAAACAAAAGACTTAGGCCACAATATTGTTTCTTTTTAAAACTTAACTAACTAACTATCTATCTATCTATCTATCTATCTATCTATCTATCTATCTATCTATCTATCTATCTATCTATCTATCTATCTATCTATCTATCTATCTATCTATCTATCTATCTATCTATCTATCTATCTATCTATCTATCTATCTATCTATCTATCTATCTATCTATCTATCTATCTATCTATCTATCTATCTATCTATCTATCTATCTATCTATCTATCTATCTATCTATCTATCTATCTACCTATCTATCCTAAAAAAACTAATTTTTCTTATAAAAATTTTTTTTAATAAATTTTCTTTTAGATATTTGTTTGTTACATTTTCGATAAATTTCTCTTATAAAAATTTGTTTGCTTAATTTTCCATATAGAAAATTTTTGTGAAATTTTTCTTATAGAAAATTTAAAAAAAAATCATTGGAACATTCTTGATATAAAAAATTTTTGATAAATTTTTTTTATAGAAAATTTTTGTTAAATTTTCCTTATAGAATATTATTGATCAATTTTTTTATTACAAAAAATTATGAATATATATTTAAAAAAAAAATTGCTGATAAATTTTTCTAATAGAAATTATAGAAAATTTTTGGTATAATTTCCTTAAGAAGATATTAGATACAATTTTGTTAAAGATATATTTTCTTATAGAAAATTCTCTATAAAATTTTTTTCGTAAAACATTTTTGATAGAAAATTTTGTTTTTAAAATGTTTTAAATATGTTGATAACTCCGAAATCAGGATCAAATTTTGCATTAGATTTATGTTCTTAGAAATTAAATTGTAAAGCAACATTTCACCATGGTATCAGTGTAAGTCACTCTTTAAAACGATAAAAATGTTCAGTCACATTATGACCAAGTTATTGTATATAAGGAAATCCTTTAAAATTGTATTTTCTTAAAATTTAGCACAAATTCGGAACCAAAACAACTTTGTTCTTGTTTTGTTAAGTAATTTAAAAAAAGTTCATTTATTATCAAATTCTAAATATATATTAATGGCGAATTGAATATAAAATTCAATATGTTTGTTTTTAATGCAAATATTTAAACGAGTTTAAAGAATTTAACTTACTTTTCTTGTCATTAAATTTAAACTCGTAATTTGAATTGAATTTTTGTGTTTCTTTTAGTGTCATTTAAATGGTTTGCGTCATTTGGTTGTATTTTTTGTGAAGTAGACTGTAACATCAGCGTATGTTTGATGTTTTTAAAAATATAATATAATACTTTGTTTTTGCTGTATTGTCTTTTTTTATATTCGTACATTATTGTTATATTTTGTGCGGATTCAACACAAACTGCAGTCAACAATATGCAGTTTTTTTTTGTCGTTTTTTATATATATAATTTTGCATATAGCAACAGCAGTTGCAACAAAAACAAAACTTCTCACATGACTTAATATACAACACCCTCATTTAGAGTCAGGGTTTTTGTTTTAAATTTTATTTTCTGGTGTCGTTTAAAGTCATTACAGGGTGACAGTTTGTAGTCACCTTTGAGCTTCGTTTGACACATATGTACATTATGTAAAGTATACATTTTGCATTAATTTTTTTTTGTTTTACATATTTACTGCATATACAGGAAACACTATAACATGTACATTTATTTAGTTATTTTTAAAGTTATGACTCATTTTTGTTGTTTTGAGGGGTTAAAGATATAATGATATGTAAGGTGTTTTTAAAATTTTAGTGGGAATATAATTTTTATGTTTCAGTTAGTAATCGTATATGTGTATATTTGAATTTTATTTTATGTTTTACATTTACTTTCTTGCGATTTTTTTACCTTTTTAGGAAATTTCTAATTTGTGAGTAATATCTAGACTAGTTACTACAGACTAAAATATAGTTAGCATTGCAGGCTAGACTATAGACTAGACTATAGACTAGACTATAGACTAGACTATAGACTAGACTATAGACTAGACTATAGACTAGACTATAGACTAGACTATAGACTAGACTATAGACTAGACTATAGACTAGACTATAGACTAGACTATAGACTAGACTATAGACTAGACTATAGACTAGACTATAGACTAGACTATAGACTAGACTATAGACTAGACTATAGACTAGACTATAGACTAGACTATAGACTAGACTATAGACTAGACTATAGACTAGACTATAGACTAGACTAGACTATAGACTAGACTATAGACTAGACTAGACTATAGACTAGACTATAGACTAGACTATAGACTAGACTAGACTATAGACTAGACTATAGACTAGACTATTGACTAGACTAGACTATAGACTAGACTATAGACTAGACTATAGACTAGACTATAGACTAGACTATAGACTAGACTATAGACTAGACTATAGACTAGACTATATACAAGACTATATACTAGACTATATACTAGACTATATACTAGACTATAGACTAGACTATAGACTAGACTATAGACTAGACTATAGACTAGACTATAGACTAGACTATAGACTAGACTATAGACTAGACTATAGACTAGACTATAGACTAGACTATAGACTAGACTATAGACTAGACTATAGACTAGACTATAGACTAGACTATAGACTAGACTATAGACTAGACTATAGACTAGACTATAGACTAGACTATATAGACTAGACTATAGACTAGACTATGACTAGACTATAGACTAGACTATAGACTAGACTATAGACTAGACTATAGACTAGACTATAGACTAGACTATAGACTAGACTATAGACTAGACTATAGACTAGACTATAGACTAGACTATAGACTAGACTATAGACTAGACTATAGACTAGACTATAGACTAGACTATAGACTAGACTATAGACTGACTATAGACTAGACTATAGACTAGACTATAGACTAGACTATAGACTAGACTATAGACTAGACTATAGACTAGACTATAGACTAGACTATAGACTAGACTATAGACTAGACTATAGACTAGACTATAGACTAGACTATAGACTAGACTATAGACTAGACTATAGACTAGACTATAGACTAGACTATAGACTAGACTATGACTAGACTATAGACTAGACTATAGACTAGACTATAGACTAGACTATAGACTAGACTATAGACTAGACTATAGACTAGACTATAGACTAGACTATAGACTAGACTATAGACTAGACTATAGACTAGACTATAGACTAGACTATAGACTAGACTATAGACTAGACTATAGACTAGACTATAGACTAGGACCATAGACTAGACTATAGACTAGACTATAGACTAGACTATAGACTAGACTATAGACTAGACTATAGACTAGACTATAGACTAGACTATAGACTAGACTATAGACTAGACTATAGACTAGACTATAGACTAGACTATAGACTAGACTATAGACTAGACTATAAGACTAGACTATAGACTAGACTATAGACTAGACTATAGACTAGACTATAGACTAGACTATAGACTAGACTATAGACTGACTATAGACTAGACTATAGACTAGACTATAGACTAGACTATAGACTAGACTATAGACTAGACTATAGACTAGACTATAGACTAGACTATAGACTAGACTATAGACTAGACTATAGACTAGACTATAGACTAGACTATAGACTAGACTATAGACTAGACTATAGACTAGACTATAGACTAGACTATAGACTAGACTATAGACTAGACTATAGACTAGACTATAGACTAGACTATAGACTAGACTATAGACTAGACTATAGACTAGACTATAGACTAGACTATAGACTAGACTATAGACTAGACTATAGACTAGACTATAGACTAGACTATAGACTAGACTATAGACTAGACTATAGACTAGACTATAGACTAGACTATAGACTAGACTATAGACTAGACTATAGACTAGACTATAGACTAGACTATAGACTAGACTATAGACTAGACTATAGACTAGACTATAGACTAGACTATAGACTAGACTATAGACTAGACTATAGACTAGACTATAGACTAGACTATAGACTAGACTATAGACTAGACTATAGACTAGACTATAGACTAGACTATAGACTAGACTATAGACTAGACTATAGACTAGACTATAGACTAGACTATAGACTAGACTATAGACTAGACTATAGACTAGACTATAGACTAGACTATAGACTAGACTATAGACTAGACTGCAGATAAGACCATAGACAATAGATTATATAATAAACTAGACAATAGACAAGACAATAGATTTTACTATACACCATCTATACTGTACACTATCGCCTTTGGAAAATATATTTTAGTCCTTTTTAATAATTATTTTTTTCAATTTTCTAACATTTTAAAAAATACCAAAATATTTGACAATTGCAATTTTGTTTTTAATTGAAATTGTGTCACTTTGAAAGAAAAAGACAAAATGGGCGCAATTTTTATGTTTTTGCAATTAAACTTGACCGACTTTCATTGTTTTTTTTTATTTGTTTGAAAAATAAAAAGATACCAATAAAAAGCAAACCATTAAAGTAGACATTAAAACCAAACTAAACAAAATAATCATAAAATAAAACAAAACAATCATAAAAGAATTACAAAATATTAATTGATAATATAATGGAATTTGCAAATTGTAAACAATAATATATATTTTTTGAAAAAATGTCACACTTAAATCTAATGAAACAAAGCTAACACCATCTCATTAACTATTTGTGAACAAATTTTAAAATATATTGGTTTAACTCGAAAAGTATACAGCTCAAGGTTAAAGTTTATTAAAAATTTAAAAGAAATCGCTAGCAACAGTTTTGATATGCAAAAGTATTAAGATTTATTAACTTAAATTCGAAACCAAAAGAAATAAAATTGCAATGTCATTTAGTAAAACACATCAAAGAATATTTTTTATTTCATATCAAATTCTAAAAAAACAAAATAAACCACATAAAACTTATAAAAAGATTAAAAAAAATAAAATTTTAAAACAAAATTAACAGCAGCCAAATATTTATGCATATAAGTAAGTCTTAACCAAATGAAAATTAACACAAGCTTCTACAAAACTAAAAAACATTTAAATATGTATGTGTTGTTCATGGTAGTTTGTGTGAGAATTTGATTTGCAATTAAATTGGTTACACATGAAATAAATTTCAAAAAAAATCTTAAAATAGATTAAAAGTTTTTTTCTAAACACTCTACCTACGATACTAATTGTTTATTCTAAAGTTGGGCTCAAAAAATTACTTTCTAATATTGAAACTTATACATTATTCATGCGTCTAATTAAAGGGGTGATGTTAAAGTTTTGTGACACGTTCTATTGGACATAGAGAAACGTTTTTCTATAATGTGTCGTGAGAATTTCTTAAAGCATTAAAATAGTGGGTTGATATTGTTTTTTAAGCGTTACTGAAAAATTTTTAAAATGTTCGTTAAAAAATTGTATACAATTAGCATTTAAAATGCAAAAGAATGTGTCAAGTTTGTGTCTTAAGTTTTTTGTTAAAAAATAAAATAATAATAATATGGTCTATTGTTCTATAGTCTAGTCTATAGTCTAGTCTATAGTCTAGTCTATAGTCTAGTCTATAGTCTAGTCTATAGTCTAGTCTATAGTCTAGTCTATAGTCTAGTCTATAGTCTAGTCTATAGTCTAGTCTATAGTCTAGTCTATAGTCTAGTCTATAGTCTAGTCTATAGTCTAGTCTATAGTCTAGTCTATAGTCTAGTCTATAGTCTAGTCTATAGTCTAGTCTATAGTCTAGTCTATAGTCTAGTCTATAGTCTAGTCTATAGTCTAGTCTTAGTCTAGTCTATAGTCTAGTCTATAGTCTAGTCTATAGTCTAGTCTATAGTCTAGTCTATAGTCTAGTCTATAGTCTAGTCTATAGTCTAGTCTATAGTCTAGTTTATAGTCTAGTCTATAGTGTAGTCTATAGTCTTGTCTATAGTCTAGTCTATAGTATAGTCTAAAGTCTAGTCTATATTCTAGTATATAGTCTAGTCTATAGTATAGTCTATAGTCTAGTATATAGTCTAGTCTATTGTATAGTCTAAAGTCTAGTCTATAGTCTAGTCTATAGTCTAGTCTATAGTCTAGTATATATTCTAGTCTATAATCTAGTCTATAGTCTAGTCTATAGTCTAGTCTATAGTCTAGTCTATAGTCTAGTCTATAGTCTAGTCTATAGTCTAGTCTATAGTCTAGTCTATAGTCTAGTCTATAGTCTAGTCTATAGTCTAGTCTATAGTCTAGTCTATAGTCTAGTCTATAGTCTAGTCTATAGTCTAGTCTATAGTCTAGTCTATAGTCTAGTCTATAGTCTAGTCTATAGTCTAGCCTATAGTCTAGTCTATAGTCTAGTCTATAGTCTAGTCTATAGTCTAGTCTATAGTCTAGTCTATAGTCTAGTCTATTGTCTAGTCAATAGTCTAGTCTATAGTCTAGTCTATAGTCTAGTCTATAGTCTAGTCTATAGTCTAGTCTATAGTCTAGTCTATAGTCTAGTCTATAGTCTAGTCTATAGTCTAGTCTATAGTCTAGTCTATAGTCTAGTCTATAGTCTATAGTCTAGTCTATAGTCTAGTCTATAGTCTAGTCTATAGTCTAGTCTATAGTCTAGTCTATAGTCTTGTCTAGTCTATAGTCTAGTCTATAGTCTAGTCTATAGTCTAGTCTATAGTCTAGTCTATAGTCTAGTCTATAGTCTAGTCTATAGTCTAGTCTATAGTCTAGTCTATAGTCTAGTCTATAGTCTAGTCTATAGTCTAGTCTATAGTCTAGTCTATAGTCTAGTCTATAGTCTAGTCTAATAGTCTAGTCTATAGTCTAGTCTATAGTCTAGTCTATAGTCTAGTCTATAGTCTAGTCTATAGTCTAGTCTATAGTCTAGTCTATAGTCTAGTCTATAGTCTAGTCTATAGTCTAGTCTATAGTCTAGTCTATAGTCTAGTCTATAGTCTAGTCTATAGTCTAGTCTATAGTCTAGTCTATAGTCTAGTCTATAGTCTAGTCTATAGTCTAGTCTATAGTCTAGTCTATAGTCTAGTCTATAGTCTAGTCTATAGTCTAGTCTATAGTCTAGTCTATAGTCTAGTCTATAGTCTAGTCTATAGTCTAGTCTATAGTCTAGTCTATAGTCTAGTCTATAGTCTAGTCTATAGTCTAGTCTATAGTCTAGTCTATAGTCTAGTCTATAGTCTAGTCTATAGTCTAGTCTATAGTCTTGTCTATAGTCTAGTCTATAGTCTAGTCTATAGTCTTGTCTATAGTCTAGTCTATAGTCTAGTCTATAGTCTAGTCTATAGTCTAGTCTATAGTCTAGTCTATAGTCTGGTCTTACATTGATAACGCCAACTTTAACCTAATGTCTCTCTTTATTTTTGTTAATATATCATATTTTTAGTTGAATTTTTATTAAATTTGATCTAGTCCTGATTGAAACTGAAATTTTACTAATTTGCATATAAGAATTAATTCTTTTAATTAATATTTTGCTTTAATGAAGCTTTAATTTATATTCTTTTGACTAAAATCCTTTGACATTTATATTTTAAATTTATAAGCATTTTAAAAATGCTTGTTTATTTTAGCTTCAATGAATAATAATTAGTTTTGATTTTAAAACTAGTTTTGCTGCTGCTAAAGTTAGTAAATAAAATCGTTGTTATTAAAAACGAATAATAAAAAAATTTTTGAAATCATCCATAAGAGACGAAATATATTTTTAAGAATTAAATTTGAAAAATATTTTATGATCTAAATTTCATTTTGAATTATAAAATTTAAAATCTTAACAGTTGTATAACAATTTATCAAGAGTTTATTGAACAATTTGTGTAGTAAATCTGTGATAAATTGATATGAATAATACCATAAATGTCTTGAACTGTAGGGTGTACTTTAACGAACCAAAAAAAGGAAATAAAAGAACGTAAATGTTTAAATTCTAAACCGGAAATCTTAAATAAGATTATCATAAAACAATAATTTATAATTAACTATAGTTTAAAATTAGTTTTGAAATTTTAATTAAAAACTTAAAATTAAAGAAGATTCTTGTTGAAAACAAAAACAGATAACAAAGAGATATTTTGATGCCCTTAATAAGTAAATAAATAAACAGAAAAATATTAAAAGGGCTGAGTATTTTTTATTTCTCACACTATTAATTATATTTAGAGATTTTTTTTTAACAAAATACCAAAAAAGTATATTACGATTAGTAGTTAGTATGAATTCTTTCTAAGTTTTATGAGTTTGTTTAACCAAAAATGTAAATTAATTGTAGGTGTTTCCTAGAGTAGTTTAAAATTTGTATTTTTCTTAATTTAAATGTGTATTTTTTGTATTTTTATTTAACTGACATTGAGTAATATATTTTTTTTGCCTGCTTATGTTTAGTGAGTGAATCATTTTGTGTGCGTGTGTGTGTGCCTATCTTAAGATTATATTTAATCTGAAGACTCGTGTTTACTATTGGGTTTTTATATATTATTTATTTTTATTTTATATATTTATTTTATACTTCCATCATAATTGTTTTATTAAACAATTTTGAGAATTATTTTTTTTCGTTAAATGTTGTTAAATTGCCTTTTTTCTGTTTATTATAAGGCTATTTATAGCAATTTGTTTGTTTTCTATATTTTCATTGAATTATGTCAAATGAACTTTTTCAATGTTAAAATTTTATTTTTTAAGCAACAGACTTATAGAGTTGTCAATAGACTACTCTATAGACTAGTTAAAACACTGTTCTATGGACTATTCAACCAACTACTTTATATACTAGTAAGACTTCACTATGGTCTAGACAACAGACTAGTCTATTGAGCCATCAGACTACTCTATAAACTAATCGACAGAGTACTCTATAGACTTCTCTATGGACTAGAGAACAGACTCTATAGACTAGTCAGCAGATTATTCTATCAACTAGTAAGCAGACTATTCTAAACACTAATCAGCAGACTACTCTATACACTAGACAATAGACTACTCTATAGACTAGTCAACAGACTACTCTATAGACTAGTCAACAGACTATGTTATAGACTAGTCGATAGACTACTCTCTAGAGTAGTCAACAGACTACTTTATAGACTAGTCAAAAGACATAGTCTTTAACATAGTTAAAGACTAGCCGTTGGACTACTCTCTAGAGTAGTCAACAGACTATAAAACAGACTCTTTGGACTAGTCAGCAGACTATTCTATAGACTAGTCAGCAGACTGTTCAATAGACTAGTCAGCAGGCTACTCTGTAGTCTTGTCAGCAGACTACTCCATAGACTAGTCAACAGACTACTCTATAGGCTAGTCAACAGACCCTACACACTTTATAGACTAGTCAACAGGCTACTCTGCAAACTAGTCAACAGACTGCTCTATAAAATTTTCTATGGACTAGTCAACAGACTACTCTATACACAGACTACTATATAGACCAGTCAACAGACTACGCTATAGACTGTGCCATAGACAAGACGTCAGACTACTCTATATAGGCTAGTCAACAGACCGTACGCACTCTATAGACTAGTCAATGAACTACTCTATAGACTAGCCAACGAACTACTCTATAGACTAGTCAACGAACTACTCCATAGACTAGTCAACGAACTACTCTATAGACTAGTCAACGAACTACTCTATAGACTAGTCAACGAACTACTCTATAGAGTAGTCAATGAACTATTCTGTAGACTAGTCAACGAGCTACTCTATAGACTAGTCAACGAACTACTCTATAGACTAGTCAACGAACTACTCTATAGACTAGTCAACGAACTACTCTATAGACTAGTCAACGAACTACTCTATAGACTAGTCAACGAGCTACTCTATAGACTAGTCAACGAACTAGTCTATAGACTAGTTAATAGACTACTCTATATACTAGTTAACTAGTCAGCAGACTATATCATGGACTAGTCTAAGAGCTACTCTATAGACTAGTCAACAAACTACTCTATAGACTAGTCGACAGATATCTTTATAGACTAAACAACAGACCACTCTATAGACTAGTAAGCAGACTAATCTATGGACTTGTCAATAGAATACTATTTTAACATTTATCCCATACAAAACAAAAGACTTAAGACACAAACTTGATTTTTAAATAACGTTTATTTTTGTATATTTTAACTTTTTTTTTTGTTCCTTTTTAAACAAACTCCTTAAATTAATACAGTTAAAATTACAACAAATTTTAATTTAAACTAATAAAGTTTTTTATTTCATTTTACCAATTTTTTTCGAGATGACTACATGATGATGAGTTTTTATTTCTAACAAAAAAAAACTATGTTTGCAATTATTAAACATAAGCAAAAGATAAAATCTTGAAAATAATTGCACTATTTCAGGATCGTCAAATAGGAATAATGCTTAAGACTAGCACTGTGGCTGTGGAACAGTCAACACTGACTAGTGTCGTGTCATGTCATCTGTAGACAATCATTATTAATTAGACAATATTTGTTCAAAATAAAAAATCTTAAAAACAAAACAACAACATAAGACGAGTGCTGCTCAAACAACAAACATTGCCTGACGCTTATCAATAAAACTGCATCATTGAATGTGGTAGAATTTTAAAGCAAAAAAAAAAAATAAACTAAAAAAACAATGTTGAAAATTATTTATAACAGTTTTTAGAAATGTTCTGTAATTTTTTTTCTCTTCATTTTTTAAGATTAAATATTATTTTAGTCATGCAACCGTATACATTTCTTAACCTTGTTAAAAAACAATAAAGGCACAACAGGAACAGCTAAGAAAGTAAACAAACTTAGAAGAAGACTGTTAACAAGTATTGACTGTTTAAAGTCTAGAATATTGAAAAAAAAACTTTGCAACAACTATTTGAAATGAAAAAGAAAAAAATTGTAATTTGTTAAAAATAGGTGTTAGAAATATATATATAAATTGCCGTAAAAATATATATATAATTTGTTTGCTAAAGATAACAATTTTTATTTAAGCTTTGCTTAAGATTTAACAAAGTGAAAGGTTTAATGTAAAACAAAAATTAAACAAAAACTATAATAATTTTTTAAGTTTTTTTCTTTAATATTTTACATTTGTTTAGTTTTTGTATTCCTTTATGTGGATGATGACCATGATGCACAACATTATTATGTTTTTTTGTTTTTGGTGTCTTATATTTTAAACAGGGTTTAGAAAGCATAAAGTTTATTGATCTTAAATTTGTTAGAAATTAAATATTAACAAAAAGAAGTTGTTTTAAGTAAAAAGAGCAATTCTTATTTTATCAAGTTCCTGGAATATTCACGAATGAACTTTGTTTACATTATATCTCAATTATACTTTGAAATCTGTTCTAAAATTGCCTTAAAACAAACGAAGTTTCTACTAGGGTTCTATAGTTGAAACGAAAAGTCGACTTTTTGCATTGTCGATTTTTCGACTATTTTCATTTAGTTAAAAGTCGACTTTTAGTATTTTATAAACAGCCGACTTTTTCCGACTTTTTTCGACTTTTTCGATTTTTTTAGACTTTTTGACTTTTTTCGAATATTTTTTTACTTTTTTCGAGTTTTTCCGACTTTTTTAGAGTTTTTGACTTTTAAAATTTTCAACTATTTTTTGCAAAGTCGATTTTTCGACTTTTTTTTATTTAGTTAAAAGTCGACTTTTAGTATTTTAAAAATAATTGACTTTTGCCGACTTTTTTCGATTTTTTTTAACTTTTTTACTTTTTCCGACTTTTTCGATTTTTTTTTTTTGATTATTTTTTTACTTTTTTTGCGTTTTTCCGACTATTTTAGAGTTTTTGACTTCTTTCCACTTTTTTTAAAATTTAAGACTATTTTCCACTTTTTTTACTTTTTTCGAGTTTTTCCGACTTTTTAGAGTTTTTGACTCTTTTCCACTATTTTAAAGTTTTCAACTATTTTTGACTTTTGTCTACTATTTTCGAGTTTTTTCGACTTTTTTTATTCGAGAGTTTTCTATTTTAGAATTTTTGACTCTTTTTCCACTTTTTAAAAATTTTCGACTATTTTTGACTTTTTCTACTATTTTCGGGTTTTCAACTTTTTTCCACATTTTTTGACTTTTCGGCTTTTTAACTTTTTTTGACATATATCGACTTTTATTTACAAAGTATATTTTTTTAATTTTTTCATAGACGATGGTCGAGTTATCGACTGCTTTGGAACAAAATAGTCGACATCGACTTTTCGACCTTATTCGACAAAAAGTTGATTGCTCGATTATTCGAAAGTCGATTTATAGAACCCTAGTTAATACCCTATTTAGATACAAATATTCTTTTGTTAACAAGTTCCTGGAATATTCTCGAGAATTAACTTGAAACCTTTTTATGACATTTAAACTTTTGCAATAGTTATCATTTCAAAAGAAAATTAAAACTTTGTGCCTTTATTAGTCCATTTCTATTAGAGTTTGGGATGTACCAAAGAGTTCTAGGAATATTCTCGAAAAATTGCTGCATTAAATATTCAACAATATTATTCCTCCCGAGAACCAAAATAAAATTTCAAATGTCCTTACAAGTTCTCGAACAAAAATTTATCCAGTTACTATAGAACTATACCTTCGCTAAAAAATTCTATGAATATTTTTGAAAACATTTATAATACTCTTCAATCTAGCTTAACTTTTTAAAAAATACAATAAAAATTTTTATCATGTAAACAAATACATTCTAGAATATTCGCCAAAACAACAGAATTTAACATTTCTAACAATATTCTCTAAAAAGACTAGTCGACAGACTACTCTATAGACTAGGTAACTAGTCAACAGACTATACCGTTGACTAGTCGAAAGGCAACACTATGGATAAGTCAACAGACTGCTCTATAGACTAGTTAACGGACTACTTTATAGACTTCTCCATGGACTAGAGAACAGGCTTTATAGACTGACTAGTCAGCAGACTATTCTATTAACATACTACTCTATAGACAAGTTAACATACTACTCTCTAGACAAGTCAACAGAATACTCTATAGAGAAGTCAACAGACTACTCTATAGATAAGTCAACAGACTACTCTATAGACAAGTCAACAGCCTACTCTATAGACAAGTCAACAGACTACTCTATAGACAAGTCAACAGACTACTTTATAGACAAGTCAACAGACTACTCTATAGACAAGTCAGCAGACTACTCTATAGACTAGTCGAAAGACTACTCTATAGATTAGTCAACAGACTACACCTTAGACTAGTCAATAGACTAATCTATAGACAAGTCAACAGACTACTCTATAGACAAGTCAACAGACTACTTTATAGACAAGTCAACACACTACTCTATAGACAAGTCAGCAGACTACTCTATAGAGAAGTCAACAGACTACTCTATAGACAAGTCAACAGACTACTCTATAGACAAGTCAACAGACTACTATATAGACAAGTCAGCAGACTACTCTATAGACTAGTCGAAAGACTACTCTATAGATTAGTCAACAGACTACACCTTAGACTAGTCAATAGACTAATCTATAGACAAGTCAACAGACTACTCTATAGAGAACTCTATAGACTAGTCGAAAGGCTAATCTATACATTAGTCAACAGACTACTCTATAGACTAGTCAACGGACTAGTCTATACATTTTAGATTATTTTAATAACCTAAAATATATACAAAAATTATTTTTCTATAATTTCATCTTATATAATTTCAAAAACTTGTTAAAATTTTTTCCGCTTAAAATTCACTTTAAAAAGTATATGTATAAATAATTTACCTTGTCCTCTGAACCCATAAAGTCCATTAAAATTGTTTCACATTTTTTACTTCGTTCAAACTATTATTATTATTTCTTTGCTTTTCTTTTTTTCATTTTATATGCTTTAATTATATTTTGCGGTGTTTTTTTGTTTTCTTCTTTAAATCAAGTTACTTTTTGTTTAAATATAATAAATAGTTGCAATGTTTATGTTTGTATTAATTTTTAACTGTGAGGGACTTTAACAATTTAACTATATATCAGTATGGTCAACTGGTTAAATGGCAAAGAAAAAAAATAACAATGTGACGAAAGTGTAAATATGTACTAAGTACGGATATACATATATTTATACAAATAAATATGTATATTTTTATATACCAAAATACTAATTCAATTTTATTATTAAACGCGCGATTTTAATCGCTTATAAAAAGTTACGTAAAAAGAGGCGTGCTATTAAAATTGTTTATTGTTTTTATAAATATTATTATATAATAAATTCTTCAACTTACATATGTATGTACTTCAACTTACATTGTATGTCGGCAATGCGAAGTTGTATTAAAATAAATTGTTATTGGAGTAAAATATGAAAAATTGTTGAATGTCCTTTGAAAGTTTAGTCTATAGTCTAGTCCATAGTCTAGTCTATAGTTTAGTTTATAGTCTAGTAAATAGTGTAGCCTATACTATAATATTTAGTATAATCTTTATTCTAGTCTTAAGTTTAGTCCTTAGTCCAGTCTTTAGTGTAGTCTATAGCCTAGTTAATAGTACAGTCTATTGTCTAGTATATAGACTAGTCTAGAGTCTAGTTCATATTCTAGGCTATAATCTAGTCTTTAGTCTAGACAATAGTATAGTCTATAGTCTAGTCTTTAGTCTATTCTATAGTATAGCCTTTAGTCTAGCCTATACTCTAGTCTTTAGTCTAGTCTATAGTCCAGTCTACAGTTTAGTCTATAGTCTAGTCAATAGTGTGGTCTATAGTCAAGTATATAATTTAGTTTTTAGTGCAATCTATAGTATAGTCTAGACTGCAGTCTAGTCTTTAGTCAAGACTTTAGTCTAGTCTATAGTCTAATCTATAGTCTAGTCTATAATCTAATCTATAGTTTAGTCTACAGTTTAGTCTATAGTCTAGTCTATAGTTTAGTCTATAGTTTAGACTATAATCTAGTTTACAGTCTAGTCTATAATTTTGTCTATGGTCTAGTCTATGGTCTAGTCTATAGTCTAGTCTTTAGTCTAGTCTATAGTAGAGCCTATAGTCTAGACTATACTCTAGTCCATAGTCCAGCCAATAGTCTAATCTATAGTATAGTCTATTTTCTACTCTATAGTATAGTCAATAGTTTAGTTTATCGTCTGGGCTATAGTCTAGTTTATAATTAAGTCTTTAGTGTAGTCTGTAGTATAGTCTATTCTATAGCCTAGTCTATTGTCTAGTCTATTGTCTAGTCTATTGTCTAGTCTATAGTCTAGTCTAAAGTGTACTCTATAGTCTAGTCTATTGTCCAGTCTATAGTCTAGACTATATTCCAGCCTAGAGCCTAGTATTTATTATAGTCTAGTCTATAGTGTTGTCTACAGTCTAGTCTATAATTTAGTATATAGTCTAGTCCACAGACTATAGGCATAGTCTAAAGTCTAGTCTATATAGTCTATAATCTTGCCTATAGTCTGGTCTGTTATCTAGTTTTTAGTCTAGTCTAATCTATAGTCTAGTCTTTAGTGTAGTTTATAGTCTAGGCCAAAGTCTAGTCTATGGTCTAGTATATTCTATAGTCTTGTCTTAAGACTAGTTTAATCAATACTCCTGTCTATAGGCTAGTCAACTTTAGTCAACAATTTTAAAACAGCTCTTTAAACCAATAGTTATGCAAGCGATTAATCACACTTTTTCGCTAAATCAAATAAAATAATATATATACCCAAAAAATTAATTAGTTTTCTTAAAAATTAACAACTACCATAATAGATTGTTATCTACAAAAGAAATTATAAGTCCATAAATTTAACTTCAATTTTTCAAATATATATTTGCATAACATAAATTCTATATTTACTAAAATTTTATTACTTACTAAATAAATTAAATTAAGAAAACAAATTTATACAAAATCAATAAACACCCTCTTATTGGCTTTAATAACAGAGAAGAAAAAAAATTCATAAAATTTATTATTCCAAAAAAAACCTTAAATTTTATTAGCAATTTAAAGAAAAATATGCAAATTATGTTAAATATAAAAAGAATAATTTAAAATGTGTTAAAGCAAAAAAATATTTTTGTTAAAATTTTGCGTAGACATACTAAGTAACGCCCTTATTTTCAAAAACAATTATATCTATTTTAATAATATTAAAATGTGTGTGAATATATATGTGTTACCCTGTTAATCAATAAATGATTGATTAGTTTTTAAGTAAATTTTGTTTTTTAATGAAAAAATAGTATTCAATGGTTTTTAAATATTTGTTAATAATGATTTGCTTTTTTTAAACAATTTTATTTAATTTCTTTTGTTTAGTAAACATTTATTGAAAAGAAATTTATTACAAAAGATTTTAAAAGAAATTTTTAAGGGAATAATTAGAAACATCAAAAACTTTAGAGATTCCCTAATAAGTTATGTCTTTTTTTTCTAAGGTGTGAATTTAACAAATTTTACCATAAAATCAAAGTTTATTTGATAATTTGTCTTGGGCATGACTTTATGATTTTTTATACATACTACGTTCATATTAAATACATATTTTAGCAAATGTTTATTTGACTTTAATGGGTTTGTCTGACACTAACTTCAAATTTTCCTATCTCTCACATACACACATACATACATACAGACTAGTCTTATTAGTGTCAAAATGAAATTGCACAAATTACACAAAATAAAAAGTGTGTGAATGAGTGTTTTTTTTCTTTTTCGAATAATTATCTGTAAGTTAATGACATTTACAAACAATCTTTTTTTATTTTTGTTTATGATGATCAATAAAAATTTTATATTCATAAAAAACTTTTACTTTTTTGTGGTTTTTCTTCATTTTGTTGGTCATAAACATATTTATGCTTTAACCCATCACTTATTTAAAAAATTATTGATGATGTTTGTAAAAAAATGATATTTGAATAAAGAATTGTTTACTTTATTTTACAATTGCAAATCTTAATGAAATTTCGAAATCCAAAATTAACATATTGTGAATTTTTTTTTGGAAAATTTAAAGAATTTTAGAATACACTATAGACTAGACTATAGACTTGGAATGGACTACAGAATAGACTATAGACTAGCCTATAGACTAGACTATAGACTAGACTATAGACCAGACTATATACTACACTATAGACTAGACTATAGACTAGACTATAGACTAGACTTTAGACTAGACTATAGACTAGACTATAGACTAGACTATAGACTAGACTATAGACTAGACTATAGACTAGACTATAGACTAGACTATAGACTAGACTATAGACTAGACTATAGACTAGACTATAGACTAGACTATAGACTAGACTATAGACTAGACTATAGACTAGACTATAGACTAGACTATAGACTAGACTATAGACTAGTCTATAGTGAAGTTTTGTGTGAACTCGATTGGAAGAAAGAGAGAGAGAGAGAGAAAGATATAAGTCTTATATTAAAGAAAGTGTGTCATATTAAAGATATTAGTTATATTAAGAAATGTTCATTTGAAATTAACTATTAAATAACATTAATGACATTATTTGCTGTAATTAATAATATTAAATGTATATATGTATATTTTTATTATAACAAACAAATATTTTTTGCAAAATTTCTTTAAATTCCACATTATAATACAAAAAACCAAGAAAGATGAAAAAATGAAATAAAACATTTTTAATTACTTCTTCAGATACGTGTAGAAGCAAAAAATAGAGAAACAGTTCCCATCTTTGGGAGAGTTGCAGAAGAAAAAAAACACACACACAAACAAATGAAATAAAAGAAAAACAACAATAACACATTGTCATGAAATTGTAGAGAAAGTGCAAATACTGAATAGGTACAGCAAAAACGACAACAACAACAACCGCAGCAGCAGCATGAATTGTTATTAGTACATACTATGTACACCCTGTTGCCAAGATTACGTTGTTAATAAATATTTTTTTTAAAGAAAATATCTAGAGATCTTTTTGTTTTTAATTATACATTAAACAATAATAAGTTATATTGTCTAAGAAAAATTTATATAAATTTTTGACAACTTTTAATTTAAAGAAAAAAAAATAAAGAAATTAATATAGAAATAAAACTTTTGATTGTTATTTAGACATATGACAGACAGTCATATGGTTACAGAAAAAATTTAATTTTATTTACCGAAAACTAAAAGAAGACAAAAAGAAGATGTTTTTTTTTTCTTTTTTTTGTTAATTTATAAAAACAAAAACTCTACCCACGTTTAGTTTTATTTATGTGAGATTTCTTATATGGAAAGTATCTAAAAATAAAAACAACATAATAAAGAAATTTTTATTATTTAAATTATATATAATTTTCAAAAAAAATTGCTAAACACGTTTTTTTTTTCTTAACTCTTTATTTGTTTGTTTTCATGTTCGTTAATTTTTTTTGCTATTTAAAATTCATTTATTTGTTTATATTTTTAAGTTCTATTTTAACAAAAATATCATTTAAACAAGCAACAAGATGAGACCAACAAATTATTATAAATTTAGAAATGATTAGACTGCTGACTACAACATTAGTAGTAGTTGTTGTTTTTTCTATTCATAACCATTATTATTATTAATTTACATTTTTTAACGAAAGTTTATCATAATTTTCTGCTTTAATAGATGAGAATTTAAATTTTTATTTTCTTTTTAATTTTTCTATAATTCTCACTTTCCTGTAAGATTATTTAAATTAATTAAGTTTTATGGTTTTTTTGCTAGAAAAATGAAAGTTTTATAGAGATATTTCTTTTAATTAGTTAATAAATTATTTAATAAACATTAATAAATATGTTGTTGACCTTTAGGAAAGGTTGACCATAATGAAAACAAGAAAAAACATTCTAATATGACATTTAGTTAGAGTTTATAATCGAAAAAAGAGACTTAAGAGAAATTAAAATAACAAAATTTCGGGAGATTGGTGGGTGTGTTTTACTTTCAGCAGAACCCATATTAATTTCAAAACATATTAATTTCAAAAAATTATAAAAATATTGAATAAAAAATTTTTTGTTTACAGAATTCTTCGAAAGCTTTTTTCTGTCAAAACTTTTTTTAAAACAAATACTTTTGTACTAAATCTTCTTTTAGTCAAAAGCTTTTCAATTATATCTTCTTCATCAAAGCAAAGTTATATTTCTCTAACTAAAGGGACTGTCGAAAACTTCATTTGAAAGCTACACAAACATCACTTTATTTAAAAGCAACATCATTTATAAAGAAAGCTTTATAAATGATGTTGCGCAGACAACTTTTACACAAACATAAAGAATTTTTCAAAAGGTTTTAAAATTTTGAACTTTGAAGTTTACAAAATGTTCTTATTGAAAGCTTTCTGCAAAAATACATTTTAACGGTGAAGCACAGACTACGTTTATACCAAAATAATGTTGCTTTTAGTGCAAAAGTTATATTTCTCTAACTAAAAGGACTATCGAAAGCTTTATAAAAAGAAAGCTTTATAAATGATGTTGCGCAGACAACTTTTACACAAAAGTAAAGAATTTTTTCAGAAGATTTTTGAACTCTGAAGCTAACAAAATCTTCAAATAGAAAGCTTTCTGCCAAAATGCCTTTTCTTTATTGAAAAGCAAAGAAAACTTTTATACCAAAATAAAGCGAAGGTTTTCGTAGCTTTTATAAAAAAATTGTTTTAACACTAAAGCTTTTAAGCACTCTTCAGTTCGAAAGCTTTCTGTCAAAATGCTTTGAAACGGAGAAGCTTTATATACATATAGCAAAATTTTTTTTATAAAAAAAACCTAAAAAGAAAAAAAGTTCTTTCTAAAGCTCAATACAAAACATTGCTCTTTATCAAAAGCTTAATACAAAAATATCTTATGAAAAAGAAGCTTTTCATATATATGTAATGTTTCACAAACAACTTGCAAATCATTTTTTTTTTTTTTTGCTAAAACACACACTTCTCTGGAAAATAATATATTCAAAAATTTACAAAAATTTTAACCAAATCTTTTTTTACTAAGCTTTTTCTTAACATGTCTTTGATAAATAGTTAACATGTCATTACTTCAAAGTAAACCTTTTGTATAAGTTATATGAATCTTACAATAATTCGTTACAGTTTATGCTAACTTAAAGTCCATTTTGAGCAATTTGACAAAATTTTTTCCCCCAAAAAAAGAACAATTAAGAGACAAAATTAACCTTAAACTTTTGTTTTACATAATTCTAACATAACTAATATCTCAAGAAGTAAAAGACAAAAAAATTCAACAACAAATCAATTAAACTGTTGAAATATTTACGTTAATTGCCAATATAGTATAGAAAATTGTGTCTACTTGGGATGATAAAACAAAAGACTTAGACAACAAGCATATAGTTTAGGTTGTTTGGCTGGTTGGTGGATAAATGTGTGAGAATATTTTTTCCAAAAGAATTAAACAACTTTTTTTTTGTAGAACTAATTAACAACTTCCTAAAAACGATTACATAATTAGCTTTTTAAGTAAAATACAAAAAAAAAACAGCAAGAAAAAACAACCGACAGACAGACAGACACCAACAAAAACAGTTGACAAAATAGTTAGACTAAGTAAATCAATTAAGCAAATAATTACTATAGACGAAAATAAAAAGAAAAAGCAATTGGACAAACCAACTGCTTAACTTTTCACCAGGTTTTTTTTTTGCTATTTCTATTAGTTAGCAAAGAAAACCGATAAAAAAAGTTTTAAGTTTAACCACTTTTTAGGATTAAATTTTTTGTCTTGTTTGGTGGGTTTCGTTTTTTGATTCTTAATAATCTCCAAAACAAAAACAAACAAAATAAAATATTTAAACTATTTGCTGTTAGTTTAATTAACAATACCTTAAACAAACCGAAAACATTGTTGTAAAAAAAGAAACATAACAAAACTAAACTAAATAGTAAAATAACAACAATTTCAAATTGTTTTAACCCTTTTAGCTAAGTATCACTAACCAAAACTAGCTTTATAGATTTGTTTCTAAGAGCTGTGTTTTTTTTTTTTTCTTAATTAAAAGTCATTTCCACATTTTACTATCAAAACAACAAACTACTAGCCAATCATTTTGCTTGTGTAAAAACGCACGTTTTTCTATAAAACTAAAAATAAAATCAACTTATGTTTCAAAAAAAGCTGCTTAAAATTGCTATTAAAACTAAAGCTGCTTACAAATAAATAGTTAGTGTGTAGCAAACCATATTAAAATCTCGAAAGAAAACCTGGTAAATGCAACACCCCTCTACAAATTGCATATTTATTTAAAATAAAATATCTATTGCATTTTTCTAGTTTGGTTTAAATTTTCATTTAATTCTAACAGGTAACGGGAAAAAACTTTTTTAAAATATTAATACTGGAAAAATTTCTATAAACAAAGCTCTTTAGATTAATCTAAAAGCTCTATAGATCAATCTATAGTCAAGACTATAGATTGATCTATAGTCAAGACTATAGATTGATCTATAGTCAAGACTATAGATTGATCTATAGTCAAGACTATAGATTGATCTATAGTCAAGACTATAGATTGATCTATAGTCAAGACTATAGATTGATCTATAGTCAAGACTATAGATTGATCTATAGTCAAGACTATAGATTGATCTATAGTCAAGACTATAGATTGATCTATAGTCAAGACTATAGATTGATCTATAGTCAAGACTATAGATTGATCTATAGTCAAGACTATAGATTGATCTATAGTCAAGACAATACACTGATCAATAGTCAAGACTACAGATTGATCTGTAGCCAAGGTAACAGATTGATCTATAGTCAAGACTATAGATTGATCTATAGTCAAGACTATAGATTGATCTATACTCAAGACTATAGATTGAATTATGGGCAAGACTATAGATTGATTTATGGGCAAGACTATAGATTGAATTATGGGCAAGACTATAGATTGATCTATAGTCAAGACTATAGATTGATCTATAGTCAAGACTATAGATTGATCTATAGTCAAGACTATAGACTGATCTATAGTCAAGACAATACACTGATAAATAATCAAGACTACAGAATGATCTGATCAGACTGATCAGTAGCCAAGACTATAGATTGATCTGTAGCAAAGACTATTGACTGATCTATAGTCAAGACTTCAGATTGATCTATAGTCAAGACTTTAGATTGATCTATAGTCCAGACTATAGATTGATCTATGGTCCAGACTATAGACTTGTCTATAGTCAAGACTATTGATTGATTTATAAGCAAGACTATAGATTGATTTGTAGTCAAGACTAAAGATTGATCTATAGTCAAAACTATACATTGTTCTGTAGTCAAGGCTATAGATTGATCTATAGTCAAGACTATAGATTGATCCATAGTCAAAACTATAGACTGATCTGTGGTCAAGACTATAGACTTGTCTAAAGTCAAGACTATTGATTGATTTATAAGCAAGACTAAAGATTGATCTATACCAAGACTATAGACTGATCTTTAGTCAAGGCTATAGACTGATCTTTACTCAAAACTATAGACTGATCTTTAGACTATAGACTGTTCTATAGTCAAGACTATAGATTGATCTATAGTCAAGATTATAGATTGATCTATTGTCAAGATTATAGATTGATCTATACTCAAGACTATAGATTGATATATACTTCAGACTAAAGTCTGATGTCTATAAGCGACTTTAAATTTCTTTCTTCTTTTAGATTTTGAAGTTTTTATAGTTTTGGCTTGTGTCACTGAATTCTTAATATAAACAATTTTTTATTAAAACTTAGCTATTCAAAGCTGAGCCTTAATTTATTTCAAAAATATATATTGTAAAAACAATTAAAATTTGGCAAAGGAAAGTTAATATTGTAAATTTACTGTTAACTAATTGTTAAATAATAATTGGCATTAAATTAACCAATAAAATTATTTGATTATAATTTTTAAAAGAAAATCTTTATAAAACAACTATACAAAACAAAAGACTTAAGCAACAAACATTTTTTTTTCATAAGATTGAAAACTTGGCAAATAGTTGAAATAAAAAATTGCAAAGGAATAATTTGAAATTGAAAAAAATCAAGTTGTATATCTCATTTCGAAAAGAAACAATTTGATAAAGTTTAAAATTTAAAAAATTTCCGAAATTTTTCTTCATTCATCACAGTTTAATTTCAAACCCTGTTTTGTTTTTGCAAGACAAAAAAAGCTGTAGTATTTTGTCACAAAACACATACTTTAACAAAATCTAGAAAAAAAAACTTAACACACAGACTGATATAAACTGTTTTTAATTAATTTGTGGCGATTGCAAAAAAATCTAAATTATTTTTTGTTTGCAACATTGCAAACCACAGCAAATGGTTTTATACCTCAATTAGACTATCACACACTAGACTAACATGTTTTTTTTGTTTTCATTTCGTTTTTTTATTTTCTTGTTGGGAGTGCAGCAAGTGTATAAAAACTTACCGTCTTGTTTGCCTTGGTATCGACTGGGTCCAACAAACTGGTGCCTTATGCGTTTGTAGATTACGCGATGACTTATATGTCAAATCACCACATTCAGATTGCCATACTTGTAGATTACCCTCAGCTGGATAGAATGTATACAAACTATTTGTTGATGAGGCAATTACTGGTGATCCACCAGCTGCTGCCACTAAAGCAGCAGCGGCATCACCAACATTGCCCGTATTTAGAACGGTCGTAGCGGGCGGTAAAGCCACAGCACTAGCTGACAATGTAGCACTTGATATTGGCTGCACGAGTAGCGCCTGTGTCGTAGAACCGGGTGTTAGGGAAGAGCAACCGCCATTGACCGAATTTGTGGGGAATTTATAGTGTTGCATGCGTGTCGTGTTGCTCGAGGAGGCACAGGACGAGGTGCTTGTCGTGCCGGAACCCTCATGTTTTAAAATCAGAGCATTTGAGGGATCATAGTTGTGGGCTGCTAACAATTGCTGTTGTTGCAGCTGTAATTGTTGGTGTTGTTGTTGTTGCTGTTGATGATGTCTGTGACGGGTAATGGCATCGACCGAGTGCGAACGTATGGCAGAGCCACGAGGCATTAACAGCACATTACGCGAATTAGAGTTATTCGCTGCATTCGACTTAAGTACCGAGGGTGACATGGCTCTAGTTTTGGCCCGTCTAAAGCCACCATTATTCTTGGCCATATTACTTCCGCCTGGCGTATAACGATGATTGTGTATAGCTGCCGATGAGGCTACCACTGGCTGACGTTGCTTTTGATATTGCAAACGTTGTGCAGTTTGTGGTGAGCCCATGCCTTGTTGAGTGCTGGCAGCTGTTAAGCCTCCAGCATTCGATGTTGCACAAGCCAACACCGCCGACGATAATGATGATGACGATGATGAGGATGACGAGGCGGCAGCCGCTGCTGCAGATAAGGAAGATGATGAAGATGTAGAAGAAATACGTGCCATATTTTGCATATTCATTTGTTGGTTAAACTTATTGTCACTGGAACCTCTACGATCTTTATAATATTTATCTAATAATTGTTGTTGCAACAATTGCTGTTGATGTAGCTGCATGGCTGCTGCATTGGGTGGACGACGTATGATTTGTGGTGCTCCCAAGGCAGCCAATCTGTTTTTGGATAAATCCATTGTTTTATTTGCATTATGTCCCGCAGACAAGAGTGATGAAGATGTATTAGAGGATGATGATGATGATGACAAATCAGTATTGGCTGACAAGCCACCAGTAGCGGCCGATGACAATTGTGCCAAAGTAGAACCAACATTATTATTATGCTGATGCTGCTGTTGGTGTTGGTATAGCTGTTGTTGTTGCTGTTGTTTACTAACACTACAATTATTGCTATTATTATTACTACTAGTACTACATGTATTGATGTTGTTGTTGTTTAGAGCTGTTGTAGCATTGTTTTGATTCGTTCCACTTGTTGGATGCTCTGAATCCGTTGAAACACGATCCGGATCACTTTCAAAACCTTCATCAAGGGATCGTGTGGGGCTTAAGATAGGTTTCGAATGTTGTTCCAGTTTTGTTTGTAGTTGCTGCTGTTGCTGCATGGACGTCATTATTACATCGATTTGTCGCTGTTGATGTTGTTGCTGCTGCAATTGTTTTTGCTGTTGTGTTGACATATTTGTTACAAAAATACTAAAGTATTTTATCAGAAATTTTATTCTTTTCTTTAGATCAAATTTCTGTCTTTTGTTTTTAAACTCTTTTTTTGTTGTTGTTGTTTTAAACTTTACACTTGGCTGCTTGTTCACGTCAAAAAACACTTGATTTTATTAAAAATTTTTTCGTAAATTTTTTTTCTTGCTTTTTGTTTAAAATTATTAAAAAGGCGTAAAACCGGCAGTTTTATTTAAAACTTTTATTATTATTTTCTTTCTTAAACTTTTTCTTATAAATCACTTTTGCTTCAATTGAAGTTTTGTCTTGCAGCTTTTTTTTACAATCAGATTTTATTTATGCTTCACAAACTGTTGCAAGTAATTTTATATTTTATACTTTTGTTGTATTTCTTTAAAAAATTTTTCTTTATTATAAAATTTATTTTCTTTTAGAAATTTTTTTCTCTTATTAATTTTTTTCATATAAAATATTCTTTTACTTCTTTAATGTTTTTTTATAAATTCACCAGTCACTTATTATCATTTTTTTCTTTGCCAATAACTTTCATTGTTAAATTTAAAATCTTCAGAAATTAATTCGTTATATATTTCTTTTTTTTCAAATTAATTTTGTTCGTTTTTAACGCTTTTATATTTTTGAAATTTTCAGTTGATTTGTATATGTGTGTATTTATGTGTGTGTGTTTTTTTCAAAATTTATTCCGTTGCTCACGTCTTTAGCGCACGAAAGTCGTTTTCATACTAAATATTTTCTTTCGGCTTAAACTCTTAAAAGTTTGTTGTGTGCTTCTTCATCTGCTTTTTTTACGTTTAGTGGGTTTGCGGTCCAGCTAACTGACACTTGTTTCAACTAGCAGTGTTGCGTTAGTGGGGGAGAAATGGGTACTGAAAGTACTTTTAGCATTTGTATATATTTAAAATGTTAAAAAAAAACTTAAGGGTTTCACCCTAAGAGACCAAATAGTATCTTTTTTGATTCATCTAATAAGTTTATCTTTAATAAAAGTTTAATTATTCACCCTTTGGCACCAAATAGTATCTTATTTGTTCCTTCTAATAAACTTTAAAATCGGTCCCTTCATAATTTTATAATTTATTTCACAAATATTTCAAGTAAATTTTGGTCCCTTACATTTTGGTACCATTTATTTTCATCCCCCTTTTACTTAAACTTCCACTCTATCAACATGCACATGTAAAATTATTTTTATCTTTCTTTTATTGCGTTGCTTTTGTCTTCTTCTTTTTTCTTCAACTTTTTTTATTATGTTTTTCTTATTACTGCACCTGATCAAAGAGCATGATGAAAGTGAGTTTAAAATAAGCAATTGAGAATTTTTCTGTTAAATTGAGTAAATATTTACAATGTTAAATTGAATTGTGTTACACTTAAAGAAAAATTATTGGTGAACTAGTAGAAAGTGCTTTAAAATATATAGCCAAATTGACTAGATAGTTTTGAATATTAAAATTACCAAAAATATGAAGCAAAATTCAAACATAGATCTTCCTAATACCTGATGTAGTTTACTGAAAAAAAATTTGTTGCCTAAGTCTTTTGTTTTACATAAACACATTGAGAAAATAGTTCTGACTATAGTCAGACTATAATTCATACCATAGTTAGAATATTGCCCTAACTATAGTTAATATAATATTAACTATAGTGTGCTGCCTACTTTAGTTCTAGTTCAGTTCTAGTTCAGTTTTAGTTCAGTTTTAGTTCAGTTCTAGTTCAGTTCTAGTTCAGTTCTAGTTCAGTTCTAGTTCAGTTCTAGTTCAGTTCTAGTTCAGTTCTAGTTCAGTTCTAGTTCAGTTCTAGTTCAGTTCTAGTTCAGTTCTAATTCAGTTCTAGTTCAGTTCTAGTTCAGTTCTAGTTCAGTTCTAGTTCAGTTCTAGTTCTAGTTAAGTTCTAGTTCAGTTCTTGTTCACTATAGTGTCCTGCCTACAGAGAGACTATAATCCTGACTAGACTATAGCGAGTCTATAGTCTAAACTCTACTCTAGTCAGACTGGACTACAGTTATTTTATGTGTGAACTTTTGCGAGAATTTAGTCTTAATAATATTATTGCGACTACAGTCCTGACTATAGTGAGACTAAAGTCCTGACTATAGTGAGACTATAGTCCTGACTATAGTGAGACTATAGTCCTAACTATAGTGAGACTATAGTGAAACTATAGTGAATCTGTAGTCCTGACTATAGTAAGGCTATAATAATTATAGACTTCAAAACTATGGTCTTGAAAGGGAAAGAAATTATTATGTTCCAGACTATAGCAGTTTATGGTCTTGACTATAAAAAGACTGTAGTCATCACAAAAGTGCGAATAAAGTCTTAACTAAAGTAAATATGACTATTTATTGTCTTGACTCATTATTATTTTAAATTTCTAAGTGTGTACCAATCTTTTATGACTACAACTTCTGTTAACAACAGAACCAAACAATTGCTCTCAGAGAGATAGAGCAAATATTGTATCTCATTAGTTTATTTATCAATGAATGTGTATAGTATGTAAGTATGTAGTACGAGTGTATAAATCGTATCGTATTGTTTTGTTCATAGTTTTTATGCTCCAAGACACCTGTTTGTGGAGGCACAACATACGAGAATGCGAATATAACTGCAAAAGAAACGCTTACTCATGATAATGTTATTGTTGGCCTGATACCGTATATGTTGTAGATATATTTTTTTCTTTCGTTTGCAATTTTATTTTAGTTTGGTTTTTTTCTTTCGTCTTTTTATACAACTGCTGTTGTAGTTGCTGTTGCTGCTGTAGTAAGTTCGTATATATATAACTTTAACAATCTTTGGTTTTGGGGATACTTTCATTGATTTTTCCAGCTAGTTACATTACAACATACTACCTAGTAGTTGAAGTATGTTTGTGTGTGTGTGTAGCTCTAAGATATGGCAAAAATTAAACCAGAGATCATGATGACGATGAGGGAAAAAATTATAACGGTGTTGATGTTGAAGCAAAAACTTTAGTACGAATACAAATGAACAATGTATGAAAACACAACAGCAAAACTAAAAGATGTAAAATAAGAAAAAAAGACATACAAGAATGACAATGATGATGTTGGTAATGATCATGATGATGATGATGACTATTATAACGATGATTATGGGAAGAGAGAGTGGTTGACTAGTTAGTGGAATAAGTATGGAGCTGTGGTGTGGCATGGTGGCCGTCAGGGTATTTGTGTGTTTATGTGAGGATAAATTTAGCAGCAAGCTGATTTGTGTGTTTTTTTCAACATGTTGCAAGTGCAGCGGAACTGGCTGTTTTATATGCAACTTTTATATGCACACAATTTAATGTTGTTGTTATTGTTTTGATTGTGATTTTATGTATTTTTTTATTTTTAAATTTTTATTTAGTTTTCTTTCTTTAAACTGCATGCAGCATAAAGTGGCGCTTTAAACTACTCTCCATCTTGATGTTAATGCTGTTGTTGTTGATGTTGTTGCTCTTAATGTTATTGTTGTTGGTAGTGAGATGTTGCTACTTATGGTTATTTTAGCGGCATTTGGTATGTAGTCTTATTGTTGTTTTTGCTGCTAGAAAGAAAATGAAAAGACAATAACATAAAAAGGAAAAATATTATACATAAACACACAATAAAATGTCGATAATTTTGATATTAAAAAAAAACTTGCATTTTGTGCTCTTACTACCATGAGTTCGATCGGTCTTTAGTGCCCTTTCTATGAGTACTGCACTGGTGATTGATTTCCGGGTAAAATGTCTGAGGCGTTTATGTATCTTTTGTATTTTTTTTACTTGTACTTGTAAGTATGGTTGTAGTTAGTTTTTATCGTTATTGTTATAACTTCTCTTTTTTTATTTTATGATTTTTCTTTTACTTTTTTTTTTTGTTATTTTGGCATAAACATTATTGAAAAGAAAAAGTGGTCGGTCGGTCGTCGATTATCAATGGCAAACACAATAAGATGTGAAAGATTTTTGATGAGAAATTACTTTGCACATTCCCATCGTAACGAATGTGGTAACCGAAAATGTTGTCCTGCCACAAGCAGTGGTGTGGAGTATTACTTTTGGGAAATCAATGGTGAATTGTTTAAGCTTACTATAATTTTGTTGTTAATTAAATTCAGGTTGTTTTATGGAAAATAAAACTTATAAATTTTGTACATTTTTGTAAATTTACATAAGTTATGAAAAAAGTTGGAGAGAGTATATTTTAAATAATCAGTATTTATATGTAGACAATTTTCTACAAAATTTTAATTATATATTGTGGCCTCCGGTAGGTTAGTAGTTAGTGTTCTCGTCTAGTAGACCGGAGGTGGTGGGTTCGATTCCCACCCGTGGCACTGGTTAAGGAGCGCACAACAGGCCCGATAGAGGCCTAGGTGTATTTCTTCGGATTTGATGTGTATACATCCTTCTTTCTAACTAACTAACTAACTAACTAACTAACTAATTATATATTTGTACCCAAGATTATACATTAATCATAATGGGTACTGATATTTAGTTCAGCTATAGTTCTAGTTCAGTTTTAGTACAGTTCTAGTTCAATTCTAGTTCAGTTCTAGTTCAGTTCTAGTTCAGTTCTAGTTCAGTTCTAGTTCAGTTCTAGTTCAGTTCTAGTTCAGTTCTAGTTCAGTTCTAGTTCAGTTCTAGTTCAGTTCTAGTTCAGTTCTAGTTCAGTTCTAGTTCAGTTCTAGTTCAATTCTAGTTCAGTTTTAGCTCATTTTTACTTCAGTTTTAGCTTATTTCTTTGTATACACTTCGTTAAGTCGTGTATGCCATGTGTAGGGTGTCTTAAAGAATTATTTTTTTTTCATTGGTTCTTAAAGTTGTTAACGTTTTACGAAAAAATAAATGATGTATTTTAATAGTTGTGAACATATTTTTACTTTTTCTTCATCTATTAAATCTTGACGGTGGAATGTTTTTCTCTGGTAATACTCTCGCGATTAACAATTTTAACTTGGTGGTCTAGACGATTTACGATGATGAACAAACAAACACAAACTGGAAGGAAAATGTACAAAAAATGAACAAGATCATTTTTTTCTTATCTTTACATAGTCTTAATATGAGGTAATTATAACAGTTTCGATATCGTTTTATTTCTTATTAAATACGACTGAATCTTCTTTTTTATGTTCACTGGTAGTTTGTATAAAAGCAGCTAATGGATGAAAAAAAGTTTGAAATAAAAGTAGTGCCATATGGTGGGAGGTAACGTGTGTGTTGGGATCCGTAAAGACATATCTATAACTAAATATTACGTTAGTTCAGTTATCGGTAACAGCAGCTGAAAAAAAACTTTAGAAATATGTAATTGTTGTTACTTGTTGCAGTTATTTTTAAACTGTATTATATTTAATTAATAGTTTTATATACATACAGTAAATTTTTTAAGTAAATGTGTATTTTTTTCTGCTGACATAACTGTTAGGATTTTTCCTTAAGTATCTAAAATAAAACATAAAAAATTGATATAAAAAAGCAAATAAACTGTTTTGTTTGTTTAACTTAGCGATAATCTTTAGAAATAAATCGCTGAACCGAATCAACGTTTATTTAAGTAGTAATTAAATTTTGAAGTTTGATATCAAAATAATAATAATAAAACTTGATAAAAAACACAAAAATCCCCTATAAAAACGATTAAAGTCTGTAATGAAGCTCGTAAAATTGTTAGAAGAAAACAAACAAAAAAAGTTTCATTAATTATACAATTACTATGAATGTACATATGAGTATGTATTTATTTTTACAATTAATAGCACGTTTCTTTTAGTTATATACATATGTAAGTGTATTTGAATGATTTATTGACCTTACAATGGCTTAGTTTGTTTTTACATAGTTTTGATTGAAATTTGTTTGCCTTTTACATACATTACATTTCTTCTTCCAATATTTGCCTTTTCGTAGCAATGTCATAGCATAACGCTGATTGGGAAAATATCTATGGAATTAGTTCCGCACAATGATGAGGTTTCAAAAGGGGGTAAAATTGGACTGTGACAAATTTTTCATTATATGTATTATATAAATGATTTGTAACTGAGGTTTAATATTTGTTGGTATTGCAACTGAATTAGAACTGAATTATAAATGAACTATAACTGAACTAGAACAATACTAGAACTGAACTATACGGAACAGAACTAGAACGGAACTGAACTAGAACTGAACCACAACTGAACTAGAACTGAACTAGAACTGAACTAGAACTGAACTAGAACTGAACTAGAACTGAACTAGAACTGAACTAGAACTGAAC
>NC_060952.1:88287515-88304634 GCF_022045245.1 Lucilia cuprina | reverse complement strand
CTATAGTCTGGACTATAGAATAGACTATAGTCTGGACTATAGAATAGACTATAGTCTGGACTATAGAATAGACTATAGTCTGGATTATAGAATAGACTATAGTCTGGACTATAGAGTAGACTATAGTCAGGACTATAGAATATACTATAGTCAGGACTATAGAATAGACTATAGTCAGGACTATAGAATAGACTATAGTCAGGACTATAGAATAGACTATAGTCAGGACTATAGAATAGACTATAGTCAGGACTATAGAATAGACTATAGTCAGGACTATAGAATATACTATAGTAAGGACTATAGAATAGACTATAGTCAGGACTATAGAATGAAATCTTTGGTTATCATTATTATAGATTTATCTTTAAAAAGATTAAGAATAGACTATAGTATATTCTATAGTCAGGACTTGAGTCTAGACTATAGTACTGACTATACTATAGACTATAGTATCTGGACTATAAAATAGACTCTAGTCTTGACTTAAGAATAGCCTATAGTCTTAACTGTGGAAATAACCATAGTCTTTTCTTAAAAAAGTTTTATTTCTTTTTTCAGGAAATATAAATACTCCCTAATTAAGTTTACATTTTTTTTACTTTCATATGTGACGTAAGTATTTATTGTAATAAAACCACCATAACTTAAGCAAAAACCATAATGTATGCTATTATAGCTATTAGATGAATAAGAGAAGATGAAAAAAATCTTGCATTTTTTACAACAATGCGGAAATCTTTGCCAAAAACAAAAAAAAAATTGTTTAACCAAATTGGTAATTTGTCAAGTTCCTTAGCAATTTGATTTTGATTTTCTTGCCATATTATAAAAACATAACTTAAAATAACTTAAGGAACGAGAAAAAAAACTAAAACTTTGGCCATGACTCTTAAATGCAGTTAGTTTAAATCAACATATTCTTTGTGTAACAGAAAGAAAACAAAATTTTGTTGACGATTGGTGCTGCAGTTAAAATGTAAACAAACTTTCAGCTGGTAATCATGATGATGTCCACTGGTATATTGATGTAACTGGCTTTTGCAGGATTTTTATTTTATTTCATTATTTTTGTGATTTTGATCGATGGTGCAATTGATGGTCATGTCGTTTGTTAAGTTGTTTCGTTTTGTTTGTTGAATTATTTTTCAAAAGGAATTTATGAATGTAAATTTTTTTTCTTAAATATTTTCCTAGTAAAAATATTAAGCATCCTCAACTTCATCAATACTATCAAATATGTTTGAGAGTTGTGTATAGTTTTCGATATACGATTATTCGAATCAGGCAGATATTTTAAGTCGTCATGTTATGGGAAATTTTTAAGAAAAAGAAAATTTTAATATTTTAACTATATTTGAATTATTAAGACTTTATATCCAATTTTTATATAATTATTCAATTATAATCTTTAAATCTCTTAAACAAAATTATTTTTATTTAACACATTGTCCTCCCATTTCCTTTTTAAAATCGAATCAGAGCAGATTCGCCAGAAAATACTAAATAATTGTAAACGCTACCACTTTCATACAGCAATTGATTTGCAACATTGAAAACAGCAACACAAACATGTCGGCATACATTAGGGAGATTTTGTTCACTTTAAAGTTAGTTAGTTAGTTAGTTAGGTAGTTAGTTAGTTATTCAGTTAGTTAGTTAGTAATTTAGTTAGTTTGTTAGTTATTCAGAAACTTAGTTAGTCAGTCAGTTTGTAAGTCAATTAGTTAGTTAGTTAGTTAGTTAGTTAGGTATTCCAGACTATAGTCTATTCTATAGTCCAGATTATAGTCTATTCTATAGTCCAGACTATAGTCTATTCTATAGTCCAGACTATAGTCTATTCAATAGTCCAGACTATAGTCTATTCTATAGTCCAGACTATAGTCTATTCTATAGTCCAGACTATAGTCTATTCTATAGTCCAGATTATAGTCTATTCTATAGTCCAGACTACAGCCTATTCTAAAGTCCAGACTATAGTCTATTCTACAGTCCAGACTATAGTCTATTCCATAGTCCAGACTATAGTCTATTTTATAGTCCAGACTTTAGTCTATTATATAGTCCAGAATAGTTAGTAAGTTAGTTAGTTACTTAGTTAGTTAGTTAGTTAGTTAGTTAGTTAGTTAGTTAGTTTGTTAGTTTGTTAGTTAGTTATTCAGAAACTTAGTTAGTCAGTCAGTTTGTAACCCAATTAGTTAGTTAGTTAGGTATTCCAGACTATAGTCTATTCTATAGTCCAGATTATAGTCTATTCTATAGTCCAGATTATAGTCTATTCTATAGTCCAGACTATAGTCTATTCTATAGTCCAGACTATAGTCTATTCTATAGTCCAGACTATAGTCTATTCTAAAGTCCAGACTATAGTCTATTCTATAGTCCAGGCTATAGTGCAGGCTATAGTCTATTCTATAGTCCAGACTACAGTCTATTCTATAGTCCAGACTATAGTCTATTTTATAGTCCAGACTTTAGTCTATTCTATAGTCCAGACTATAGTCTATTCTATAGTCCAGGCTATAGTCTATTCTATGGTCCAGACTACAGTCTATTCTATAGTCCAGTCTACTGTCTATTCTAAAGTCCAGACTATAGTCTATTCTAAAGTCCAGACTATAGTCTATTCTATAGTCCAGACTATAGTCTATTCTATAGTCCAGGCTATAGTGCAGGCTATAGTCTATTTTATAGTCCAGACTTTAGTCTATTCTATAGCCCAGACTAGTTAGTTAGTTAGTTGGTTAGTTAGTTAGTATGTTAGTAAGTTAGTATGTTAGTAAGTTAGTAAGTTAGTAAGTTAGTAAGTTAGTAAGTTAGTAAGTTAGTAAGTTAGTAAGTTAGTAAGTTAGTAAGTTAGTAAGTTAGTAAGTTAGTAAGTTAGTAAGTTAGTAAGTTAGTAAGTTAGTTAGTTAGTTAGTTAGTAAGTTAGTAAGTTAGTAAGTTAGTAAGTTAGTAAGTTAGTAAGTTAGTAAGTTAGTAAGTTAGTAAGTTAGTGAGTTAGTAAGTTAGTAAGTTAGTAAGTTAGTAAGTTATTAAGTTATTAAGTTAGTAAGTTAGTAAGTTAGTAAGATAGTAAGTTAGTAAGTTAGTAAGTTAGTAAGTTAGTAAGTTAGTAAGTTTGTTAGTTTGTTTGTTTGTTAGTTTGTTTGTTTGTTAGTTACTCTCTAGCCCTAAAGTCCAGATTAAGTCGGCTCCATAGTTTAGTCAACGCTATAATACCACTACAGTTAGGATTATATATATATATATACTATAGTCCAGTTTAAATTACATACTAAATATTCCTGTACCGTTCATATTATGGACTTACATTTTTGATCATAATCTGTCTGCTTATTTGTTTGTTAGTATGTTCCTTTCCAGTGTATGGAGTATAGAGAGTCAAATGACCACCCGACTAATGGAACGCTACTCACTTAACTCACCGGGCCCACCCTAACAAACATACATTTGACTATAAACTGTAAAACTGACATTAAATTGATTGCCTTTAACTTAAAGACCGTAATAGTCATGATGTTTTTTTCACATTTCTGAATCTTCTTTTTTCTCAATCTTTATTTTTCCTTTTCTAATATTTGTAGCCGCACATCAATTGCTTTAAGATGTTGATAGTAACCGAGAGAAAAAAAGGTATTTTATTCTCCACATGTTTGTACAAAGTCGCCACAATTCATATGAAAACATTTGTTTGGTTTGTGATGAAAATTCAATTGACAAATTGTTAAATCAAACAGATTTTCTTCACTTCAATCTTCGATATCGTTACAATAAAAACTTCTTAAAGTTTTTATTTAAATTGTAAGTATGTGTGTGGTAAAACGTTTGGATGAGTTTTGTAAAAAAAAAATATTTTCTTAAATGTTAAACAGCAAAAAAGAACAAGACATATTTACAGTCTGTTATAAGAGATTTACATGAAGGTGGCGTTTGACATATGCTTTCCGTCATTTGTACTGTACTTTTGTTGTCTTGAAAAAGGACGACGACACATTTTGCTTTTGTTTTATGTGAGAAATCTCTTAGAGTATTCGATTTGCAGCTTGTTTTGTTTTTGTGTAAGACAAGAGTTTACAGGTTAAATAAATCACACGTTTTGTTTGGGAGACTCTTCGTCTTTATTATGGTTTAATATATAAATTTCCTGGAATATAACAATTTCCATAAAATACATTTAGATTTGATATTCCAAAGAAAATTTACGGTTATTTGTATGTACGCTATAATAAAAGTATGATGTTGAAAGGGTAAACAATTTGTTAGGAAAATAATGATTTTTGGACTATAGATTGATCTATGAACCAGAATATAGGTTGATCTAAGGTCAAGACTGTAAACTAATCTTCAATATAAACTGACCCATATTTTTGACTATAGACTAATCTATAGTCTTGACTATAGACTAATCTATAGTCTTGACTATAGACTTATCTATAGTCTTGGCTAAGACTAATCTATAGTCTTGACTACAGACTGATCTATAGTCAAGACTATTTTATAGTCAAGACTATAGACTACTCTATAGTCAAGACTATAGACTACTCTATAGTAAAGACTATAGACTACTCTATAGTAAAGACTATAGACTACTCTATAGTAAAGACTATAGACTTCTCTATAGTCAAGACTATAGACTGCTCTGTAGTCAAGACTATAGACTACTCTATAGTCAAGACTATAGACTACTCTATAGTCAAGACTATAGACTACTCTATAGTCAAGACTGTAGACTACTCTATAGTCAAGATTATGGACTACTCTATAATCAAGATTATGGACTACTCTATAATCAAGATTATAGACTACTCTATAGTCAAGACTATAGACTACTCTATAGTCAAGACTATAGACTACTCTATAGTCAAGACTATAGACTACTCTATAGTCAAGACTATAGACTACTCTATAGTCAAGACTATAGACTACTCTATAGTCAAGACTATAGACTACTCTATAGTCAAGACTATAGACTACTTTATAGTCAAGACTATAGACTACTCTATAGTCAAGACTACTCTATAGTCAAGACTATAGGCTACTCGATAGTCAAGACTATAGACTACTCTATAGTCTTGACTATAGACTACTCTATAGTCAAGACTATAGACTACTCTATAGTCAAGACTATAGACTACTCTATAGTCAAGACTATAGACTACTCTATAGTCAAGACAATAGACAACTCTATAGTCAAGACTATAGACTACTCTATAGTCAAGACAATAGACTACTCTATAGTCAAGACTATAGAATACTATATAGTCAAGACTATAGAATACTATATAGTCAAAACTATAGAATACTCTTTAGGTTAGACTATAGAATACTCTATAGCCAAGACTATAGAATAATCTATGATCCAGGGTATAAGCTTTTATATACTCCAGACTACAAACTATTCTATAGACCAGACTATAGAATGTTTTATTTGCCAGGCTATAGACTGTTATCTATAGTCCAGACTATAGACTTCTCTTTAGTCCAGTCTTAGATTTCTCCATAGCCCAGACTATAGACTATTCTATAGTCCAGACTATTGACTATTCTATAGTTCAGACTATAGACTATTCTATAGTCCAGACTTTAGACTATTCTATAGTCCAGACTATAGACTATTCTATAGTCCAGACTATAGACTATTCTATAGTCCAGACTATAGACTATTGTATAGTCAAGAATGTAGACTATTTTATAGTCCAGAATATAGACTTTTTTATAGTCCAGACTATAGACTATTCTATAGTCCATATTATAGACTACTCTATAGTCCAGACTATGGACTATTCTATAGACCATGCTATGATGAAACTATAATAGACAATTCTATACTCCGGAGTACAGACTATTCTATAGACCAAAGTATAGACTTAAACAGTTCTCATCTCAAATCAGGTATTTAAAAGCATTTCAATTATTAATTAAAATTTTATTTGCAAATATTTGATTAATATAAAAATGGTTGTACACATTTGCCAAATTATTATTCAAATTTATTGAAAAAATCATAACATTTAAACAATAATTGATATGTATGTTCAATGTAAACAACTTAAAATATTAAATAAATAAAATAAATAACCACTCTTGAGCAAGTCAATATGAAATCATAATATTTATATAAAATCTACATATTTGTATTTAATCCTTGACATAATTAACACTTTCAAAGTTGAACCATCACATTCTATCAAATATATGTTCAAAACAATGAAACATTTAATTGCGCACTTCTGCCGTGTGTTTAATATGTATATTTTATAATTTAATGCATTAAATAACAAAAACGACTTTTTATTCAAATTATAATGAATTTTTTTCCTTAAAAGTAATTTTTTTCTTGTGAACACACAACCTACAAAACTCTGTGAAGAAGTTAATGATGGTTTTGTGAGTGGTAAGTAAGGTGGTCAGAAAAAAATCCAATTATATCATCCCAAATTTTTTTTGTGTTATTATTTGGTTATAGAAAGTTGTAGTGTTTTGTTGGTTATTGAGGTATTTTTTTGTGAATTTTTATTATAATGGATTTTAAAGTTTAATTGCAAATACTTGTTATAGGCAAAATATTTAATGTTTTTAAAACCCAAACTCTTTTGTTAAAATCCATTACTTTGTTTTTTTTTTTTTTGGTCAAAAAATGTAAATTGTAGATCTATGATTAGTTTAATGCTGATGCTACACATGCGTAAATTTTAAGTTTGTTTTAACTAAAATTATGTTTTAATAACCTTCACTTTACTTCAACACTAGTTGAACATATAAAAAACAAAATGTATTTACTCTACTATACATTACCCAGGTAATGATCAACTGTGTGGTCTTTTGTTTATTTAGATTTAAACAAAAAAAACAACTAAAATTCATCTTAACAAAAAATTGTTTAATATATGTTTAGATAACTTGGCAAAAAACGTTTTTAAACGGAAGTAACAGCTTGTATGTACTAAGTATTGTAGCACCAACTGAAAAAAACATGCGTTAAAGCAATACTTTTTTGTACCTTTTTTATGTTTTATAATTAAGGCAAAAAGAAAGTGATGAAAGTTGTACATGTTTGTTTTTTTTCAAGTTTTGCAGTTGCAACTAAGTTGCTGGCCACAATTTGACCTTAAGATAATCATTTTATAAGAGTATGATTTTGAGTCATTGAACTATTGGTACAAATCAATGTTTTAGCTTTTTTCTTGCACCAGCCCTCAGGCATCACCTCTACTCATGCTGTGAAATGTTTTGGAATTAGGAAAATTAGGAATTAGAATATCAAGATATTCAATTTGAATCCAATAACATTGCGAGAGAAAGGTAAAGTTTGTTCCATATATGGACAGCACATTGAATTCTTTCTGTAGTGCCTTATGCGATCCACTGTCTATCGATCACAAATGGTGGTGATCTTGTGTTACATGTAACTATGCGGAGATAACGAGGATAGTACAACTAGAGAAGGAAGATAGAGAGGACAATACAACTAAAGTACCAATTCTCTCTGTAGTGCCTTATGGGATCCTCTCTCTATCGATCACAAATGGTGGTGATCTTGTGTTAGATGTAACTATGCGGAGATACAACTAGAGAAGGAATTTTCTTTATAGTAAATTGTGCAATCCATTGTCCAACCGATCACAAATGAAAGTGATATTATGTTGTGTGACTTTATACAGATAACGACGGCAGTACAACTAGAGAACGAATTCTCTCCATTCGACCAAAAATGGATGTGATCTTAATGAATTCTCTCTGAAGAACATTATGCGATCCACTGCTCATCGATCACAAATGGTGGTGATCTTGTGTTAGATGTAACTATGCGGAGATAACGAGGACAGTACAACTAGAGAAGGAATTTTCTCTTTAGTAAATTGTGCGATCCATTGTCAACCGATCACAAATGGAAGTGATATTATGTTGTGCGACTTTATATAGAACTTTATATAGGCAGTACAACTAGAGAACGAATTATCTCCAGTCGACCAAAAATGGATGTGAAGGTAGAGATAGCGAGGACAGTAAAACTAAAGAAAGAATTCTCTCAAAAGTAGGTTATGCGATCCACTTGATCCATTGATCACAAACAAAAGTGATCTTGTGTGACTATACAGATATAGTGAGGGCAGTACAACTAAAGAACGAATTCTCTCTGTTGTGTTTTGTGCGATCCATTGTCCACTCGATCACAAATGGAGGTGATCTTCTGTTAGATATAGACTACTCTATAGAATAGCCTATAGTCTGAAGTGCGTTATGTGATCCACTGTCCAATCGATCACAAATGGAGGTGATCTTGTGTTGTGTGACTATACAGAGATAGAGAGGGAAGTACAACTAAATAACGAATTCTCTCTGTTGTGTATTGTGCGATCCCCTGTCCAATCGATCACAAACGGAGGTGATCTTCTGTGTTAGATGTAACTATAAATAATAAGGAAATAACGTGGACAGTATAAATAAAGAACGAATTCTCTCCATAGTGTATTGTGCTATCCATTATCCAACCGATCACAAATGGAGGTGATCTTTTGTTGTATGACTATGCAGAGATAGTGAGCGCAGTAAAACTAAAAAAAGAATTCTCATTTTAATGCATTGTGCAACCCACTATCAAATCGGTCACGAATGGAGGTGATCATGTGCTAGGTGTAACTATTTGGAACTAACGAGTATTGTGCGAACCCTTGTACAATCGACCACAAATGGAGGTGATCTTGTGTTAGGTGTAACTATGCAGAGATAAGCGACATATTTGTCTGTTACCCTCTGTTATCTGACAACTTACCAGCGGATGCTCTCGATAAAATTACACTTTTCTAGAAATAAGTGAAGATCACTATGACATTGGTGTTACTCTTATTAAAACAGCTAATTCTCCCTAAATGATGGGGAGTATAAACCGACCTGTGAAGCGATCAAAAATAATTGAGCATGTTAAGTAGTATATATTTTAAAAGTATTATCTCCTTTCCACTGATCGTACAATCAAATTCTGATTCTGTTCAGTTATTGCTGTCCTTCTTAAAAGTTAAATAATGAACCGATTATGTGTGTTTATATTAAATTCCATTGTTATCTTTTCGAAAAATTTACTATGTTATTTGTCAGCAGAATGAAGAGAATTTGTTGGGAACTTAAAGTGATCTCAGAACATTGCTGTTTTGCCTCTATCTCTTCTAGTTACTGAGATAAATGAACTTTTATATTTTCACTCAACAAATCCGAATTTTTACTCAAAAATTGAGTTTTGTTAGGAAATAAAAGTGATCATAGATTATCGCAGTTCGGCCAAAGCATTCCTTGAAAATAATAGTGATCTCAGAATATCACCGTTTTGGCTCTATCAGTTTTAGTGTCTAAAGTAAATCAACTTTTATGTTTTCACTCAATAAATCGGGAATTTTACTCAAAAATCGAGTTTTGTTGGGAAGTAAAAGTGATCATGGATTATCGCTGTTTTGGCCGTATTCTAATTCAGTTCTAGTTCAGTTCTAATTCATTTGTAGTACAGTTCTAATTTAGTTCTGTTCTAGTTCAGTTCTAGTTCAGTTCTAGTTCAGTTCTAGTTCAGTTCTAGTTCAGTTCTAGTTCAGTTCTAGTTCAGTTCTAGTTCAGTTCTAGTTCAGTTCTAGTTCAGTTCTAGTTCAGTTCTAGTTCAGTTCTAGTTCAGTTCTAGTTCAGTTCTAGTTCAGTTCTAGTTCAGTTCTAGTTCAGTTTTAGTTCAGTTCTAGTTCAGTTCTAGTTCTGTTCTAGTTCAGTTCTAGCTCAGTTCTAGTTCAGTTCTAGTTCAGTTCTAGTTTAGTTCTAGTTCTGTTCTAGTTCAGTTCTAGTTCAGTTCAAGTTCAGTTCTAGTTCACTTCTTGTTCAGTTCTAATTCATTTGTAGTTCAGTTCTAATTTAGTTCTGTTCTAGTTCAGATCTAGTTCAGTTCTTTTGAGTTTTTATTCAGTTCTAGTTATAGTTTTAGTGATGTTTAATATCGCCGTTTTGGCTCTATCTGTTTTAGTTTCTGAGAAAAATGAACTTTAATGTATTGTAAAAATTTGGTTACTTAAGAAGATTAAAAAAAACAACGTTACCTTAGGGATGTGATATAAAATTTCCCATTTCCAAGTCATATGTGACAATTTTATACTTTGTTTCGCTACAAACTGCTGTTAGAAAAACTCTTAAAAATTGCAGTTAAAACACTCACTTAACCCAAAAATATTCCACTCAAGTATATAATTTTCATTTGCAATTAACTCTTAATAAGTTTTAAAATGAACAACAGTTCTAAAGCCGTTTTACTAAACTGCAAAACATACATTTGCACAAATATAATTTTCATGTTACATCAACTTATAACTTAAATTATAAAAGAATTTTAAAACTTAAGTATATTATTTTATCTAATGCATTTATAATTGCAGCATTCAAACGCAAAAATAAAGAAAAGAAAATAATATTCTATTTTCATTGTTACAAACATTTGATAAGTGTAGAAAGAAAGAAAAAAAAAAAAATAAAAAAACCTAGAAAATTACTTTATTTCAAATAATTCCCCGAAAGGATTTTTCATACATAAACTTTACTTAAGCAGCGGCTATAGGTATGTATTTGTTTTATTGTTAAAAAGAAATTAAAGATTATTAAAAAATTATTATAATATGAAAAAATATTAAAAAAAAAAATGAACAACTCATCTTAATCTAAAACTCATTTTATTTTTCGTATAAAATAGCAAATGATGAGTGTATTTGAAAGAATGCATGTTTAACTTAATCATTTTTATAAAGAAATTTTTACAATTACAATTTTGCTACTGCCAGCGGTATGTAAGTAATTTTGCTTAAGATCTATGTTATTACAACTGCATACATACATATGTTTTTGTATTAGAAATATGAGAACAAAAGCTTTTGAAAATATGAAAAAAAAAAAAAATTACTAGTGTTATATATACGACTGTAGCGAATCTTATATACCCTTCAAAATGATATAGTTTCTCAGTTATTCCTGACCCTTGATACTTATTTTCATGTTTCTAAATTCAATATTAAAGTAAGTTCAAAAAGTACCTTTTAAAGAAAGAAAAAAAGTACCAAAAATCTCATTTTATAAGAAATCACTTAATACGGATTTTACATTTTTAATTTTATGTCTCCAGGTTCAATATTACACAAAATTCAAAAAACACCTTTTAAAGAACGAAAAAGTACCAAAAAAATCCGGCATCTACTACTAATTTTCATATTTCAAAATTCAATAGTATAGAAAGTTCAAAAGGTACCTTTTGAGGGAGATAAAAAGTCCTTAAATACGATCTCACCTTATCCGGGCTCTTCGTGCTAGTTTTCATGTTTTAATGTTCAATATTACACAAAATCCAAAAAGTACCCTTTGAGGGAGAAAAAACGTCCTTTAATATGTTCTCACCTTATCCAGGCTCTTCGTGCTAGTTTTCCTGTTCAATATTACATAAAATTCAAAAAGTACCTTTTGAATAACGAAAAAGTACTAAACATAGATTCAGTATTACACAAAATTCAAAAAGTGCCTTTTGAAGAACGAAAAAGTACTAAAAAGTTTATTTTTATAGCTTATCACTTACTCCGCGCTCTACATACTTAATTTTTTGTTTCTAGCTTCTATATTACACAAAATTTAAAAAGTACCTTTTGATGAACGAAAAAGTACTAAAAAAGTCCCCTTTTATAGTTTATATCGCTTACTTTGGACCCTATATGCTTAATTTCATGTTTCTAGTCAATAAGAACAACACAAGCAAATATAATAACAAAATTTTCCGACACTTTTCCACGACAATTGGATCTTCGCTACAGAATTAGCCGAGTCATACTAGATCAAAGTTTGTCAACTCAGTAACAGCTGTATCAACCGAAAGTTTTTGTACCCAGGAAATAAATAACGGCCACAGTTGAACTTTTACAACAACAACAACAACAAAATTGATCGTATTGTTATGTGTTTTGTTGTTGTTTGTTTAAAATTTCTGTTTGAGCATAAATAAAAAATCTCAATTTTCTCAAATTTTGCTAATAGCCGATCGTATAGAATTATTTAAGATTCAAATCTCGCAGATATCTGGGGTCTTTTGAAAACTGATGTCAAAATAAACACAGAGTTTTATAATTATGCTGATTGTAAATAAAATTATTGCAAATTCAAATTTTGCATATATCTGGGTACTTCCGAAAACTTATTTCAACATACACACAGACTTCGCCCTCTGGGGCATGTTATCGTGATGTAAGACCAATTCTTGATGTTATTGCAATCTCGAGAAAAAGAGGTACCAACACCAGTACACTTTGTCTGCCGGCACTACTGGTGATGTCACTTTACTGCTCGGCATTCCTTGGAAGGATTTGATGTAGGGTCTAATCGGAGAACCACATTATCAGTTACTACGGGTAGCCAGTTGAACGCAGGAGTATGTCTTGGCTGGTCAGTTGGTTGAAGTTCTTTCGGAATCCACGCAGTGTAAGAGTGAGTTGCGGTTAAAATTATAATGCCTGATAAGGTTTATAATTCGGGATATGTTCGGTGCTGTAGACAACAAATACCCCCTAGAGGAGTGACTGTTGGAAATGAGTTGGTGTTAAATGATTCAGGATAAATGTAGGGGTATATGGGCCTTATCACCCTATATACCTAAAATGAGTATGTCGGATGTTGTTCTCTATAATTGTGTCGGATGAATGAGAAGTGTGTTGGGTTGAAATATAATGAATGAAAGTTATCTTATACAAGTGATACCATTGAACTTTGCTTCTCTGTCCAGGTATCTTTGAAGTTTACTCTATTCGTAGCATAAATCCACAATGTGTTCTCTGTGAGTAGTTATAACTTGGCCTCTATCGGGCCTGTTGTGCGCTGCTTAACCAGTGCCACGGGTGGGTCTCCGGTCTACCAGGGTTACCCCTCTACAGAGGGAAAAAAGACGTTTTCAAATTACACACGCCTGGTACACGTAAAGTACTTCACGTGAAGCACTTCTATATTCATACACACATGCCTAAATCTACTGCGCTATCTATCAGGATCCAGTATATGTACTTTATAGGATCGAACAATTATATTATAGAAATTACAAATGGAATGTCTAACTTATATATAACCTTCTCACGAAGGTGAAGTGTACAATTAAGAAAGAACAAACAATAAATGGATTAAACAAAGGCCGGAGTCAAAAAAAGAAAAACTTAACTAGACAACACAGATCATTCGAATAAGGAACAATAACAAATAATTGCCCAGTTCATAATAGGTGTCGTAGCGTTATATAGTTATTTGTGGAAATTTTTTTTATTAGTGTTATATTTTTGAATATTAAATTGTTCAGTTCATATTTGATGTCGTATCGCTGTAGCGTTGTATGTCATAAAAATATTTCAAATAAAATTGTTTGAAACAAAAACAATTCAAAAATACGATATACTACAATAGAACTGTACAACACCGATTGTGAATTGAACAAATGTATTCTAAACAATACAACGTTACAACTTTGATTGTGAGCAGTATAAATATTTTCAGAGTTATAAGCTATTTTCCCCCTTACCTTATACATACCAGTGACAGTATAACCAGCAGTTCTTTATAATATCTACTACTAACCTCCAGTTGCAAAAGAAAACCGAAATAACAACAATTCAAACAAACACTACTCCTCTACAACATTGTAAACATTGTAAGTAAATGTGGCAAGTTACCTTAGAAATTGTTAAAAAAAAGAAAGAATTTTCTTTATTATTTCATTTCGCTCATAAGACAATTATAAAGATTTTCTTTTTTTTCCCTTTTACATTTTGTTTTTATCACTATTGTATCACAAAATAAAAAAAGAACATTTGGAAGTGTCAGTAGTTGCTATTGCTGATGATATATTAAAGATAAAGATAAATTTTTCTTAATGTTATTTGCAGTTGCAATTGTTGCAAGTACAGGTTCTCTCTGGCCTTAACATTGTTATAACTCGTACATATGCAAGCTTAGTTGCAATTAGTTTAAACATTAAGTTTTTTTTTTTTTTTTGGTGAGAAAGTTAAGCTTTATTTCTATTTGATTTATTTATCAAGATTATGTTAAAAAGAATATATTAGAAAGAACAAAAAAAATTTACTAAAAATATTCTAAAGAAGATGTCATATCATATTAAATGTGTGGCAAGCAGCATAAATTTGTATGTAGCAGGAGACATAATTACTAAGGGAAAACATATTTGTGAATATGTTGTATATAATTAGAATAATTTTGTTATGTGACTGTAGCGCCAGTATTAATAAGAAAATTTGGTGGGAATTAAGAGTGCTCATAGATTAAAGCTTTTTCGATAATATCTCTTTTAGTTTTCAAAATAACTAAACTTTTCTATTTTCACTCAAAAAATCGTAAATTTAACTCAAAAATCGATTATTTCGGGGAAATTAAAGTAATCACAGATTATTGTTATTTTGTCTCTTTCTCTTTTAGTTCTCAAGATAAATGAACTTTTATGTTTTTACTCAAAATTGACTTTTGTTAGGAAATAAAAATCATTATCACTCAAAAAATCTTAATTTTCACTCGAATTTTGTTTTTAAAATAAATGGACTTTAATATTTTCAATCAAAATTGACTTTTGTTGAGAAATAAAAGAAATCACAGAATATTGCTGTTTTGGTCCAATCTCTTCTAGCTTCAAATTTAAATGGACTTTTATGTTTTCACTCAAAACATCTTAATTTTCACTCAATAGTCTACTTTTGTTGGGAAACAAGAGTGATCTCTTCTAGTTTTGATGATAAATGGACTATTGTTGGAAAATAAAAGTGATCACAGATTATCGCTGTTTTGTCCCAATCTCTTCTAGTTTCCATTATAAATGGACATTTATTTTTTCACTCAAACGATCTTCATTTTCACTCAATAACCGAATTTTGTTTGAAAAAAGTGATCTCTTCTAATTTTCAAGATAAATAGACTTTTGATAAGAAATAAAAGTGATCATAGATAATTGCTGTTTTGGCCCTATCACTTCTAGTTTCCAACATAAATAGACTTTTATGTTTTCACTTAAAACATCTTAAATTTCACTCAATAAGCGAATTTTTTTGGGAAACAAAAGTGATCTAGTTTTCAAGATAAATTGACTTTTGTTGAGAAATAAAAGTGATCACAGATTGTTGCTGTTTTGGCGCAATCTCTTTTAGTTTTCAAGATAAATGAAATTTTATGTTTTCGCTCAAAACATCTTAACTTTCACTCAATAATCAAATGTTCTTCCGAAGTAAAAGTGATCTCTTCTAGTTTTCAAGACAAATGGCTCTTTATGTTTTCATTCAAAATTAACATTTTTTGGGAAATTAAAGTAATCACAGATTATAGGTGTTTTGGCCTCTATCTCTTCTAGCTTTCGAGATAATTGGACTTTAATGTTTTCACTCAAAATCGAATTTTGTTGGGAAATAAAAGTGATCTCTTCTAATTTTCAAGATAAATGGATTTTTGTTGAGAAATAAAAGTGATCACAGATTATTGATGTTTTGGTCTAATCTCTTCTAGTTTTCAATATAAATAGAATTTTAAGTTTTCACTCAAAAAATCTTAGTTTTCACTCAATAATCGAAATTTTTGGGAAATTAAAGTGATCACAGATTATACGTATTTTGGCACCTATCTCTTCTAGTTTTTAAGATAAATTGACTTTTATGTTTTCACTCAAAAAATCTTAGTTTCCACTCATACAACTGAGCGTTTCTAGATTTCAAAATAATTGGTCTATAATGTTTTCACTCAAAATCGAAGTTTTGTCAGGAAATAAAATTATGTTTTTACTCAAAAAAATCAGAATTTCCACTCAAATATCTCTTCCAGTTGCCTATATAAATGGATTTTTATGTTTTCACTCAGAAAACTTTAATTTTCACTCAAAAATCGATTTTTGTTTTGAAAAAGAGTGATAAGTGATTCTTCACACAAAAAAATTTAATTTTAATGTTTCATATGATTTTTATTAATTTTTATATTAATTATTCTCTAACGCAGCTTTTAAACAATTACTTAAAAAAAACCTTTTTGGCTTCTAAATTATTTCAAAATTTCACTTTAATAATATTATGCACAGTTTAGCATGTTTATAGTTTTAAGGATCGTAGGTCTTTCTTTCTCTTGGTATGCGCTATATGGAGTGATTAAGATTAAAACATTGAATTAAATATAAGCATTTGATATCTTTTTCCTACACAAGCAGTAAATTTTATCGCCTTAATAAATCTCGGTAGATTTCTCTATTAAGACGCAGACGTCACTGTAATATTTAAGAAAGAAAAATTATATCTACATATGTATGTAAGTTTGAAAAAGAAAAAAAAAACAAATTAAAATCATCTTAAAATGCATCAAATCAAGTAGAAAACAATTGTAACTATTGTATTTTATGTAAAGTTGGTTAAAGTAAATACATATACATACACAAAAGTGTGTATTATTAAAACTGAACTGTGAAAGAAGTGAACGTGTACTTGCACTTGTTGCAATTGTTACATTTGCAACATTAAAATAAATGCCAACATTTCCCTAATTGCGTTTGCCAGTCAGCTAGTAAAACAGCCAGTCGGTAGCTCTAGCAGCCTTAAACAGCGGCAACATTATTACAAATGAACATAGCAATATGCAACACACAAACGAAAACTACAAAACAAAAACAAAAAAATGTGGAAAAGTCAACAACAACATTGAATTAAACTTTCTTTTTTCGTCAACAATTTTTCCGCAGGAAAAAATTGTTTGTTTTGTTTATTTTTTTTTTCATATGACTGTATGAATGTTTTCTATTTTCTGTTTTTGTTTATTTTTATTTTGTGGATGCAACATTAGCAATTGTGGAAGCAACAGCAACTATACAATAGCATTAGTATTTGCAGTGGTAGACAAGGTGTATTTTATGGTTATTTTTTTATACCCTACACAGGAGCATATTAGGCATTCGTTATGATGTGCCAATGCCCTATCTTTAAAGATGAACTAAAAATGAACTAGAACTGAACTGGAACTGAACTGGAACTGAACTATAACTGAACTAGAACTGAACTAGAACTGAACTAGAACTGAACTAGAACTGAACTAGAACTGAACTAGA
>NC_060952.1:88281762-88287415 GCF_022045245.1 Lucilia cuprina | reverse complement strand
TTGTCTATTCTATGGTCCAGACTATAGTCTATTCTAAAGTCCAGACTATAGTCTATTCTATAGTCCAGACTATTGTCTATTCTATGGTCCAGACTATAGTCTATTCTATAGTCCAGACTATAGTCTATTCTACAGTCCAGGCTATAGTCTATTCTATAGTCCAGACTATAGTCTATTCTATAGTCCAGACTATAGTCTATTCTATAGACCAGACTATGGTCTATTCTATAGGCCAGACTATAGTCTATTCTATAGGCCAGACTATAGTCTACTCTATAGTCTATACTATTGTTCGGATTGTAACATATAATATAGACGAGGCCACGGTCTGTACTATAGTTGGTTAGTTAATTAGTTAGTTAGTGGTCGTCAATGAGGAATTTTTACTCTAATCGATAATTTCTTATAACAATGTTGCAAAGACAAACTCTCGCAATTATCATTATATATGTATGTAGTTCATGCAACTTTAATCTTAAATTACATTTTCAATACCCCTTTTCGACACGAATAACTATTTCATAATAATCATAATTGTATTATGTAAATCATCTTTCTAAACTGCTTATTAGTAATAAAGAAAATGTGAAAATAAAAAAAAACTACTTCTCATCTTTCAACATTTAAAAACTTGCATACATACATATTTTTATTGTATTATGATATTTAGATATCAATTCAATATTTATGTTCATTTTCAGTTTCATTCAACAAACTGCAATAACTGGGCAGCCAACGTCTTACGTTTTGTGGCACAAAAGAAAATTCGTGTTCGTATTGGAAATTTCAAAAGAAAAATCGAAATAAGTGTAAGTTTTTGGAACGATCATTGAAAGTGTTGAATAATGAGTTAGCAATGTATTAAACACGTACTCAATTTTTCATTTTTTGATTTTTAATTTTCTTCTTTAAAATTTTTTTTCGTTTAAATATGAAATAGGCAAAACAATCGTAATAATAAGATGAGTTATTGCTTAATTTTTTTAGAGATAAATCTATAATAATGATAACCAAAGATTTCATTTGAAAAATAAAGAAGAAAAAAAATGATTTTAAAGAAAATTTTCTTCAATAATAATGATTCATCAAGAATTTGAATGTAATTAAAGAGGATGTTATCATTATTATTTCTATGGCCCATAAAGTGGAGCAATAAGATTTTATATTATTTTTCTTTATTATTTTAATTTTCATGTCTATTTTTTGCAATATAATTTATGTTAACTAATAAAGGTTTAATAAACCTTTTCCTTTACGAAATCATTAGAATTGCTTACATGTTAAGTTAGCATAAACATCATTATTATAAAATAAATTCTTGATTTCAGTTGTATAGTCAGTTATATAAAAGATTGTATTCCAAACTATAGTCTATAGTCCAGACTATACTCCATACTAAAGACCAGACTATATTCCATGCTTTAGTTCAGATTATACATATTATATACTATAGTCCAGACAACAGTCTTTAATATAGTCCAGAAATTAGTCTATACAATAGTCCAGACCATAGTCTACACTTTAGCCCAGACCACAATCTATACTATAGTCAATAGTCTATACTATAGTACATACACATATAGTCTATACTATAGACCAGGTAATAGTCCAGACTATAGTCCAAGCTATAGTCCCGACAATAGCCTATACTATAGTCTATACAATAGTCTATACTATAGTCCATACAATAGTCTATACTAAAGCCCAGACTATAATCTTTACTATAGTTCAGACTATAATCTATATTATAGTCCAGACTATAGTCCAGACTATAGTATATACAATAGTCCAAATTATAATTTATGCAATAGTCCTTAGTATAGTCTATACTATACTCCAAACTATAGTATATATTATAGTCCAGACTATAGTCTATATAATAGTGCAGACTATAGGTTATACAATAGTCCTGAATATATTCTATACTATAATCCAGACTATAGTCTATATAGTAGACCAGACTATACTCTATACAATAGTACAGACTATAGTTTATACAATAGTACAGACTATAGTTTATACAATAGTCCTGCCTATAGTTTATACAATAGTCCTGACTGTAGTCTATACTATAGTCCTGGCTAGAGTTTATACTCTAGTATATATTATAGTCCAGACTATAGTCTATATAATAGTGCAGACTATAGTTTATACAATAGTCCTGAATATAGTCTATACTATAATCCAGACTATAGTCTATATAGTAGTCCAGACTATACTCTATACAATAGTACAGAGTATAGTTTATACAATAGTCCTGACTAAATTTTATACAATAGTCCTGACTATAGTCTATACTATAGTCCAGACAATAGTCTATACTATAGTCCAGACAATAGTCTATACTATAGTCCAGACTATAGTCTATGCTATAGTCTAAACTATAGCCCAGGCTATAGTCTATACTACAGTCCAGGTTATAGTCAATAATATAGTCCAGGATATAGTCTATACTATAGTCCAGGCTATAGTCTATACTAAAGTCCAGGCTATAGTCTATACTAAAGTCCAGACTATAGTCTATATTATAGTCCGGACTATAGTCTATAATATAGTCCAGACTATAGTCTATACTATAGTCCAAACTATAGTCTATGTTATAGTCCAAACTAAAGTCTATACTATAGTCCAGACTATAATCTATACTATAGTCCAGACTATAGTCTATACTATAGTCCAGACTATAGTCTATACTATAGTCCAGACTATAGTCTATACTATAGTCCAGACTATAGTCTATACTATAGTCCAGACTATAGTCTGTACTATAGTCCAGACTATACTATAGGCCAGACTATAGTCTATACTATAGGCCATACTATTGTCTATACTATAGTCCAGACCACCAAATCAATATATAGTAAAGACTATAGTCTTTACTATAGTCCAGACCACTAAATCAATATATAGTAAAGACTATAGTCTATACTATAGTACAGACTATAGTTTCATCTGTGGTCGTTGGCTTTGTCTTAGCCAACGAATTAAATCCTTACACGAAAACATTCCCTTACAACTTCTGTCCTCTATAATAAAACAAAAGAACACTCATACCTGTTAGCCATCAAAATGTTTATATTCTAATGAAAATAGTTAGAATGCATGGACCTTAAATAAACATTAATGTTTTTTGAATGCTTCAAAAGAGCACAACACTATCAAAATATTTAAAAACCTTAAAGTATAGACGAAAACCTCACTGTCTGTCTGAATGTTTGGCCATTTCCCTGGCTGCATGCATTTAAAAACATTTATTATTATGAGAAGCAATTAAGGCACATTAGTTGGTCAAGTTTCTACTCGTATAAATGCCGCCTTTATACGTGGAAACTATATGATTCCAATTTGTAGATGTAAACTGTGCATGAGAGACCAACAAATGGCCACAAACATTTTTGAGCCCTTAATTAGCGTGTTATACAATTTTAACTATACGAAAAAGGAGAAAAAAGCAGACCAAACACAAACATTTTGCAAATGCATAATAAATACACTAGAGAGATGTGTAAAGGAAATAATATAAAAACAAAATCCAGCTTAGAAGTTAAAGAAAGCGGTGTTTTATGATGAGGTTTTTGAATGGTTTGGTTGTTGCATATAACTTCTAGTGGCTTCCGACCGACTAAACTACCAACCATAGGACCAAATTGACTAATATTATGAACAGCATTCTTAGAAAACAATTTCTAAAGCTGCCAATTGAGTTGTTCACTTAACATCAGATTGTAGTAATATTTTATGCAATTCTCTAAAACACTACACAAATGATAAATATTAACAGTAGCGCGTACAAAAATAGCAAAGGAAATGTCATTGCCTAAAATGCTGTAAAGGATTTAACTTGGTAAAAATTGTAAAATATCCTTAAAAGGAAAGAAGAAAGGAAATAAACTGCTATTTTTCTCATCCACCACTGTTCAGCCTATTCTTATTGAGTCTTTCTCACAATCATAATTTTGCCGCAACGATATTGTGTAGATAATTCCCTTTACACCTCCTTTTAGGTGCGTGAGGTCTTTTATTATAAATTGTGTGTTTTTTTGTTACTTTTGCTAGAGTTATTGTATTAGCAAGTGCAACTAAATGAAGAAGTGATTTGTTTATAGCAATGAAATGCCGGCAAAAACACTTCATTACATCATTTGCTGCAATCATAAAAAAATTGTCCGGCATATGTGGTGTGTTTTTATTTAATCGTAATGATGAATTGCTCTTTATTGAAGCCTACTGTAGGACTTTCTGTAGAAGTTCTTTTATAGTTTTGAACTAATTAGGTATTATACATATTCTTTGATAATCCTGTAGTTGCCTAAATTATCCAAATTATAGAGATAAATCTTGTAAAACTTCAGTCAGTGTTCTACTATGCCAGAGCAGAGGTCATATGTTCAAATTCCAATAAAAAAAGGCGCAATAGGCGTGATGGAGTTTGGATTTGATGCAACATTCATACATCTTCCTTTCAAACTAACTAACTGTTCCAATAACGAAAACCAGTTTCTCGAATCATTTTGGTGAAATTTGCTATGGCAGATTTGAAATTTAATAAAGACCCGATGTCGAGCCCTTTGATCGCTTTTATGAAATCGCAGTCTATGAAATCAAATATCACAAAATTTTCAAAATATTTAAATATATCTAGTTTTGGCGAAGACCCGAGGCTTCTTGCAATAGGCTTTCCAATCGGAAACTTCTCTTCCAGTACTAGGGTGGGTGGATACTTTCCACCACGTTCCTTAGGGTTCTAATACATTGGTGAGATAACAATATCAACAACATCATGCCCATGCTGATCTTCCAGCTCACAATCTCTACTGGTTGTCTACCCTTTGAAGTGACGGCGAGGTCCGCTATCTTAATGCTGACTAGATCTTCTACCTTACTCTGATGGTCTATTGAAATTTTGCCTTTTGGATTATCGGCATCGTAAACTGCAAAGATGGTCTCGGTTTTCGAAGCTTTATCTTCGGTATATCTGACTTAACGTTACCCTTATTTTCAGGATTCTGACTTGAGGTTTCTTTGAAGGATGTATGTAAATCGACTTCGACTCTAGTTGTCAACTTCTCCGCAGACCTGATCTTTTTTGCTTCAAATATTGTGAGAGAACCCGATTTTCCTTTTGAGTGTCGTGGCCTCCAGAAATCTCTTTCCTAGTAATATGTAGTTTAGCTATAATATCACTCAACTCATTTGCTCTTTCACCATTCTTTGTTTGATTTGGAATCTTAATGAGTATTCTAATATGAGTATTCAGCTCTCTTTCTCTCTGTGTATATCCTTTTCTTTCAAAACTATATATTTGCCAATGGCATGCAGTACACTTGAAGCATTGACCCCTGAGGGGGGTATGAAGGTACCCACCTAAGTAGTAGTCTTTTGCTAACGATTACAAAATGAAGACTACACACGACTCGCGAGTAGACAAATACTTGGTTTCGGCACTGAATTTATTAGGCCCTGATATCGAACCTAATAATCCTCAGCTTAAATGAGACTACATTTAGTTAGTTAGTTAGTTAGTTAGTTAGTTAGTTAGATAGTTAGTTAGTTAGTTAGTTAGTTAGTTAGTTAGTTAGTCTATAGTCTAGTCTATAGTCTAGTCTATAGTCTAGTCTATAGTCTAGTCTATAGTCTAGTCTATAGTCTAGTC
>NC_060952.1:88278640-88281662 GCF_022045245.1 Lucilia cuprina | reverse complement strand
GATAGATAGATAGATAGATAGATAGATAGATAGATAGATAGATAGATAGATAGATAGTTAGGTAGTTAGTTAGTTAGTTAGTTAGTTAGTTAGTTAGTTAGTTAGTTATTTAGTTAGTTAGTTAGTTACAGTTAGTTATATACACACTCTTTCTCATTTAATACATATTTCAGATTCATGGCCAATAAAAATAAAATAAAATGAATTTAAGAAAAAAGTGAAAAACAAGAAAATGTTTTTATACATTTTTTTTCTGTTCCAAACAAGGAGACAAAAAACGTCACACTGATTAAGTTGATTTGATTTTTTCCAAGTCGTTTTCTTTTAATTGCAACTGTGTGCAACAAAATGTTGCCAACTATTATAAACGTGTGTCGCTTACTTGCTTCATTCTTTTAAACATTTAATATGTAGCAATCTTTGTCGCCATCACTTTCCTCCCATTTACAACAACTTCAGCTTGTGTAGTGTCTACTTTAGGATGCATGGATCTGTAAGTCTCATAATGACTGGACAGTTTGGTTTTATGTTGAGCTCCTTAATAATATTGGTAACAATTTTAACAAACACTTATGGGCAATATAAGAAGAAAACAAAAATAAGAAAACATAACATAAAAAAATCGAAAGCTAATCAATGCGTCGTTTCGTTGTCGTCATCAGGTAAGAGGTAACAAGTTGCAATAACGGTGTTGTTCGCATACAACACATCAAGTGTACATTTATACGCTTGTTTTTGCAACATTTAACAAATGAGAGCGAAAGCTGTCTGGGTAACAAGTATGCAAATAAAATGTATATTTAGTATATGCAACATAACAACAACAATAACAACATATTTACTTGTTGCACTATTACTAATACATTTATAGTATTATAATTCTATATAAATATCTGTGTATATTGGATTGAAAATACAACCAAAATAAATATAAAATCAAGCACGTTTTTTTCATTGACAAATTATTCCTGCTGTTGGCTTTAATAGGAGACTCCAACATAAATGATGACGATGGTGACGGAAAAAAAATAAAGTTGCAAAATACTAGATTGCTACTATTGTGGCAAAAGAAAGATTTCTGAGAAGATAATAATGCTTTGACTTTAAAAACTAATATTGAAAGTGCAAGTAAAAGTAAATTGAGTTGACGACTATGACTATGACGATGATGAAATATGTTTTATAGTTTTAATTTTTTTTATATTGTATAATTTATTATGTGCTCCTTTTTGCATTGTATTAAATTCCTCAGGTGAAACAGATTACTTAGCGATTGTAAAAAAGTAAAACTAAAACAAAAGGTGTGAAAAGTTTAATCAACTCTTGTTGAAATTTTTATTATAATTAAATTTTAAATATCGCACTCCATGAATATTTAATGAAAATAAAGGTTAAATATTACTTTGATGTGAATATGGAAGAAATTATATTGAATAAATACTCCCAAAATAAATATATATATACATATTTTTCTTGTATCCCAAGAGATATTCGCATATGAAAAAAATGATAAGTATTTAGACAGCCTCCTCCAGTACAATAATAATAGTGGGCTCTAATATAGGTCCTTCCAAGAACTGAACAAAAAATGAACTAAAACTAGTTCATTAGAACTAGAATGAACTAGAACTGAACTAGAACTGAACTAGAAGTGAACTAGAACTGAACTAGAACTGAACTAAAACTGAACTAGAACTGAACTAGAACTGAACTAGAACTGAACTAGAACTGAACTAGAACTGAACTAGAACTGAACTAGAACTGAACTAGAACTGAACTAGAACTGAACTAGAACTGAACTAGAACTGAACTAGAACTGAACTAGAACTGAACTAGAACTGAACTAGAACTGAACTAGAACTGAACTAGAACTGAACTAGAACTGAACTAGAACTGAACTAGAACTGAACTAGAACTGAACTAGAAGTGAACTAGAACTGAACTAGAACTGAACCAGAACTGAACTAGAACTGAACTAGAACTGAACTAGAACTGAACTAGAACTGAACTAGAACTCAACTAGAACTCAACTAGAACTCAACTAGAACTGAACTAGAGCTAAACAAAACAAGAGCAAGCAAAAGACTTAAACAACAAAATTGCCTTATTTCCCCATCATTTATTTGACAGCAATTATTTTACTTTTTCTTTAATTTTTTTGACACGATTTCGTTTCAAATCAATTGTTAAAAATTTTCTTTAAAATCTTTTATAATATCTTTAGAAATGAAAAGGAAAAATTAAGAATGGCCCAAATATGTCATCATACAATTACTTTTATCTACCAATTTGCCATTGTTAAGTTTTCATTTACTTTCCGCTGTTATCGTTATTATAACTAAATATAATTGCATTTATGTTACTTTTTTAACTTTCTTAATATTTAATAATAAATGTGTCAACATTCACCTGAACAAATCATGTTTTATATGTTCATGATGTGATCTTGATGTTAATGGGTTGGGTAGTGATTTTATTTTTTTTTCATTATTTCTTTAAACTTTCATCACTTGTCCGTCAGTGAATGCAGTAGTTGGAAAAATGAAATGATTTACTTTGTTGCACTGATAGGGTTTAAGGTTTTCAAGTAACTTTAACCCAATTATCTGGCATTTTGATTTCAGGTTTTATACAATAAACTGAATTTAAATTTATTATAAAAATATGTTAATATCTTACTAAACAATTAAACATTAAATTGATTGTTATTATTTATATTTTGTAGATATTATTGAAGTTTAAGGTCATCTTTTAAACTGAATGTTAGGCTTAACAAATGCATAATTTCTTTGCGATTTCAATGTTATGATTGCAACATGTCATTGTTATTAAAACAATTTAATTGATTTAAAAACAGCTATACTTATACGTATATGTATAACTAGATATATATGTAGTCTATCTGGGCTATATATCTAGTCTATAGTCTAGTCTATGGTCTAGTCTATAGTCTAGTCTATAGTCTAGTCTATAGTCTAGTCTATAGTCTAGTCTATAGTCTAGTCTATAGTCTAATCTATAG
>NC_060952.1:88276829-88278540 GCF_022045245.1 Lucilia cuprina | reverse complement strand
CTATCTATCTATCTATCTATCTATCTATCTATCTATCTATCTATCTATCTATCTATCTATCTTTCTATCTATCTATCTATCTATCTATCTATCTATCTATCTATCTAATATATATCTATCTATCTATCTATCTATCTATCTATCTATCTATCGAAATTTATTCTCTTCATCTCTCCATATATAAAACCAATGTTAACAATTTAAATTTAATTTAATGTTTAATCCAAATATCCTTCAATTAAAAGTATTGGCATAAATTTGCGTATTTCATCGATAAAATCTTGATTTTGATAAATTATAGCACCCATCATTTCAGGATTTTCCATTAATTTGGCACCATCTATGTCCTTCAAGTCATTAGCAGAAGAAATCATAAAAGCAACTACCATGGGGAAAAAGGTGGCCAACAGAAAAATAGCTAAAAAATTTAAAAAAAAAAATAAAATTTATAATTTAAAAGGTGTTCAAGTTCTATAAGCATATTACTCACAAAAGTGTCTATATTTTAAAGCTGATATCTGAAAATCCGAATAAAGCGGCAGTTTTCCTTTAAAATCAATTTTCTTTAATATTCTTAAGAATTCCTCAAAATAAAACTGCATAAATTCATTACGTCTTAAACGTAAATCAGGACTCAATAGCATATACTGATAATAAGTTAAATCAATATTTGAGGGCGCATAACAGCTGATCTGATAATCCACCATTATTAAGTCTTCAATTTGTTTTTCGTCATTAAATTTAAACATAAGATTTTTCATATGAAAATCACCATGATTTAGAAAAAATATATCATCTAGGTCCTTATTCATTTCATATGCCCCATAGAGTTCTTTACATTTGTTTATCATATTTGGTTGCATTATTTGTAACTTTTCCAAATATTTCTCAAATTCTTGATTTTTGGATAAGACATCAATAAATTTACTCATACCATTGGCTATGATATCATTTGACATAATTGTTGTTGAACTAAATAAACCATCTTGATATTTAGTAACACATTCATGATCCTCACTGTGGCCCAACATATGACTGACGGCATGTAATTTTGCAAGCTTGCCATAAACAGCTTTTACCTCATCTTCAGTTAGGTAACGTCCTCGTACGGTATCATAATCTGACTCACAAAGATCTTCTAGGATAATTACTTTGTGCGGATGTAAGGAATGATAAATGATTCTGAAATTAACGAGAGAAATTATTAAGTTCAGATGCAGGTAAATTGGTCACAGCAGAGATCACTCTGTATCAGGTATGGAAAATTGAAATTTTGAAATAGCACAAACTTATAACAAAAATAGTAGGTTATTTAGACTATAGATGACATTAAAGACTTGACTATAGACTAGATTAATCTAAAGATTTGACAAAAGTATAGACTGGGCTATAGAATAAAGTAGACTATGGACTAAATAGATTATTATGTAGATTATAGACTATGGACTAAACTTTGAACTGGACTATAGATTAGACTACTGATTAAACTAGACTAGACTAACTAATAAAGGCTAAACACCAGACTACAGACTAGACTAAAGACTAGACTATAGACTATAGACTAGACTATAGACTAGACTATAGACTAGACTATAGACTAGAATATAGACTAGACTATAGACAAGACTATAGACTAGACTATAGACTAGATTATAGACTAGACTATAGACTAGACTATAGACTAGACTATAGACTAGACTATAGACTAGAC
>NC_060952.1:88275330-88276729 GCF_022045245.1 Lucilia cuprina | reverse complement strand
TCTATCTATCTATCTATCTATCTATCTATCTATCTATCTATCTATCTATCTATCTATCTATCTATCTATCTATCTATCGAAAAATGTATGATGCAATTTCTCAATGCAATTTTAAAATTTCTCAATTTCACTCTCTTTATTTTATGCTCAGTTAGTAAATACAAAAAAGCTACATGATGAAGTTAAGATAAAGTTCCAAAACCTAGGAGCCTCGATAGAATTTTCACAACAAATTAAACAATATTCTAATACCCTCCCATTCCATTATGTATTAAAATATGTTGCGTCATAAAATATTTATCAAACTACTACGTATAATAGTATAATTATTGCATTTGCTTGTCACTACGCTAGAGATAAACATTTTTGAACAACTAACTTGAGTATGTCTAGTATAAAAGCTTTAGTTTTTAGAAAAACTATTTATTGTTTATAATAATTTACAATTTTCGCAAAAATTATTCAGTACTAACTAAACTATAGCAGAGAAAATACCAATATTTCCTAGTTGCTACGATGAGTATTTATAACGAAGACGAATTAGTGGCCCCATCATGGATTAATCAAGAGTTTTTCGCAACTGTTCTAAAAAAATATGAAAATAATGAAGATATTAATGTGAGTTAAAATCGATTGTTTTTACTTAGTACTTGTGTATACATATATCATTGATCGTATTTGATTAGTTATTAAATATTGTAAAGTTTATAATTAAAAAAATATATTTATATTTACTACGTTTCAGATAAATAACCTTGATATTAGCCCGGCTAGCAAGAAGGGCGATCATTATGCCAGTATTATGTTTAGATGTCAACTCAGCTATAGTATTGCTAATTGTTCAGAATCTAAACAAAGGTCATTGGTTTTAAAAACATTGCCCGATTCGGGTACAAAAGCAGATTTCTTGCAGCAATCAAAAGTATTTGAAACTGAGATCAGTATGTATACAGAGTCATTACCGAAAATTGAGAAAATTTTAGCGGAATGTGGAGAACCCACAAAATTGGCGGCAGAGTAAGTACTCGTGTAGGAATATACTTACTAGTTCACAGATCAAACTAATTCCATGAAATGTTCTGTACGCTAATTCATAAATTATGTAAGAGATTAGTGGTAGACTAGTTTATGGGTAGGTCCCTAAACCAGTCAATGGAACAGTCAAGGGTATAGACAATAGTATTGTCTACAAAATATTTATTACTCCAGTTTTAAGTCTACTAGTTTAGTCACAAAATTGCTGAATATATAAGAATAGAATGAAATAGAATAGAATAATGTATAGATAGACAGATAGATAGATGGATAGATAGATAGATAGATAGATAGATAGATAGATAGATAGATAGATAGATAGGTAGATAGATAGATAGATAGATAGATAGATAGATAGATAGAT
>NC_060952.1:88272813-88275230 GCF_022045245.1 Lucilia cuprina | reverse complement strand
AGACTAGACTATAGACTAGATTATAGACTAGACTATAGACTAGACTATAGACTAGACTATAGACTAGACTATAGACTAGACTATAGACTAGACTATAGACTAGACTATAGACTTGACTATAGACTAGGTTATACACTAGACTGTAGACTATTCTACAGACTAGAATTTGGTAGAAGTATCGCGTTATTTGTCGATATCAAAAAGTTCCGGAAAAGTACAAAAGTACTCAGTGTTCCATGCCTGATCAGTCAAAAATCTACTTTAGTTTTATAAAAATCATATACGTATAAACTCAATCTGTGATCATTTTGTTCTCAAACTTTATAGAAATAAACTTTCAAAGCTTTCTCACTCTCTCTCTCTCTCTCTCTTTCTCTCTTACTTACTCTGCCGATAATTTTGTTCTCTCACCACATTCAGCTAATATTTTCTCTATTTTCGGCAATGTTTTGCTATACATTTCAATTTCAGTCTCAAATAATTTTGCTGTCATCAACATTTCACGTTTCATACCCTCTTCCATGGGCAAAGTTTTAATTATAAAAGTTTTCTGTTTGTTTTCACTACACTGATCCTCAGCATAGTTAAGTTTACATCTAAACATAACGCTAGCATAATGATCACCTTTCACACAGGCGGGACTTATGTTAAAGTCTATGATCTAAATAAATAATTTGGGAATGTGGTTATTGGTATATATTTTTTTTATGAAATTTATTAACTTGCTTTTAAAGTTTTATCATTTTTATATTGTTGTAGAACATCCTCCAAGAAATCTTTATTAATCCATTCTGGAGCCACCAATTCATCTTCATTATAGATACTCATTACAAAATGGAGTTTATTGGTTAATTTTCTTTTTTTTATTAATTAACAAGTTATTCTTGATATGCGTTTCGTACACCGGTATTAAGGGAACTCAACGTCCGACTGACAAAATTATGTTTCTACAAATTCTTATTTTGTGTTATTGATCTGAAACTTTGAAAAAGCTTTAGCATAAAAGGCTTTTTAAATTGAAGATATGTGTGTATGTACATATGTGCGTGTATTGTTACTTCTAGAGTAGGTTGGTTATTATTCACTTGGCCAGATGTTTGCCGATAGACTGAGTTTGAAATATACGTCCCAAGAAGGGACAACCGAACCTTATCATATTGTCAGACATGACCGACTATACTTTTCTAATCGTTTTACTACGATAGAAGTTTCATGCTTTTGATAGCATAATTTCTCTTCTATGTTCTCTATCATTAGTTGTTTTATTAATTAACAGAATAAAAGCTCTCTTTGTGTTTTAAATAAAAGCTATATTTACTTTTTGTGAGCTTTTTTGTTTATTGTATCGGAAGTGTATTTAATGCTTGAATATATTATAATAATTATTATGACGTTATTATTTGTTTACAAAAAAAGAGAATACAGTCGGTTAAACCCTCTTTAACCCTACATCTGTTAATATAAAATATGGGGGTATATACGTAGCTTCTTATTTACTTCAGGTTCAGTTTTCATAAAACTCTGAAAGGTTGTCATGGGTTTTTGCTTATATCTCCGTCAGTTATAAACCCATTTTGGGAAACTTTTAAATCAATATTCAGAAGATTCCCCAGATATCTTTCGAGTTCGTCTGGGGTTTTTGCTTATATCTCCGACAGCTTTAAACCCATTTTGCTGATTTTAAATGTGAAACTTTTAAATCAATATTCAAAAGAATCCAGATATTTTACATAATGCTTTCGAGAAGTTACCTATTTAAAACCAACAAAATGGGTCCATTACTGCGGGGGATATAAGTAAGCAAAAATCCAAGACAACTGTTGAAAAATTCTTCAAACAAAAATAAAATTAAACATTCTGAGTCCCAAGTAAAATCTAAAGAAAAGGATTTATGCTACATGATCTCTTTACTATTTATTGAAATTTTTACAACATTAATTGCATTTCGAATTAAAAAAAATTTCAATCTAAATAACCTTCAATCAATAAACTAGGTAAAAGTTGATGTAATTCCTTAATATAACCCGGATGATCATAGGTGGAAGCAATCGTATCAGTATTTTCAATATATTCCGAAATATTCATTTCTTTTAATTCATCCTCAGTGGCAGATTGCACGACATGATTTAAAGGCAAAAAAGTCGACAGTAAAAATAAAGCTAAAGGAATCAATTAAATAATTAAAAAAAAATAGAGATCGAAAATCAATAAACATAATACCCACCAAAATGTCTATAACGAAGATTGGCAATTTGAAAATCCGAATACTTTGGCAATTCACCTTCGTAATTAATTTTCTTAAGCACTCGTATAAATTCTCCAAAATAATATTGCATAAATTCATTTCTGCGCAAACGATATTCCGGACACATCATCATATATTGCGAATAAATCAAATCAATTGTCACAGGGGCATA
>NC_060952.1:88237813-88265313 GCF_022045245.1 Lucilia cuprina | reverse complement strand
ATAGAGATCTTTGCAGTTTTGATTTATTTCCGGTTCCATTTCATTGATCTTTTCCAAATATATTTCAAATTCTTTGTGTTGTCTTAGTAAATCTATGAAATTCTTTATGCCTCTCGACATTATATCCATGGCCATTATAGTGGAATTGCAAAAAATACCTTCTTCGTATTTAGTTACACATTCATGTTCCGCCGTACGACCCAACATATAGCTGACTCCATGCAATTTTGCAATTTTACGATAAATCATTTTGATTTCATCTTCTTCTAGATAACGATTACGTAATGCATCATAACCATGTTCGCAGAGATCTTCGAAAATGATTACTTTATGCGGTTTGAGAGAGTAGTAGATGATTCTGAATAAAATGGAAACAGTGTAAAGTAAGTTCTTATTATGCTTTCAAAATGTAGAAAAATAAACATATATAGATCTTTGAAGATTTAAATAAGATGTTAGATGTCAAAATGTATAAACAACACTTTTACTGATCTACCTCAATCTAATTTAAAAGTTTATAATTGTAAAGCTTAAAGCTCACAGCCATTCACATAAATATTTCTATAACTTATGAAATTAAACATAAACACTTCATATTACTTGTCTACTTACTCTGCCGCCAATTTAGTGGGCTCTCCACAATCTGCTAAAATTTTCTCTATCTTTGGCAAAGCTTCAGTATACATATTAATTTCAGTTTCAAATAAATTTGATTCTTTTAACATATCACGTTTCGGACCATCTTCTATGGGTAAAGTTTTTAAAATCAACGATTTTTCCTTAACATTTCCCGAATTATCCCTGCAATATGTTACTTTACATCTAAACATAATACTGGCATAATGATCTCCTTTCATACTAGCCGGACTTATGGCTATATTTGTTATCTAAAATAAAATGAATTGTTAACAATTACTTTACAAATATTTGAATAAAAATTCTATTACTTACTCTAATATCATTATTATTTTCATATTGTTTTAGAACTTTTTCAAAAAATACTTGATCTATCCAGGAGGGAGGTACTAGTTCATCTTTATTGTAAATACTCATTTTAAGGGATTAGCTTTGTCAATACCACCGTTTACTTTGAATTGTTTTTTGCCTTTAAACGCCAATTTTATTTTAGCTAAAGTTTTTATACAACTTTCTCTCAATATTAAGCTAATTTTCAATAAAGCTTTTAAATTGCAATAATTTGATTATTACAAGAATTCATGTTATATTAGCTTTGATAATTCTTATCAGGTGAATATTAAAAAACAAAATATACCTTCTAATTGTATGCCTTCAAATGTAAGAGAGAAAAAGCTCTAAAGCTTTTTGATATTGTAATTATTCGCAATAAGAGCAGTATTTAAGATTCACCTAAGTACTATCAAAAACAAGTAGAAAATTATAGTCGGGCGAAGCCGAACATATAACCATACACCTGTTGCAAGAATAAAATGTGATGTAGTTTTCATAATAAAGCATTTAAGTTGCATTGTACTAGGGTTCTATAAATCGACTTTCGAATAATCGAACAATCGACTTTTTTCGAAAAGTCGAAGTGGACTATTTTGTTCCAAAAAGGTCGATAACTCGACTATCGTCTGTGAAAAAGGTCGAAATGTCGACTTTTAAAATGAAAGTCTAAAAGTCGAAAAATCGAAAAAAGTCGAAAAGTCAGAAAAAGTCGAAAATAGTCGAAAAGTCCAAAAAAAGGCGAAATAAGTCGAAAATAGTCTAAAAGTCGAAAAAGTCAAAAATAGTCAAAAAATCGAAAATAGCCAGAAAAAGTCGAAAAAAGACGAAAAGTCGGAAAAAGTCGAAAATAGTCTAAAATAGTCGAAAAGTCGAAAAGTCGAAAAAAAGACAAAAATAGTCAAACAGTCGAAAATATTTGAAGATCGAAAAAAATCGGAAAAGGTCAATAGTCAAAAAGTCGGAAAAAGTCAAAAATAGTCGAAAAAAGTCGGAAAGTCGAAAATAGTCAAAATTAGTCGAAAATAGTCGAAAAAGTCGACATTTACAAAATACTAAAAGTCTAAAAGTCGACTTTTAACTAACTTTAAAAAGTCGAAAATTCGACTTTGGAAATGAAAGTCGGAAAGTCGAAAAATCGAAAAAAGTCAGAAAAAGTCGAAAAAAGTCAGAAAAAGTCGAAAATAGTCGAAAAGTGGGAAAAATTCAAAAATAGTCAAAAAATCGAAAATAGTCAGAAAAAGTCGAAAAATCAAAAAAAAAAGACGAAAAGTCGGGAAAAAGTCAAAAACAGTCAAAAAATCGAAAATTGTCGAAAAGTCGGAAAAAGTCTAAAATAGTCTAAAAAAAAAAGACAAAAATAATCAGTCGAAAATATTTAAAAATCGAAAGAAAATCGGAAAAAGTCAAAAATGGTCGAAAATAGTCGAAAAAAGTCGGAAAGTCGAAAATAGTCAAAAATCGACTTTTCATAAAATACAAAAAGTTGAAAAGTCGACTTTTAACTAAATGCAAAAAGTCGAAAAGTCGACTTTTCGTTTCAACTATAGAACCCTAAATTGTACCTTGCCTCAGATATACTTATTTAAGCCATTTATTTTATTGAATAAAATTGTTGACATTTAAGTGAAATTTTGAAGGGGGATTTTTATAGGGGCTAGGATGAGGCCCTATAATTATAAAGTTCTTGAGGGTCAGCAATGCTAGTATGGAACTTCGTTTTGCAGCTTTTGGGGGGTTCAGTTGTATAGGGTCTAGGTGAAATAATGGATCTTAACCATTTTCAGTAGGCTTCGTCCCTGGATAGAAGATCATGTACCAAATTATATTGAAATATCTTCGAAATTGCGACTTGTAGTTTAATTAAAATTTTTACATGAACGGACAGACTTACGGAGGGACATTGCTAAATTGACTCAGAAAATGATTCTGAGCCGATTGGTATACTTTCAGAGCGTTACAAACATCATCACAAACTCAATATACCCTCCCCACTAAAGTGGTGTAAGGTATAAATATGGGTATTTAGATTTGTCATTAACAGTGTAATACAACGTAATATTGATCATAGATCAACAAATTATACCTTCTCTGGATCCCTATAAGATTCACAAACAATTTAGATATAACCGTCCATCAGTACATCTGTGTAATGAAAACACAATAGAGCCCAAATGAGAAATGCTCAATAGTAAATAAAAGATTCGTTTATTAGATCCTACAATCTCGCTGTTATATTTTATGAGACTCGACCAAATTTCGAAACATGTTAAAATCAGATTTTTGTTAAATAATCTTTTAAATAGAATAGTTTTGAAATAAAGTTCTAAGTAAAAATACTCTCGTCCCATTAAATCGATATTTTAATAAAAAATAATCTACAAGTCTATAGACTAGTCCACAGTCGAACCTTTAAATAAATTCACACAATAGTCTCTAAGTTAATCTATAGACTTCTCAATAAACTTGTCTAATAGACTAAACTTAAGAGAAATCTTTTCAACCGAATAGTTCACAAAATAGTCAATAGATATGAAAATAGTCGACAGTAATAAGCTGGTCAATAGACTGATTCAATACTGTATTCCTTATACCATTCAATATACTAGTCAAAAGAATGTCTAGACATCCCAAAGACTACTTCTACTACGATAGACTAGCCAATAAACAGGTCAACTAATCCACAGTATAGTTAATTGACTTATCAAGAACTAATATTCTATTCCTAAGACTAGTGAATTGACAAAAGAATAGATTTGTTAAAAAGATTAGTATATATATTTATACTAGTCAATTACTGATACATACACAGAAAAAAACTGAAAATGACTTTTAATTATCAAAATAATTGTATCAAGCAAATTTTGCACCCTTAACCAAAATGATAATATCAATTACCAATTTATAAAAAATAAAAATATATATATTCTTTCCAAATAACAAATTAATCAGAACAATTACTGTCAATAATTTTAACATTGATTAATTCATTAATTGTACAAATTAAATATTTAATAAATATAAAATTGATTTTTTTATTAATTTATTAATCAAATAAATTAAACTGTTTGATAGTGAATTATTTAAAAATCAATTAAGAAGGTTATTAAAACAATCAAATTATTAATCGATTACACACAACGTTGAAGGAATACTAGACCTTTAACAATGCGTTCAGCATTTACAAAAATTATCACTTTATTGTCACAATTTAACATATAAAGTGTTTCATAAATTGTCAATAAACTTGAATATTATATGCCTAAAATTTTATTGACTATTTAAAAATTATAAATATTGCTAGCATAAAAATTCAAAATAAAATTTTAAAAACAAATCTAAAATAGAAAAGAAGGCCAGAAAATTTTTTCAAACAATTGAAAAATTAATTGAATTAATTAAAAATTTAATCAAAATTTTACACTTTAATTTTAAACAGTTTCAAAAAACGAGATAATTAAAACAAATAAAAATTTGTTTAAAAAAAAATAATGAAAATTAAAACATATTAATTGAAAATAAACTACCGATAATTTTTTCTGTGTAGGCTAGTCAACTAATTAGGCAATAGATTTGTTAATAGGCTGTTCAAAGGAATAGTCAATAAACTGATCAATATATTAATTCATAGACTAGTAAACAGAGTAATAACTCATAAACAGGTGGATCCAGTTCGAATGTTTGGAGGGGGGATTAACTTTTTTCATTTATTTCCCTTTTCCTCATTTTTATATTTTGTATGAAAAATTTAATTTTTTTTTTTTTGGGGGGGGGGGGTGTTAAATTTCTCTTTTGTATTCTATTGTTTTTTAAAACGAATTCGTTTATAAATGTAATGTACAATTAATAATTGCATTTTAAGCAAAAAAGCTTTTAAACAAATTGTTATGAAAAATTTATCTCTCCAAACGGTATCAGAAACTTTTTGTAGTGGTTGGATGACGAAGGAATAAATCGAAGCATTTATAAGTGTTTACGTTAGATAATTTAGTGCCGTAATAATTGCACCGATATAGTGGAGAAGGAACTAATTAATTAACTAACTAACTAACTGACTTTTTTCATGATAAGAAGCGCTCAACAGGCCCGATTGTGGCCTAAGTGTATTTCTTCCGATTTGATGTAGTATGCATCCTAACTAACTAACTTAGTAACAAACTAAGTATCTATCTATCTATATATATCTATCTATCTACCTATCTATATATTTATCTATATATCTATCTATCTATCTATCTATCTATCCATCTATCTATCTATCTATCTATCTATCTATCTATCTATCTATTTATTTATCTATCTATCTATCTATCTATCTATCTATCTATCTATCTATCTATCTATCTATCTATTTATCTATCTATCTATCTATCTATCTATCTATCTATCTATCTATCTATCTATCTATCCATCTATCCATCTATCCATCTATCTATCTATCTATCTATCTATCTATCTATCTATCCATCTATCTATCTATCAATCTATCTATCTATCTATCTATCTATCTATCTATCTATCTATCTATCTATCTATCTATCTATCTACCTATCTATCTATCTATCCATCTATCTATCTATCTATCTATCTATCTATCTACCTATCTATCTATCTATCTATCTATCTATCTATATATCTATCTATCTATCTATCTATCTATCTATCTATCTATCTATCTATCTATCTATAACTAACTAACTAACTAACTATCTAACTTACTAGCTATGTAACTAACTAACTAACTAACTAATTCTCTAACTAACTAACTATCTAACCAACTGAATAACCCAACATAAACTTTACTAGCAGAAATATTGGAACAAAATGGAAATACTTACTTCTGAAAAATATTTCTGGAGGTCCAGTAGTTCCACAAACAATATTTTAAAAATTATTCTTTATTTCCAACAAACTAATCTAAATAGCCATCCCTTAACATTTCAGGTAAATAATTGCGCATATCATTTAAAAATCCGGGATTTTTATAGGCCAAACGTATGGCATCAGCATTTTCAAAAAAATTAGAGCTGTCAAAGTCTTTCAATTCCTCAGCCGTTATAGCATCACCAAACAAGGGCACAAAAGTGGACATTAAAAGTAAAGCTTTGAAAAGAAAATTAAGGTAAATAAGTACATACTTCATTAATTACAAAACGACTAACTTACCAAAATGTCTATATTTATAAGTAGCAATTTGAAAATCTGAATACCTAGGCAATTCCTTATGATATTTCAAACATTTCAAAACTCTTATAAATTCCGTAAAATAATACTGAAAAAATTCGTTTCTTCTCAAACGTAACTCGGGACTTAACATAGTATACTGTGAGTACTTATATGGTATCAACTGTGGAGGGAGCAAAACAATTCAGTTGATAATCCACAAATATAACATCTTCGGGCTGATTTTGTTGATCAAATTTAAACATTAAATTTTTATTATGAAAATCACCGTGATTCAAAACGAATATATCACCTTGGCCTTTATTTAATTTATAGGCATTATATAGATTCATGCAACTTTTCATCATATGGGGTTGCATTTGTTTTACCTTTTCCAAATAAGCTGAAAATTCCTGATATTCTCTTAGCATTTGCATAAAATTCCATATACCATTACGTATGAAATCCAAAGACATTATAGCTGAATTACTAAAGAAGCCTTTTTCATATTTTGTTACAATTTCATGATTATCTCCTAAACTTAAGAGATGTAAGACAGCATGAAATTTAGCTAATTTAGAATAGACCATTTTAATCTCGTTCTCAGTTAAATGACGACCGCGTATGGTATCATAACCGATCTCACAAAGATCATCCATGATAATAACTTGATGCGGTTCCAGAGAATGATAAATGAGTCTGAAATAAAAGGAAATGTATGAATAGGAATTACTTACATATATTACTTATGTATATTTACTTACTGTGCCGCCATTTTAGTGGGTTCTCCGATTTCCTGTAAAATTTTCTCTATTTTTGGTAGAGTTTCACTATACATCGATATTTCTGTTTCAAATGCTCCAGATTCTCTCAACATATCACGCTTTGAACATTTCTCCTCCGGTATGGTTTTAATCACAAACGATCGTTGCCTTATACCCTTGATATCAAGATTATACGTTGTCTTACATCTGAACATAATACTGCCATAATGATCACCCTTTAATGTGGCAGGACTTAAATCAAAATTGATTATCTGCAATTTTATATTAAAAAAAATAGAAATTAAATTAATCTGTTTTGCACACAAATTTAGTGAAACCAAAACTCACCTCTAAATTTTCATTATTTTCGCATTGTTTTAAAACTTTTTGTAGAAATTCTTGATTTATCCAAGAGGGTGGCACTAGTTCATCTTCATTATAGATACTCATAACTTTGTTTATAATTTTTAAAATTTTGTTAACCGTTTAGTTGAAGTGTAACTGAACCTCTAAACTTATCGAGAATTTGTTCAATTGATTTTTATTTTTTGTTGTTAAAGAAAAGAGCGGCAGTGCAAGATTTACACAATAATAAGCAACCGATTTATCAAGAATACTCACCATTCGAGTACTCAGAAGATAAACTTGTAAAAGCTTTTTTTTAAGAGTGAGTGGCAAAAAAGCTTTTTGACTACATTTGTCAATGGGCTTGTCTATATAACAGTCAATCTACGCGCTACTTATTTCCTAGTCTATGAACATGTCAATAGAATACTATATAGCCTAACCAATAGACTAGTGTATATATTAGTCACTTAACTAGCCCATGCACTAGTCACTATAATAGTTAGTAGACTAGTTAAAAGGTAGGTCATAGACTAAAGACTAGTTCATAAACAAATCCATAAAATAGTCCTATAGTTAATAATTTAACATTTAAGTCGAAGTGCTTTACTTGAGTATCTGGCGCATAGCCCTATCTCTACTATACCTACTTTTACAACCACTGAGTGAATATAACAAACAATTCACCACTGCCGCCTTGTGTATTTTACACGCAATTTATGTAAATGAATGGTCCGGTCCATGTACAAGCACTTTGCTCAAGTACTTTGCTTCAAGATGTAAACATCACATAACATCACTTCCGTTTACAACAACGCAGATGGGAATGGCCTCTGTTATGTCAGCCTCAGCTCAGAGAGACGTAACCGGTAGACCGAAATACGAATCCGTCAAATAAGCCGAAACTTTCTTCTTACTAACAGGGACACTCTGTGGTAATTCTGGTATGAACAGAGTTTAATCTAGACAAGAAAAGAACATTTAATGGTGTTACTTGTTTATGATACCTTTCATCCATTATCATTCAACCTAGCACTCTTCTCATTTATCCGACGTACTCATAAGAGAAAACCTACGACATATTCATTTAAGTACAAGGGTGGAATGAGGCCCGCACACCTCTACATTCATCCTTAACTCCAACTCATTTCTAACGCTTAGTCCCACAGTCATTCTTCTGTGGGGTATTTGTTGTCTTCGGCATCATCAACTTATACCGATATATTGACTTTACCTTTTCAGTCCTTTAACAGCCACTAACTCTTCCATCGTATTTGGGTTTAAACAACAGCCCCCACCATGGATCCTGAAGGAATCTTAACCAACTGACCAACCCAGGACAAAGTCCCCCGGGCAACTAACCAACCGTAATACCAGATTGTGTGGTTTTCTGATTAGACCCATGACAAATCAAGCCGAGAAGTGAAGTGACATCACCAGTTTATAGTCCCGGCAGACTAGAGGCAATGGTAGAACCTCTATACCCCCGGATTACAATACATCAAAATGGGATCTTTCATCAATGGGACACATGCCCCGTTGTCCATAAACAATATACAAATCCCTAAACTAATCTACAGACTAGTACATAGACTACTCAATGGACTTGTCCATAGACTGATCAATAGACTAGAATATAGTTTATAGGCAATATATTTTATAGTTTATAGACTGGTCAATAGATTAGAACATAGTTTATACTCAAGTCTATAGACTTGTTCATAGACTGGCCAATAGACTAATTCATAAATAGACCGGTCATTAGACGTACATATATAAGTCCATAGACGTGTTCATAAAAAATATCATAGATTAGTCAATAAGAAAGTGTATATATAGGTCCACAGCCAGGTCAGTTGTACTAGTCTACTGACCAGGCTGTAGACTAATAAAGTTATTAGTTCATAGATTGGTTAGTCTATTTACTATTCTGTTGACTAGTAACCAATAAAGTGGTAAATGAGCTAATAAATGGACTAACCTAGACTAGTTCATGGCCTAGTCAACAAAATATTGACTATTCCATTCCATTCTATAACTTTAATGTCATTTAAACATTTTAACAAACAGATAATAAGTCTAAAAACAGTTTCACATCCATAAACTATAACAAAATTGATTTTTTTTCCTATAACTTATGATTCTTTATTTAAAACAAACCTAATCTAAATAACCATCCTTTAACATTTGAGGTAAATAGTTTTGCATATCATCTATAAAGCCCGGATTCTTATAGACCATATTTAAATTATCGGTGTTTTCTAAAAACTTAGAACTGTCCATATCCTTCAAATCCTCCGCTTTTGCAGTTATTATACCAGCAAACATAGGAAGAAATGTGGACATTAAAAATACAGCTAGAATCATATTAAAAAAATTTAATTTAAATAAATATTTTAATAAAAATTACAAACTTACCAAAATGTCTATATCTATAGCCGGCAATTTGAAAATCTGAATACTTGGGCAATTCACCTTGATAGTTTAAACGCTTTAAAACTCGTATAAATTCGGTAAAATAATAATGCATAAATTCGTTCTTTCTCAAACGTAATTCCGCACTTAACATAGTGTACTGTGAATATATGGTATCAATTGTGGAGGGTGCAAAACAATTCATTTGATAGTCCACAAATATGGCATCTAACAATTCACCGTTCTCATTGAATTTAAACATTAAATTTTTTATATGTAGATCACCATGATTTAAAACGAATATATCTCCCTGGCCTTTATTCAATTTATAAGCATTATATAGATCCGTGCAAACTTTCATCATATCGGGTTGCATTAGTTTTACCTTCTCCAAATAAACAGCAAATTCCTGATGTTCTGATAGCATTTGTATGAAATTCCATATACCATTACGTGTAAAATCCATAGACATAACGGCGGAATTATTGAAAATACCTTTATTGTATTTGGTAACAATTTCATGGTTGTCTTCTTGGCCCAGCATATATGTGACTGCATGAAATTTAGCGATTTTTAAAAATACCGTTTTGATTTCAGTCTCTGTTAAATTTCGACCACGTACTGTTTCATAACCGGCCGCACAAAGATCCTCCATAACAATAACTTGGTTGGGTTCTAAAGACTGGTATACGAGTCTGAAAAAAAACAGCTAAAAATTTATGATTTTAATTCAATTTCCAACAAATTCCTACTGAGCCGCCATTTTAGTGGGTTCTCCGATTTCCTTTAAAATGTTCTCTATTTTTGGCAAAGTTACACTATACATAGAGATTTCAGTTTCGAATATTCCACATTTTTCCAACAAATCACGTTTCATACAATCCACTTCTGGTATAGTTTTAATAACAAATGATCTTTTCTTTAGGCCCTCGGATTTAAGATCATACGTCACTTTACATCTAAACATAATGCTGCCATAATGATCACCCTTTAGAGTAGCAGGGCTTATGTCAAAATTAATTAACTAAAATTGAAAATTAATCTAATATATTATATATTCTTTGAAAAATTTTTAAATAACCCACCTTAACAGTTTCAACCTTTTCGCATTGATTCAAAATCTTTTGTATAAATTCTTGATTTATCCAAGTGGGTGGTACTAGTTCATCTTCATTGTAAATGCTCATAATTTCGATTAAGTTTTCTATTAGTTTCCGTAGCACTTTTAGTTTGAGTATAATGTGACTTATAGAAAAATTTTAAAGCTTTATTACTGCTTTTATACTGTAGCCACTGATCGTTAAAAGTATAAGATAATTTTTGCTCAATAATAATGAATTTGTTTGTTGTTATTTATTTACTACGTAATAGAATAACTAAGTGTATAAGTACTTAATATATTTATATTTGAGAGAATCAAGTCGTAAGAGAATTGTACTGTACTTTACTACTTTTTGATATCGACAAAATACCACAGTAGCCCTACGACATTTTCGATACATTTTTATACCCTACATCACTCTAGTGGATAGGATAAATTAGCTTTGCGCTGATGTTTGTAACGCACAATAATATCGGTCCTATAACCACCTTAATGTATACCAATCGGCTCAGAAACATTTTTATTATTTTTTTATTATTTCACCTATATCCCGTACAACTTAACCACCAAATAGGGCTTGTAAACCTTGTAATCAAACTACAGGTCGCAATTTTGGAGATAATTCAATGAAATTTGGCACAAGAGTTTAGTCTGTAGTCTAGACTATAGACTAGTCTATAGTCTAGTCTATAGTCGAGTCTATAGTCGAGTCTATAGTCTAGTCTATAGTCTAGTCTATAGTCTAGTCTACAGTCTAGTCTAAAGTCTAGTCTATAGTCTAGTCTATAGTCTAGTCTATAGTCTAGTCTATAGTCTAGTCTATAGTCTAGTCTATAGTCTAGTCTATAGTCTAGTCTATAGTCTAGTCTAATCTATAGTCTAGTCTATAGTCTAGTCTATAGTCTAGTCTATAGTCTAGTCTATAGTCTAGTCTATAGTCTAGTCTATAGTCTAGTCTATAGTCTAGTCTATAGTCTAGTCTATAGTCTAGTCTATAGTCTAGTCTATAGTCTAGTCTATAGTCTAGTCTATAGTCTAGTCTATAGTCTAGTCTAATCTATAGTCTAGTCTATAGTCTAGTCTATAGTCTAGTCTATAGTCTAGTCTATAGTCTAGTCTATAGTCTAGTCTATAGTCTAGTCTATAGTCTAGTCTATAGTCTAGTCTATAGTCTAGTCTATAGTCTAGTCTATAGTCTAGTCTATAGTCTAGTCTATAGTCTAGTCTATAGTCTAGTCTATAGTCTAGTCTATAGTCTAGTCTATAGTCTAGTCTATAGTCTAGTCTATAGTCTAGTCTATAGTCTAGTCTATAGTCTAGTCTATAGTCTAGTCTATAGTCTAGTCTATAGTCTAGTCTATAGTCTAGTCTATAGTCTAGTCTATAGTCTAGTCTATAGTCTAGTCTATAGTCTAGTCTATAGTCTAGTCTATAGTCTAGTCTATAGTCTAGTCTATAGTCTAGTCTATAGTCTAGTCTATAGTCTAGTCTATAGTCTAGTCTATAGTCTAGTCTATAGTCTAGTCTATAGTCTAGTCTATAGTCTAGTCTATAGTCTAGTCTATAGTCTAGTCTATAGTCTAGTCTATAGTCTAGTCTATAGTCTAGTCTATAGTCTAGTCTATAGTCTAGTCTATAGTCTAGTCTATAGTCTAGTCTATAGTCTAGTCTATAGTCTAGTCTATAGTCTAGTCTATAGTCTAGTCTATAGTCTAGTCTATAGTCTAGTCTATAGTCTAGTCTATAGTCTAGTCTATAGTCTAGTCTATAGTCTAGTCTATAGTCTAGTCTATAGTCTAGTCTATAGTCTAGTCTATAGTCTAGTCTATAGTCTAGTCTATAGTCTAGTCTATAGTCTAGTCTATAGTCTAGTCTATAGTCTAGTCTATAGTCTAGTCTATAGTCTAGTCTATAGTCTAGTCTATAGTCTAGTCTATAGTCTAGTCTATAGTCTAGTCTATAGTCTAGTCTATAGTCTAGTCTATAGTCTAGTCTATAGTCTAGTCTATAGTCTAGTCTATAGTCTAGTCTATAGTCTAGTCTATAGTCTAGTCTATAGTCTAGTCTATAGTCTAGTCTATAGTCTAGTCTATATAGTCTAGTCTATAGTCTAGTCTATAGTCTAGTCTATAGTCTAGTCTATAGTCTAGTCTATAGTCTAGTCTATAGTCTAGTCTATAGTCTAGTCTATAGTCTAGTCTATAGTCTAGTCTATAGTCTAGTCTATAGTCTAGTCTATAGTCTAGTCTATAGTCTAGTCTATAGTCTAGTCTATAGTCTAGTCTATAGTCTAGTCTATAGTCTAGTCTATAGTCTAGTCTATAGTCTAGTCTATAGTCTAGTCTATAGTCTAGTCTAGTCTATAGTCTAGTCTATAGTCTAGTCTAGTCTATAGTCTAGTCTATAGTCTAGTCTAGTCTATAGTCTAGTCTATAGTCTAGTCTATAGTCTAGTCTATAGTCTAGTCTATAGTCTAGTCTATAGTCTAGTCTATAGTCTAGTCTATAGTCTACTATTCTAGTCTATAGTCTAGTCTATAGTCTAGTCTATAGTCTAGTCTATAGTCTAGTCTATAGTCTAGTCTATAGTCTAGTCTTTAGTCCAGTCTATTGTATAGTCTATAGTCTAGTGTATTGTCTAGTCTATAGTCTAGTCTATAGTCTAGTCTTTAGCCTATTCTATAGACTATAGTAAAGTATAGTTCAAAATTTAGTTTATAGTCTAGTCTAAAGAGTAGACTATAGATTTCATAAAATTCTAAGACAATATAGCTATGTCCTTTAGCTTGAGCATAAATATTCTCTGTTTTGTCTCGAAATCTAATAACTCTCGTTTAAAATAAACATCTGTCTGAAACCTTTAATTATCGTATAAATTTAAAATAATTAAAACAAGTTAGAGTGCTATATTCGGCTGTGCCGAATCTTAGATACCCTCCACCAGCTACTTTTATGTTATTTACCAAAAGTTAAATTTATTAAAATTCCAAGATTTATTGAACATTATAAATTTAGAAATTTGCATGTATGTATATGTGTGAAAGATTTAAAGATTTTCAAAATACAAATACATATATAATTATGTTCTACACAAAATTTTGATCAACACAAATTGATAATGCTCTTTAAATACGGTTAAAGCGCTTTTAGGGGCAGGACCTAATATAGGAGAAATATAAGTATACAAAACTAATATTTTTGCCAAATTATGTATCAATAGCTTAATTTGGTAATAAGTAATGTGCGTTTAAGAGATTTTCGTAAAAGAACTTTGTATGGGAGCTATGTCCAATTATGTACATAAAGACAAAGATTCAGAATTCTGTATCTATATCATTACTTGGTAATAAATATTGTGAATCTAAGTGATTTTCTGGACCTAGTATGAGAGCTATGACCAAATATGTATGTGTGTTTTTCTAAGAGGGACCTTGTGTGGGAGCTATGATCAATTATGGACCGATCAGAAAAACATTTCATAATATTATTTCTTTGTATATGAACAACACTTGTGCCAAACTTTATATGGATATTTTAATTTAGTAATGAGTTGTGTGCGTTTTAGTTATTTTCGGGAGAAGACCTTGTATGACCAGTTATAGACCGATGGAAAAAATTTCTTAGTAATATTTTTTGTATATGATCAATACTTGTACCAAATTGTATATGGATATCTTATTTAAGTAATGATTTGTACGTGTTTAAGTGTTTTTCATAAGGGGAACTAATATGGGAGCTATGACCAATTATGGACCGATCGGAAAAATATTTCGTGGTAGTACTTATTCGTTTATGTGAGAACAATGCTTGCAACAAATTTTATATGGATATCTTAATTTAGTAATGAATTATGTGCGTTTAGGTGGTTTTCGGGAGTGGACCTTGTATGGGAGCTATGACCAAATATGGACAGATCCAAAAAATCTTTCATTGTAATATTTCTGTATATAAAAGCAATACTAGTACCAAATTTTATATCGATATCTTGATTTACTAATGAGTTATGCGAGTTTAACTGATTTTCGGGAGGGGACCTTGTATGGGAGCTATGGCCAATCCAAATAAACTTTCATGGTTTTATTTCTGTATATAAGAGCAAAACTTGTACCAAATTTTATATGGATACCTTAATTAAGAAATGAGTTATGTGCGTTTTAGTTATTTTCGGGAGGGGACCTTGTATGGGAGCTATGACCAATTATGGACCGATTCAAAAAAAGCTTTCATTGTAATATTCCTGTATATAAGATAAATATTTGGACCAAACTTTATATCGATATCTTAATTTGGTAATGAGTTATGCGGGTTTAACTGATTTTCGGGAGGGGACCTTGTATGGGAGCTATGACCAATTATGGACCGATCCAAAAAACTTTCATTGTAATATTTCTGTATATAAAAGCAATACTTGTACCAAAATTTATATCGATATCTTAATTTAGAATGAGTTAAGCGTGTTTAAGTGATTTTCGGGAGGGGACCTTGTGTGGGAGCTTTGACCAAATATGAACCGATCCAAAAAATCTTTCACTGAAATATTTCTATGTATAAAAGCAATACTTGTACCAAATTTTGTAACGATATCTTAATTTAGTAATGAGTTATGCGGGTTTAACTGATTTTCGGGAGGGGACCTTGTATGGGAGCTATGACCAATTGTGGACCGATCCAAAAAAGCTTTCATTGTAATATTTCTGTATATAAGGGCAATACTTGTACCAAATTTTATATCGATATCTTAATTTAGTAATGAGATATGCGCGTTTAAGTGATTTTCGGGAGGGGACCTTGTATGGGAGCTATGACCAATTATGGACCCATCTAAAAAATTTTTCCTCTGAATAAATTCTATTGTCATAAAATTTTAATTTCTAAAATTTTATGAAGATATCGACATTACGACGGAAGTTATTAACAAAAAACCAAATTTCCGGGAATTTGTACTTTTGTATGGGAGGTATATGAAATTGTGGACCGATTCTGGCGATTTTACACAGAGATTAAGCTCTTGTGTGGAAACGAATGTATGCCGATTTTTATGGAATTATCTTGCATAGTTTTCGAGAAAATTACATCAGAATGTGTAAAAAATGCTTATTTTTTTCGAGGTTGTTTCAAATTTTGATTCATAACTTTTCCGGATGTGAACCGATTTTGCCCATTTTCAATACCAAACAACTTAGGAAAACAAAGAATATTTTGGGTGAATTTGGTTAACTTCTATTGCTTCGTTTTATCGTGAGCGTGTTTTACACAGACAGACGGACAGACGGACAGACGGACAGACGGACATAGCTAGATCGACTCAGAATTTGATAAGGACCCAGAATATATATACTTTGTTGGGTCTCAGATGAATATTTCTTGGTGTTACACACGGAATGACAAAGTTATATATACCCTCTATCACCACTGATGGTGGTGGAGGGTATAAAAATAATATTAAATAATTTTATTAAAACAAAACTTAATCTAAATAACCTTCACTTAATAAAATTGGCATAAATTGACGTATTTCATTTATAAAATCTGGCGTATGATAAACCATTGACATTGCATTAGGATTTTCGAAAATTTCTTTTGTATCAGTGTCCTTCAACTCATCCATGGATTTGCCCAAAAGGCCCACAACCATTGGCAAAAAGGTGGATAAAAGGAAAATCGCTAAAATATTAAAATTAATACAAAAAATTATTACAAAATCAAACTCTGAATATATTTCAACTTACCAAAATGGCGATATTTAAGACCCGATATTTGGAAATTCGAATATAAAGGCATTTCTCCGCTATAACCGATTTTCTTTAAAATTTTTAAGAATTCTTCAAAATAATACTGACTAAGTTCGTGACGTTTCAAACGTAATTCCAAACTCAACATCATATATTGCGAATAGATAATATCAATATTTGAGGGAGCATAACAACTAATCTGATAGTCCACCATTATTATATCTTCCATATGATTTTTCTTGCTAAACTTAAACATTAGATTTTTCATATGAAAATCACCATGATTCAAAACGAATATATCGCCATTATCAGGGCTATTATTATTTGTATATGCCTTATATAAATCTTTACAAGTTTTGGCCAATTTCGGCAGCATAGCTTTAACTTTTTCATAGTAAACTTTAAATTCCTCATGTTTCGATAACATATCAAGGAAAAACTTTATACCATTAGCCATTAAATCATTTTCCATAACCATTGATGTACTAAATATACCGTCTTGATATTTTGTGACTTCTTCGCGATCGCGTACGTCTTCACTGTGACCCAACATATAGCTGACTGCATGCAATTTGGCGATCTTACGATAAACAGCTTTGATTTCATCCTCGTTGAGGTAACGACCGCGTACAGTATCATAACCAGCTTCACACAGATCTTCGAGTATAATGACTTTATGCGGTTCCAGAGAGTGATAAATGATTCTGAAATATATTTGAAAATTTAATTTTCTTGTACAATTTTCTTAATCTTAATTTTGTCTAAATTTTCTTTGTAAACATTTTCTTTTATAGAAAATTTGTTAAATTTCTCTTATAGAAAATTTGTTAAATTTCTCTTATAGAAAATTTGTGGAAATTTCTCTTATAGAAAATTTGATAAATTTTCTCTTGTAGAAAATTTGTTAAATTTTTTTTTATAGAAAATTTGTTAAATTTTCTTTTATAGAAAATTTGTGGAAATTTTCTTTTATAGAAAATTTGTGGAAATTTTCTTTTATAGAAAATTTGTGGAAATTTTCTTTTATAGAAAATTTGTGGAAATTTTCTTTTATAGAAAATTTGTGGAAATTTTTTTTTATAGAAAATTTGTGGAAATTTTTTTTTATAGGAAATTTGTGGAAATTTTCTTTTATAGAAAATTTGTAGAAATTTTCTTTTATAGAAAATTTGTGAAAATTTTCTTTTATAGAAAATTTGTGGAAATTTTCTTTTATAGAAAATTTGTGGAAATTTTCTTTTATAGAAAATTTGTGGAAATTTTCTTTTATAGAAAATTTGTGGAAATTTTCTCTTATAGAAAATTTGTGGAAATTTTCTCTTATAGAAAATTTGTTGAAATTTTCTCTTATAGAAAATTTGTTGAAATTTTCTCTTATAGAAAATTTGTTGAAATTTTCTCTTATAGAAAATTTGTTGAAATTTTCTCTTACAGAAAATTTGTTGAAATTTTCTCTTACAGAAAATTTGTTGAAATTTTCTCTTATAGAAAATTTGTTGAAATTTTCTCTTATAGATAATTTGTTGAAATTTTCTTTTATAGAAAATTTTTTGAAATTTTCTCTTATAGAAAATTTTTTGAAATTTTCTCTTATAGAAAATTTTTTGAAATTTTTTCTTATAGAAAATTTTTTGAAATTTTCTCTTATAGAACATTTGTTGAAATTTTCTCTTATAGAACATTTGTTGAAATTTTCTCTTATAGACCGTTTGTTGAAATTTTCTCTTATAGACCATTTGTAGATAATTTTTTTCTATAGAAAATTTGTTGGAAATTCTCATCTATAGAAAATTTGTCCTTAGAAAATGTTTTTTTTTTTTTTTGTTGAAAATTCTCATCTATAGAAAATTTGTCTTTAGAAAATGTTTTTTTTTTTTAATTTTCTTTTATAAAAAATTTGGAAAAATGTTTATCTAAAGAACATTTGTAAAAATTTTCTTCTTTGGAAAATTTGTGTTAATTTTCTTCTATGGAAAATTCGTGTAAATTTCCTTTTATAGAAAGTTTGTTGGAATTTTTCTTTTATAGGTAAATTTGTGAAAATTTTCTTCTATAGAAAATTTTCTTTTATAAACATTTTTTTGTAAATTTTTTACAAAAGAAAATTTTTCGAAATTTTCTTTTTTGAAAAATTTGTGGAAATTTTTGCTGTTCAAAATTTTCTATAGAAAATTTCTTTAAATTTATTTTTTTTGGAAATTTGTTGAAATTTTCTTCATTTCCTCTTAACTTACTCTGCTGCTAATCTGGTTGGCTCTCCACAATCGGCTAAAATTTTCTCTATTCTCGGCAGAGTTCTGCTATACATATCAATTTCGGTCTCAAATATTCTAGATTGCATTAACATTTCCCGCTTTATACTCTCCTCGACGGGCAAAGTTTTTATAATCATTGATCTTTTCATAACACTCGATGTCTTGCAAAATCTATACGTTACTTTGCAACGAAACATAATACTAGCATAATGATCGCCCTTTAAACTAGCAGGACTCATATCAAATTCCACGATCTATAAAAAATATATATAAAATTAATTTTAGTAAAATAAAAAAACTTTTTTTAGTTTCTTTACCTCAATATCTTCATCGTGTTCGTATTCGGATAAAACTTTTTGTAAAAATTCTTTATTGATCCATGAAGGAGCTACCAATTCGTCATCGTTATATATACTCATAGTTCCGTTGTGGTGCGCTTTTCTTGTTTTGCTGTCTAACTTTAAGTTTGAAATGCAAATCGTTAATGCGATTATATGAAAAGTGTATAGTTCAATTTATATCGGTGAGCGAAATGTTTTGTAGAAACTAGTAAAGAGAACTATTAATTGTTTGTATAACTAAAATAAACTTGTTTAGATTAGGGTACTTCGTTAAAATTCCCGATAAGATTGTGAAAATGATTGTTAGAAATTTATGCATATAAATATACTACAGATCATTTGGCACGAGTCTTTATATATATACAAACCTTTTACAACTATTTCATCAGGTAGTAAAAAGCTTTTTTTTAAATCAATTCATATTGGAGGTCTTTTGACCATATCTTTTTTAAAATTATTAACTGTTAAATCTGTATCTCAGAGCCCTAGTTTCAGATAACTATAGCTGAAAATATAAGTTATATAGCAAAAAAAGCTTTTCCCTCTGTCCCCTCTTTTTTGACAAATACTATTTCTCTTCAAAATCGAATTAATCTTATCTATACAATTGGCAAATCTATATAAAATTTTCTTATTTAATATGATATTTTCAAAAAAATTATAAAAAGGTCTTATAAATTCCAAACGGAAATTTGTTATTATTTTGAATTGAAACTAAACGGTTGAGAAATTTCCTATATATATTCCATTTCAACAAAATGAGTCTTTATAATGACGATGAACTATCGGCTCCTTCCTGGATTAATCAAGATTTTCTAGAAAAAGTTTTGGTTCAATATGAAAACAATGAATTTTTGGAGGTAATTAAATATTAATTTCGGAATAAAAATATTTATTTTTTTTATTGAATTGAAATTCTCTTAGGTCATTAAATATGACATGAGTCCAGCGAGCATGAAGGGTGATCATTATGCCAGTATTATGTTTAGATGCAAAGTATCCTATAAATTTGATAAAACCGGTAGTATTTTGGAAAAATCCTTAATTATTAAAACAATGCCCTTAGAAGAGGGACACAAACGTGATATGTTAAAGGACTCACAGGCATTTGAGACCGAAATTGCCATGTATACAAAAACTTTGCCAAAAATTGAGAAAATTTTAGCTGATTGTGGAGAACCAACGAAATTATCAGCAGAGTAAGTTTATTGTGAAAACAAGAGAAAACAGAGCTTTTTGTCTCTCGCCTAAATGATAAAAGCGAAATAGTTTATCTGAATCTGAAACTAATTGAGATTTTATTGAAATAAATAACTTTTTTAGGGCGGGTTTTCAGATAAAGATAATCTACATTCTTTGTTTAAACCTAGTTTAATATATGTTTTGTGTTTTTCGGTAAAGAGTAACGTGACTTAGGGCGAGTTTTTCTGATAAAGATAATCTTTATTCTTTGGTTAAACCTGGTTTAATATATGTTTTGTGTTTTTCAGTAAACAGTAACGTTACTTATTATCTTAGTTTAACTGAGTGTTATTAGCCAATTAAAAACAAGTTATAAGTGAGAAAACACAATTAACAAAAACAATAAAACAATGATTTCGGAAGAATAAAAACATAATATTTTAAGTAAATTGCAATTTTCTGATTTGTTTTGTTTTAATAATTATTGTTTTAAATGTTTATTTAAAATTTTTTAATTTTACAAAAGTATTATTTGCAAAAAACAGCTGTTCATTGTTTATGTGAGTTTGAGTGAAAACTTGGCAATACTAACAAAGTTAACTGAACTTAAATCCATAACTGAAAAACACAATCTTCGGTTAAAGTCCGCCTAAATTTGTTCCAAGTTCAATCTTAGTTCCAAGTTTAATCTAATAGCAAGTTAATCCTAGTTTAACTGAGTAATAAGAAACCCGCCCTTAAACACGCAATCATCGGTTAAAGTCCGCCTAAATTTGTTTCGAGTTTAATCTAACAGCAAGTTAAGCCTAGTTTAACTGAGTAGTAAAAAAATCGTCCTTAGAGCGGGTTTCTTACTCCTCAGTTAAACTAGGCTTAACTTGCTATTAGATTAAACTTGGAACTAATTTAGGCGGAATATAACCGATGATCTTGTTTTCAGTTTTAGATCTAAGCTCAGTTAACTTTGTTAGTATTGCCAACTTTTCACTCAAAAACATAAACAAAGAACAGCTGTTTTTTGCAAACAATACTTTTGTAAAATGGAAAATTTTGGAAAAATATAAAATAAACATTTAAAACAATAATAAATAAAACAAAACAAATCAGAAAATTGCAATTTACTTAAAATATTATGTTTTTGTTCTTCCGAAATCATTGTTTTATTGTTTTTGTTAATAGTGTTTTCTCACTTATAACTTGAGTTTAATTGGCCAATTACACTCAGTTAAATTAAGATAATAGGTAACTTTACTGATAACTGATAAAAACATGAAAAATATTTTAAACCAAGTTTAACCAAAGAATGAAGATTATATTTATCAGAAAAACTCGCCCTTAATCTTATTAATTTCAAAATCCTTATTTAAAATTTGTATTAATAAATTCTATTTTAATAACATTTCAGAATTATATATCATTCTTTGGAACCCTATAAGGTTATCATATTAGAAGATCTTTGTGAATCGGGTTATAATATGGTACGCGGTCGTTATCTTAACGAGGATGAAGTTAAGGCAGTTTATCGTAAGATCGCCAAATTACATGCCGTTAGTTATATGTTGGGTAAAAGTGAAGATCATAAAATCGTTACACAACATCGCAGTGGAGCCTTTACTATGGGCAGTCAAATGATCGATGAATTTTTAACAAACGGTCTTAATAATTTCATTGATTTACTGTCATGTCATGAAGAATTTGAACCCTACTTTGAAAAGGTTAAAACAATGAAACCCAAAATAAAAGAAGCCTGTAAAGAACTATATGATGCTTATAAGCTCAATAATGGACGTGGAGATATATTCGTTTTAAATCATGGTGATTTTCATATGAAAAATCTTATGTTTAAATTCAATAAGAAAACCCATTTGGAAGATTTAGTAATGGTGGATTTTCAATTTAGCTGCTTTGCCCCGGCAAATATTGATATGTTATATTCACAATTCATGATATTGGACTCGGATTTGCGTTTGAAACGCAATGAGTTAATGTACTATTATTTTGTGGAATTTACGAATATTTTGAAAAAAATTAACTACCAAGGTGAAATGCCTTTGTTTTCGGAATTTCAAATGTCCAGCATTAAATATAGACATTTTAGTAAGTTTTTTTGTTTCTACAGATTATTCTAACTTTTATTATTAAAACTTTTTATTATAGCTCTCTTTATAATGTCTACTATTTTACCTATGGTTGTTGGCTATTTGTCTAAACCTCTGGAGGATTTGAAAGACACCGATTCGGCTAAATTGTTTACCAATCCCGATTTAATAACCATGATGTATCGTGAACCCAAATTCATTGATGATATTCGCAATTTGTTGCCAATTTTGTTAAGAGAGGGATATTTAGATTAAATTTTGCTTAAGTAATTTATAAATTTAATTTATTTATTAATTAATAATTAATAAATTTTTACAATATAATAACTTTTTCCAGGAAAAAATTTCAGAACTGGTTCTAAAAACAACTAGTTTTAGAACGAGTGCAAATAGATCTTGGGACAAATGATGTCGCCATTATTTTTGGCAACCATTCTTCGTATACGTTCTCTAAAATTTCCTTAAAACTAATTCTGAGCTTGACAAATTCGAACAAATATAATTGATTAAAGAACTACCCCCATATTCATAAACAAACTTTTATTTTATAAACGATTTATAAATCAAATTTCGTATGGGAATTTTGTTTTATAAACCTTTTATAAAATAAATTGCTGTTTATAAATAAGGGGGCTAGTTTTAAAACCATTTCAAAGAATGAGTATCGATGACAGACTCATAACTAGTTACAAAAGTGATATCATCATCCATGATTTCAAAATCATTGGTCTGAAAGCCAAAGTAGAACGAGTACAGGCTATAATCAAGCGTTCTAAAACTAGTTGTAAAACTAAGGGCAGGTTTTACTGATAAAGATAATCTTCATTCTTTGGTTAAACCTGGTTTAATATATGTTTTGAGTTTTTTCAGTAATTAGTAAAGTTACTTAGGGCGGGTTTTTCTGATAAAGATAATCTTCATTCTTTGGTTAAACCTGGTTTAATATATGTTTTGTGTTTTTCAGTAAACAATAACGTTACTTATTATCTTAGTTTAACTGAGTGTTATTGACCAATTAAACTTAAGTTATAAGTAAGAAAACACAATTAACAAAAACAATAAAACAATGATTTCGAAACAACAAATACTTAATATTTTAAGTAAATTGCAATTTTCTGATTTGTTTTGTTTTATTTGTTATTGTTTTAAATGTTTATTTAACATTTTTCCAAAATTTTCCATTTTACAAAAGTATTGTTTGCAAAAAACAGCTGTTCATTGTTTATGTTTTTGAGTGAAAACTTGGCAATACTAACAAAGTTAACTGAGCTTAAATCTAAAACTGAAAAACACAATTATCGGTTAAAGTCCGCCTAAATTTGTTCTGAGTTTAATCTAACAGCAAGTTAAGCCTAGTTTAACTGATGAGTAAGAAACCCGATCTTACAAAGTTAACTGAACTTAAATCTTAAACTGAAAAACACAATCATCGGTTAAAGTCCGCTTAAATTTATTCTGATTTAAGCCTAGTTTAACTGAGGACTAAGAAACCCCCTGAAAAACACAATCATCGGTTAAAGTTCGCCTAAATTGTAATAGCGAATTTATTGACGAGTCTTAACTTACCAATTGACTAGTTTACTAACTATTGGAGTTTAGGGTCTATTCTAAACACACCACACATTGGACTGGTCTATTGAATACATTATGGACTAGTCTATTGTCTAATCTATATATTAGTGTATTGACTAGTCTACGGACTGTTCTATTAGCTAGTCTATGGACTGATCTTTTGATTATTATATTAACTACTATATTGATTTGTCAATGGACTAGCCTATTAACATATCTGTGCACTATTTAATGATTAATCTTTGGACTTGTCCATCGTTTAGTCTATTAACTAGCCTATGCACTAGTTTGTTGACTAATCTATTGACTAGTCTACTGACTTGTCTATAGACTAGTCTATTGGATTTGTTATATTATAAACAAGTATATTGACTTGTGTATTTACTAGTCTACTGACTAATCTATTAACTAATCTGTAGGCTAGTATATTAACTAGTCCTCTGGATAGTTTATTAACTAATCTATAGAATATTTTATGGACTAGTCTATTGACTTGTCTATAGATTAGTATATTAACTAGTCTGTTGATGTGACTATGGACTAGTCTATTGTCATATCTATAGATTAGTTTATTAACTAGTCTACGGACTAGTCAATTGAATACACTATGGAATAGTCTATTGACTTATCTCTGGACAAGACTATGGTCTCGTTTATTGAGTAGTCTTTGGACTAGACTGATAACTTATCTAGTTTTTTTTCTTTTGATATTATACGGAGGAATACACCCAATTGGTAAGAGTGAAACGCAATTCTGTCAAATACTTGGCAACAAACAAAAGCCGGATCTTTTATAAGAAATAATGGCGGTGAGGCAAGAGTTGTTCTTTGAATCACACCTGAATTACGACTGGACTATTTTATTGACTAATATATGGAGTAGATTTTTGACTAGTCTAGGGACTAGGCTGTTATCTATTCTATTGATTAGCCTAATATCTATAGTATTTAAGCCACTGGTCTATCGAACAAGTCTCTGTATTAGTCTACGTTCTAATCTATAACAAGAAAAATTTAACGTTTAACAAATATAGTAAAAATTTTAAAATTTTTTAATAATTTATTTTATTTATAAAAAAAACACACACATAAAAAATACTTTTCATTATTAAGTACATCATAAATTAAATGAATATTTGAAAAAAAAATAAGTGAAGATTTTTCGTAAAACGAAAAATTCTTTTTTTCTTTTTTAAGAGGATACAAAAATAAACTTTTTTATGAAAACAATGTTAGTAAAAATAAATATTTTAAAAATGAATTGCATAAAAAAAAACTTTTCATAAATTTATAAAATTCGTTAAAAAGAATAAATAAACGTTAAAAGAATAAATCATTCTTCTTTAATCTCTTCAATTGTAGCAGTTTCTGTGGTGGCTACAGCATCATCCGATTTGGCTATAAGTTTATAATTTTCGGCAGCTTTAAGACACTGCAAGGCCACTTCTCTGGCTTTAGCACGTGTATCATCGGGTAATTGCGATAGACCACTTAACAATTCCATAATATCCGTTTCAAACAAACGTTTGGCATATTCTTCACAAGAGTTAATTAAATTCAATATAACAACAACACCACGATGTTGTACTTCGGGACTGGGATTGGCTATTAAAACATGTAAAATTTCTAGCCAAGATTGAACATCAAAGATTTTGCCACAACATTTTTTCGAAACTGATGTTAACATAGCCAAGGCACCAGCACAGGCTTTAGCCGTATCCTCATCTTCTTCTTCACAGAGTAGAGCCAAAAATTTGACACGATCATTTTCACCCTCAAACATTTTAACTACATCCTCGGACATAATCATATTGCACAAACATTGTGCAGAGGCACGTGTTAAAAGTAAATGATCTTCCATTAGATAGAATTCGATTTTGGAAATACCCTGTTCTTTGATAATGCGCTGACGTACATTTTCATTCATGGCTGCCAGGTTAGTTAAGGCCATAAGCGATTCAAAGTTTTCCAAAGCAGTGCATTCTTGAGCCAATAAATTTAGTAAAGGTCTTATAACATCAAGACTTCTTTGTCCTGCAAAGGCCACTTCGGGATTAATGGTAATACCAATACGTGCCAATGCCTGGCAAGCATGACGTTTACCCTTATCAGTGCCCTCTAAAGCTAATTTCAAAAGACACTTAACACCACCATCTTGCACCACCTTGCCTCTCAACTCCTGCAAACTGCAGACGGCATTTAAAACTCTGGCTATTAATTCCTTAGAATTATCACTTTCCGTCTTCGATAAAGCCACCAAAGCAGTTGTAATGCCCTCATTAACCAACACCACTATACGTTTCTGCACAAAATCTGGATCATCCAATTCATGTTCTTCGGGTATATGAACCTTTGCAAATTTGGCTAATTCTACCATTTCGGGTACTATTTCTTGTTTCTCATAGGCATTGCATAAATTAACAAATGTTGTTACTACACCATACAAACATGATTGATCACCGGTGCGCGCCAAATCAATGAGCGCATGTATGGCTGCTTTATCATCAATTAATTTCTCTTTCACCTCAGCATCCAATGTTAGATAGGCCAAACCATCGGCTGCCCATTTGCGTATGTCTTTATCTTTACCTGGCTTAATTAAGAAACGGCGACAGGCTTCGGCTAATTTTAAAGTGGCACCATCAGCAAATGGTCTTATCGCTGCATCTTGACCACCATAACTGCCCAATTTACAAAGACCCACTAGAGCACGTACACGTATACCATCATCCTTTGAATGATAGAGTTTCTTGAGAATATCAACGCCACCGGCACATAAAGCTTTAGCTTTATCTTTCTTCGAGGAGGCTGCATAAATACATTCACAAGCAACCTTTTGCTGTAGCACATCATCAGTGGTAGCCATGGCTAAAATCATTTGTAGAATACCTGCAATGATTTATAATAGTATAAACGAAAAAGAAAATTAATCAATTTGCAATAACACATACATACTCATGAATATGAATTTGTTTCAATTGTAAATTGTTATCTTAGTTAAAGAAAAATTAAAAGGATTTACAAATTGAAATGTAGATAATAATTTTCAGATACCAAATTAATGTTAATTGATTATTTGGAATCAGAATATATTAATAAAAATTATTGGAAAATGGCAAATATTGGGAATGAATTACAACTACACATGAGGTGAGCCAAAAGTGAACTAGGATTTGACTAGAATTAGAACTGAACTATAACTGAACTAGTACTGAGGTAGAACTGAACTAGGATTTGACTAGAATTAGAACTGAACTATAACTGAACTAGTACTGAGGTAGAACTGAACTAGAACTGAACTAGAATTGAAATAGAACTGAACTGAACTAGAACTGAACTAGAACAGAACTAGAACAGAACTAGAACAGAACTAGAACAGAACTAGAACTGAACTAGAACTGAACTAGAACTGAACTAGAACTGAACTAGAACTGAATTAGAACTGAAACAGAACTGAAACAGAACTGAACTAGAACTGAACTAGAACTGAACTAGAAATGAACTAGAACTGAACTAGAACTGAACTAGAACTGAACTAGAACTGAACTAGAACTGAACTAGAACT
>NC_060952.1:88237207-88237487 GCF_022045245.1 Lucilia cuprina | reverse complement strand
CTGAACTAGAACTGAACTAGAACTGAACTAGAACTGAACTAAAACTGAACTAGAACTGAACTAGAACTGAACTAGAACTGAACTAGAACTAGAACTGAACTAGAACTGTACTAGAGCTGAACTAGAACTGAACTAGAACTGAATTAAAACTAAATTAGAATTGAACTAGAAATGAACTAGAACTGAAGTAGAACTGAACTAGAACTGAACTAGAACTGAACTTGAACTGAACTAGAACTGAACTAGAACTGAACTAGAACTGAACTAGAACTGAACTAGA
>NC_060952.1:88232711-88237107 GCF_022045245.1 Lucilia cuprina | reverse complement strand
ACTAGAACTGAACTAGAACTGAACTAGAACTGAACTATAACTGAACTAGAACTGAACTAGAACTGAACTAGAACTGAACTAGAACTGAACTAGAAATGAACTAGAACTAGAACCGAACTACAACTAAACTAGAACTGAACTAGAACTGAATTTAAATTGAACTCAATTAGAACTGACTTAAATTTTAATAATACATTTTTTAAACTAATTAACATCAACTTACCCTCTCTAGCGATAATTTGATTGCCCACATCTAAAGGACCTAACAATAGCGAGGTTATGGCCACAGTCACTCTAACTTTCGACTCTAAATCGGGTGATAACAATTTATCCTTTATATACTCATCGATTTGTTCCTGGAAACGTTCCTTAGCCTGATCATAGTACATGTTCTCATAAATACGGGCCAAACAAACCGATGCAATCGTACGTGAAGAGGGAGTAATCTCCATAGCACTTTCATATTTATATTCCTCTAGTTCAGAACAAACATCCAGCAAACGATAAAGACCTCTAAGTTCGACCAAACGTTCAGCCCATTCAAGAGCAGTATAATGAACATTTCTTGTCAACAATTCCATAACAGCGTCACGTGCCGGACCCGAGATAGTGCGATCAGTAATACTGTACAACAAACAGGAGAGTAAAGTATCGATTTCTTTATAATTTTCTTTGCACATATCCTTATTGGGTTTACTATCCGGTTTAATTTCCATGCCCGACAGAGCATTAATAATAGTTTGCAAACAATATTGGGCAGCAGAGACACGCTCTTCGTGTCTGTGATCCAAAACATGCATAAACCATGGCACTCCTAATTCGGTGAGCACAGCCTTAGTACGTGGTACTGAATGATTGCAAAGTTCAGCTACCACTCTCACCAGGTTGACATAGATGTCAGCATCCTTTTCAATTTTAGTTATGGAAGCAATTTTGCTAATACAACCTGCTTTAAACAAAAGGTCAGCTCCTACTTCATCTTTAGCCAAAACCAATAGATTATTGGAAGCCGAACGCCTCTTTTCCGAGGGTGTTGCTATATCAAAACATAAATCCATCATTTGTTTAACTTTTGTCGATGTTTGGGCATTTTTTGCGGCTCTTTCTTGTATTATTAAATGTAAACGCTTTAACATGGGCTGCACCGCCTGATTATTGGGATCTTCCTTAAACAAATCGGTAGCATCTTTATAGGATTCTTCGTATTTCTTTAGACCTTCATAGGCCTGAGCGCGGCGGAATAAAGCCTTGGGATCTTTAGGTGTCAGTTTTAAAGATTCATTGCAATCCTTTAAGGCAGCAGTAAAATCTTCCAATTTTAAATAAGCAGCAGCACGATTTTTATAGAAAACGGGCAACTCCTTGTGTTTATCGCCTTTTTTGATAGCCATTGTGTATAATTCAATGGCCTCTTGCCATTTGCCCTGCTTAAAAGCTTCATTACCTTTATCTTTATAGGTTAGGGCCTCCGCCCCCGATTCATCTGTTGCATTTGTTGTCGTCATTTTCATTTATTTACTAAAAAATATTCAATAAAACTACAAATTTAATTAAATTTATTGACAAATTTTATAAATTATCTTCTATGAGTCACGTTTATGTTTTAATTAACGAAAATTTTCTTAAACAAATTGTATTTATACCTTTTTTGTGTGTTTGCCTGCTAGGAATTTTCTCGATCCCCCACGATCAGTAGAGAACTTTTGTGTATTATGAAATGAAACTGAATTTTTTGGTAATTTTCTTGCACTAAAATATCTTGTTGTTCTTGCAATGTGCGTTGAAAGTAAAATGTTTTTTTAATACGTTGAGCGGTGAAAACTCTCACAAAAATTCTATTTTTAAATAATTCTTGAATCTGAGTAAACTAATGTCTTGATGTTTTTGTTTTGATCATTACTTTCTTTGTTTTTATAATGATTTGACAGTTCTCCTTTTTAGTGGTAGGGTTCTATAAATCGACTTTCGAATAATCGAACAATCGACTTTTTGTCGAAAAAAGTCGCAGTCGACTATTTTGTTCCAAAAAGTCGATAACTCGACTATCGTCTGTGAAAAAAAGTCCACTTTGTGAATAAAAGTCGAAAAAAGCCGAAAAGTCGAAGAAAGTCGATAAGTCAAAAAAAGTCGATAAGTCGAAAAAAGTCGAATAAAGTCTAAAAAAATCGAAAAAAGTAAAAAAAAAGTCGAAAAGTCGGAAAAAGTCGAAAAATCGAAAATTGTAGAAACAAGTCAAAAATTTTAAAAAAGTGGAAAAAAGTCAAAAACTCTCAAATAAAGTCGGAAAACGCGAAAAAAGTCAAAAAATAGTCGGAAAAAAGTAGAAAGAAGTCAAAAATAGTCAAAAAGTCGAAAAATCGAAGAGGCGAAAAAAGTCGAAAAGTCGACTATTTATAAAATACTTATAGTCGAAAAGTCTAAAAGTCGACATTTATTTAAATAGAAAAAGTCGAAAAGTTGAAAAATCGACTTTTCATAAAATGAAAAAAGTCGAAAAGTCGACTTTTAACTAAATGAAAAAAGTCGAAAAGTCGACTTTTCGTTTCAACTGTAGAACCCTATTTAGTGGTGAGATGAACAGGGTGTGTCGTTAATAAATTTAAGCAAAAAATCAAATAAAAATACGTATAAAAAATATCAAAGTTTCATATACAGCTTTTACATATATATTTCTAATTTTTGTGCTTCAAATGCGTAAGAAGAAAACGCAGCCGGTTTTTGTCAATTCATATAATAAATTGTTGTTAGTATAACAAACAATTTTCCATTTGAAAATTAATTTCATTTGCTTCAAAACTTAAAAAAAAAATCTACTAAATCCACTACTTCATGACTGATGTTATGCTTTTATTATTCTTTTAAATTTAAACTTAATCTGGCATCATTAATCCCTGCTTTAAGCTAATCTGGCCACTTTGAATGAAATTAATCTCTTCATTCTCTTCTTTGTATTGTCACATCAACAAACGTCAGAAACAACCACAAAAAAAATAAATTCCCGCATGAAAATTTATTTTTTTTTTACGAAAAAATATTAAATTTCTATAATATTTTAAACGAAAATGTTGAATTTTTAAAAGAAAACAATAACAGCAAGGCTATTTAAACCTTGAAAACTAAAGTTTTACCACAAAATTGCCAAAATCAACATAATTCCATTAAAAAACATAGGAAGGTTCTTAGCAAAATCTTAAACCAAATAAAAGTAACAAAACGTATGTAAGTAAATCATAATAAACACCACGTAGGCAATTGGAAATTTATATTTTTTACCTTTTCTTTTAATTTAGTTATTAAAATAAAATGTTGCCGCTTACGCATCGTGATCGTAGCAATTGTATGTACCGTATCAAGGATACATTAAATAGTTGGAAAAGATTAATTTTCTCGGATAAGAATTCGAGAAACTTATTTCTTTTTCTTATTTTAAATTTAAGTTTTGCCTTTGTGGAACTATTCTATGGTATATGGACCAACAGTTTGGGTATGTACGAAAGTGTGAAAATGCTGTGATAGATAAGATAAACTTAAATTAGATTACAATAAACATAAAAAAGCTTGTTAAAGAATTTGCAGTAATTTTCTATTTTTCTCCCCTCTATTTTTAGGTCTTATATCAGACTCATTTCATATGTTCTTTGATTGCACCGGTCTCTTGGCTGGTTTGGCAGCATCAGTTATTACAAAATGGAAAGCTAACGAACGATTCTCATATGGTTATGTGAGAGCTGAGGTATTAGCGGGTTTCGTTAATAGTCTTTTCTTAATATTTGTGGCCTTCTTTATATTGTCGGAGGGTGTTGAACGTCTAATAGAACCTCCAGAGGTGAAACATGAAAGACTATTTGTTGTCTCAGTATTGGGTTTGCTGGTAAATCTTGTGGGTATTTATGCCTTTAATCATGGTGGTCATGGCCATTCCCATGGCGGTGGTGGCCATGGTCATTCGCATGGTGGAGGCGGTGGACATGGTCATTCACATGGTGGATCCGGTGGTCATTCACATTCCAACAATCATTTGGATTCGAATAGTCATCAAGCTATCTTACTGGATGATGGTAAGTAAACCGAGTTTTGTTGTTGTGTGAGTTTTGTATTTAATATTGCTCTGTATGTAAGTTCCAGTTCAGTTCTAGTTCAGGTGTAGTTTAGTTCTAGTTCAGTTCTAGTTCAGTTCTAGTTTAGTTCTAGTTCTATTTCAGTTCTAGTTCAGTTCTAGTTCAGTTCTAGTTCAGTTCTAGTTCAGTTCTAGTTCATTTCTAGTTCATTTCAAGTTCAGTTCAGTTCCAGTTCAGTTCCAGTTCAGTTCTAGTTCAGTTCTATTTCAGTTCTAGTTCAGTTCTAGTTCAGTTCTAGTTCAGTTCTAGTTCAGTTCTAGTTCAGTTCTAGTTCAGTT
>NC_060952.1:88223047-88232611 GCF_022045245.1 Lucilia cuprina | reverse complement strand
AGAACTGAACTAGAACTGAACTAGAACTGAACTAGAACTGAACTAGAACTGAACTAGAACTGAACTAGAACTGAACTAGAACTGAACTAGAACTGAACTAGTACCGAACTAGAATAGTACCAGAACTTATATATACTTATGTACAAGTAAAAATTCCTTAAGTTAATTCCGTAATTATAATAAACTAAAACGTCTAAACATTCCCTTTTACTTTATTAACTGTTTTATCTCTTTTTTGAAAAAAAGTGAAAATATTTGAAGGCACAATTATTATTTAACAAACTCTGCCTTAAATTAATTTGTGTCTATTTACCACAATTGTTGTCTTAAGCAAGAAAAGGAGACAAGAATGTCTTTTTTCACTTCATGCAAATAAGTTATTGTTGCACTCAATTTACTGCAGCTACCAAGGAAAAGAAAGTTTTTCCCTTTCAAGCCTGCTGCAACCCGCGGCTGCTTTAGACAACATAAAATGTAAGTGAAGGTTTTTAAGCACCAGAATAAAATATAAAACGACAAAAAAGTATGTTGACGATGACAACCACTTAAGACATGCAGAACGATGAACAAGTAAAAAGAAACTGCTAAACTTTGTGGAGGTAAGAACTGTACAATCGCTCGGTCTGCAACAGGAATAAGAAATAAAAGAAATGTTAATCAGCAAAAAATATATAGAGTTAAAATGGAAAATAATGTTTAGTACTAGAAGTAGTACTAATATTTACTTGATGGTTTCATTGTAGGAGTTAATATTAGCTGTATGTTCTTCCTTCTTAGTTGTTGGTCGTCGCTGGGAAGGTTTTAAAGAATGTGTTTCACTTAAGATGTTTCCATTAAATGTTATGTTAGCAAGACACTGATTTTCTTTACTAAAAAAATTAAATATTAAAATCCTACTATATGTATGATGATCAAATTCTTTTCTCACATTTTTAATAAACTCCATTTACCTTACTTATAATCTTTTTTATGTATTCATTCTTTTATTCTTTTAATTTTCGAATGGGATCATAACACATCTTTAACTCTTACACAGACTAAGTTTGAACTATATAAACTTTATGTTCTATTTTAGTTCAGTTCTAGTTCAGTTCTAGTTCAGTTCTAGTTCAGTTCTAGTTCAGTTCTTGTTCAGTTCTAGTTCAGTTCTAGTTCAATTCTAGTTCAATTCTAGTTCAATTCTAGTTCAGTTCTAGTTCAGTTCTAGTTCAGTTCTACTTCAGTTCTAGTTCAGTTCTAGGTTAGTTCTAGTTCAGTTCCAGTTCAGTTCTAGTTCAGTTCTAGTTCAGTTCTAGTTCAGTTCTAGTTCAGTTCTAGTTCAGTTCTAGTTCAGTTCTAGTTCTAGTTCAGTTCTAGTTCAGTTCTAGTTCAGTTCTGGTTCAGTTCTAGTTCATTTCTAGTTCATTTGTAGTTCATTTCTAGTTCAGTTCTAGTTCAGTTCTAGGTTAGTTCTAGTTCAGTTCCAGTTCAGTTCTAGTTCAGTTCTAGTTCAGTTCTAGTTCAGTTCTAGTTCAGTTCTAGTTCAGATCTAGTTAAGTTATAGTTCAGTTCTAATTCAGTTATATTTCAGTTCTTTTCAGTTTTAGTTCAGTTTTATTTCATTTCTAGTTCAGTTCTAATTCAGTTATATTTCAGTTCTTTTCAGTTCTAGTTCAGTTTTATTTCATTTCTAGTTCAGTTCTAGTTCAGATCTAGTTCAGTTCTAGTTCAGTTCTAGTTCAGTTCTAGTTCAGGTCTAGTTCAGATCTAGTTGAGTTGTAGTTCAGTTTTAGTTCAGTTCTGGTTCAGTTCTTGTTCAGTTCTAGTTTCGTTCTAGTTCAAGTTCAGATCTAGTTCTAATTCAGTTCTTGTTCTGTTTTAGTTAATTTTTAATTCAATGATAAATCATTTCCATATATATTTATACCTTTCCGCCTTATTTATTAAAGGTCACGGTCACTCACATGGCGGTCACTCGCACAACGATGAAGTTGGCGGTAGCAATTCACAAATTATGCGCGGTGTCTTCCTGCACATTTTAGCCGATACACTCGGCTCTGTAGGTGTTATTATTTCTGCTGTTCTCATGCATTTATTCGGCTGGATGATAGCCGATCCAATCTGTTCCATTTTCATCTCTATCCTAATTGTTCTGTCCGTCTTGAGTCTCATCAAAGAATCAATTTATGTATTGATGCAAAGACAACCGGTCAGTTTAGATCGTTTACTACCTCAGTGCTATCAAAAAGTCACCGGTTTGGCCGGTGTTTATGCAGTACAAGAGCCTCACTTTTGGACTCTTTGTTCGGATGTCTTTGTAGGTGCTATAAAACTAGAAGTATCACGTAATATTGATCCAAAATATGTTGTTTCGCATACACGTATGATTTTCGAATCAATAGGCGTTAAACAAATCTATATACAATTGGATTATGTGTGATAAACTTTTCTTTTTAGTTTTATTTATATGTATGTACAATATTTAAAATAGAATATGTAAAACAAGAAAGCCTGTTTTGCAAATTATTTTTCTCAATATTAATAATAACAGTTTTGTTTGGATTTTTTTTGTACCAATAACGTTACTATTACTTTACATTAGCAATTTGTTAAAAAATCTACTACTTAGAAATTTTAAGGATAATTTCATTTTCCAAGTTTTTTAATTTTATTATTTAGAAAATGTAGAACTAAGTTCTTAATTGAAATTTTTTTAGTGTTGATTTTAAAATTATATTAATTTTTAAAAAAACTGTTCATTCTTATTACACAAACACAAAGTAGTATTTAACAAGAGAAACAAAACTAACAAATAAACGAACAGTTAAAATTTTAAGTCCCTTAATTAATTGTTCTTTTATTATTTTTAAAATTATTTAATCATTCCAACAACACCAAATTATAAACAAAAAAAATGTTTAGAAAATTTATATGCTATATATTTATTAAGAACAAAATTAAACGATCTAAATAGAAATATATCACTACAAAAGGACTGTCATTTTACTAATAAAAAAAATTTAAGAAAACTTAAAAAATAAACAAACAATAGAATAAAATTAAAAAAAAAATACCCCAAGTGCAGCATTCAGTTGTATAAATATTTACTAAGAAAATAGTTGAAAAAAATTAAAAGAAAAACTAATTTGAATTGTAAATAAATAAGTTTTTTTATTGAAATTGTTGTTTTCTTGATAAGTTTGTATATTTTGGAAATTATAAATATCTGAGATAATTTTAATGCTTTTATAAGTTATAAGTTATGTTCAATATCGTAAAAATATCAAAAAGTACTATCGGAAAAACGAAAAAGTACAAAGATCTCTTTCAATAAATTCTGATATAATAAGGACCATTACAAAGAATCCATTTGAATAATAGAAAAGTACCAAATAGTTCCCACTTCCAGAATATTATTCAGTCAAGACCATGTATGTTAAAATTAATGTTCCCAGGTTGAATATTTTAGAAAATTAAAAAAAAAACTACAATTGATGAGATAAAAAGTACTAAAAAGTTGTCTCTTAAAGGATCTTATTCAATGAGGACCGTGTATGTTTAATAATCATGTGTTTTCAGTTCATATTAAAGAACATACATTGAGTATCATTTGAAGGAAGAAAAAGTACCAAAAGTGGAATAAAGTTTACCTAAGTGGAAAGTACTAATAAAAATGAGTACAATGTTTCCCCTTTTCGCTTAGAAATATACTTTTTCGAGAATTAAGTTTACAAAATGTTCCGTATTTAAATCTACATATCACAGATAAAACTCAAACGATTTAAATCTGCATTCATTTATTCCAGAAAAATTGTGCTTTAAAACAGCTACCAAACAATTTACTCGAATTTGGTTCTATATAGGCCTTAGTACTCGAATTCCAAAATAATATACCAATAGTTTATTTTGTGTGAGTAAATAAACTACTTTTTGAAATTTTATAAAAGTTGGCTCAATGAGTTTGAATAAAATTAAATTTCCCGTTTTTTCCCTTTTTGGTACTTTTTCCCCAGTGAAATACCAAAAATTTTATTACAATAAAAATTACAGAGTTTGTCCGTAATTTAATATGAATAATTCAATAAACCGAAAAAGTTTTCTTAATGTGCTAAAAAAAAGTACCATAAATACAGTTTTGTCCCTTTTACACCCAAAAAGGACTGAATTTAAAAAAGTACGAAACAGGTGTCTCATAATTTTGAGATATGTATCCAAAATATTTAGAAAAATTTGATTATGTTAATTAGTTTAAAAGTTATAAAGGGCTGAAAAAGCTACCAAAATCACCTTTGTTACACATTTTTATCCCTTAAAGGTATGAATTTCAAAAAAGTACCAGACACCCATCTGCTCATTTTAAGAATATATACAGGTGCATTTAAAATTTTTTCTTGTATCACTAATATTATGTAAGATATTTAAGAAAACCTGTTTTACTCGTTTTTCCCCTTTTTATCCGTAAATGTGCAAATTTCCAAAAATACCTCCTTAGTGGATCTACATAACCAAAAACACATCTACTATCAAAATTTCATGATTCTAGGTACAGCCGTTTGGGCTGTGCGATGATGAATCAGTCAGTCAGTAATGCTACTCTTTTATATATATATATATAGATTATTACACAAAGTACTTTATGATAGTTTAACGCTTTTCAATCATTCGAAATCCGTTATTATTTAATATCGTTAAAAATTTTTAAAGAAAAACAGCGAAAAATGTATGCGGCTTACAGGCGGTTTTAAACAGCCAACGTCGTTAATATAGGTCGGCGCAGGAATCTGCCATGCGGTTGTTTTTTTTTTAGAAAATATGAAAATTTGCAACAAGTTTGTATAAATATGGATGCGATATTATTGAAAAACAAAAACAACACTATTTAATTTAACAACAAACTGTTTACATAATGTAAACAATAAATAAAAACAATTAACTACAATCAAATTAATAACTGTAAACATTTAGGTTTTCTGAAGTTTATTTTAAGCAGACTATGCAATATTGAGGTTAGGTTTCTAGAATTTGCAAGTACATACAACAAAGAAAATGCATGAAAAGGTAAAAAAAAGAAAATAGGTTAAACACTACCCAGCCTTAACCTATTTTAAGCACGACATAGAAGACAAGTAGAAAAAAGTGCATAGCAAAAGAAAAACAGAAACTGGTGTATGAGAATGTGGGAAAATTACAGTTCAAAGAACTGTAACTGTATTACAAGATGATAAATCATTGCACCACCACCACCATATTGCTGTGGTTTAGCGAAAAATGCAAATGACTCATCAATATTGCTGTGATTTCTTTCGCCATTTCCCCAGAAATTCAAGACATTTTTATAGTTTTGTTTTATTTATTTTTTGTCCGCAATATTTTTGTATGATATATAATTTTCCACGTTTTCTTTTTTTAAATACATGCTTTCTTTTAGTTATTATATTTTAAAATAATTTTTAAACTGCCTAAACACAACATATGGAAATAAAAGAAAAAAATGCTTTTGCTTTATGTTTTTAGGTCTAGAAAGAGAATCATATTTTTTTTATTAATTTAATAAATTCTTTGTTTTGCAAGCTGCTGCTGTTGGAAGGAGTTTTTTAAGTGTTCTGTTACCAGATTTCTCGGCAGACTTAAATTCTCTTTCTGTAATTACAATTTCATTAAGGCATTTACAAGACTTTGATTTTCTTAAATACATAATTTCTATTGTTTTTTTATTTAATATAAGTTTTACATATTTATTTTATTTATGAAGTTGTCTTCTATGTTTTTGCTTTCATTACGACAATATAAAATCATGAAACCAATTATAAATTAATGTTAAATTTTTACGTTAAGAAACTGAAACATCTCTAAGAATTTCGTCCAAAACATAGTCCGTGTTTATGTGTTAACTTAAATTATTATAAAAAAAATTAAAAAATTGAAACTAAATATTTAATGCGTTTGTAAGTGTATAAAAAGAGCTTTCTGTTGTTGTTGTTCAGGTTGAATTAGCACTTTTCTTCTTCCAAGCCGTGTTTGAAGAACATAAGGACGGGCACACTTTGGCCATCGATATCACGGTACTCACACATAGCAACCATACCGTCGCAGTCCATAGATTCACCAGTGAAGAATTGCAAATCCTTGAAACGGCCCAAGATTTCCTTCATTACCTTGTTCATGTTGTTCTTGAAAACATCGATTTGATCGGGGGCTCTCTTTTCCAATTCAGCCAACACCTTCTTCATGTAATCCTTCAAGTACAAGGTGAAGCCCTTCTTATCGCCGAAAGCAAAGCATTCTTGCAAACGGTGATTGAGGACAATATCGACACCGGTCTCGACAGCGGTTTCGGTACCTTCATCGGCTTCTTCGGCTGAGGGATTGAAACCTTCAATTTTGATATCACCTTCGCTGCGGCTGACTACTTTGCCATAAACCTCGTAAATTACATCATCGACCAATTTTATTTTATAGGTATCGGCGAACATTTCATCACCAGTAATGATATCCTTGTAGATTTTCATGATGTCGAGGTTGGTTTTTATTTGTTGGTAAAAAAAAATTAAAAAATAAATTCACACAGTCACACACCGAGAGGATACAAATTGCGGGAATCCGGACACACGACGTTTGCCACGCGCTCAAATCAACAGCGAAAAGAAAGAATTCGGCAACGTTGAAGAAAATTTAATGGCGACGTCCAAACAGTGTTGCCGTCTTAGCCTTTTCGAAAAAGTAGTAGATAATAGGTGTTCTATACGAAAACAAATTAATATTATCATTGTTGAATTTGAAAGTTTAACATATAAAATAATTTTAGCTTTAAGTTTTAGAGATTTTTAAGTAATTATATATGATTTTTTTGTTGTTATTTGCAAAAATATTTCATTGAATACTATTTATTTGCAACTGTGAGTGATGCTATAAGTTGGCGGCTGTCAAACGGTAATATTTGTAATAGATTCACAAAGCTGCATTTGAAAGTATGAAAAACAGTGTTGCATTTTAAAATTTAGATAAAGTCATGGAGAGAGATTTTGAATAAATTAGGATATTTTTTGTATTTATGTATACAATTTGTTGATATAAATTTTGTTAAGATTAGTACAACATTTATGTAGAACCTTTCTAAGGATAATCATTAGTTTTCTATTGAAAATATTTATTTGTTTTGTTTCTTTTTGTTAATAGATGAGAATCAATATTAGTAATTTATCGAAAATTTAGTTAAAATCTGCATTAAATTTTTATAAAAAAATCTTGCTGAGAACTTTCAAATGTTTACTATAGACAAATTTTGAAGAATCTGCATTAGTTGTTCGTAGAAAATTAGCTGAATTTTTTTAAGAAATTTTTTTGAAAATCAGCATTAGTTTCCGATACAGGTTTCGCTGAGAATCAGCATTAGTTTTCTTTAGAAAATTTGCTGAGAATCATAATTAGTTTTATTTTCAAAATTGAGAATTAGCTTTAGTTTTCTATAAAAAAAATGCTAAAAATATGCAATATTTTTCTATAGAAAATTTTAATATGGTTTTCAGTTCTTATGAAATATATTTATAATTTACTTGTTTTTTTGTAACAGTATTTTTTATTAAAATAAAACTTTAATATGGTAATAGATTAACAGTACCAACCTATAAACAACATTTATACTGACATTTAAATAGTGCTGCCAAGTTCTATTAATATTATTGACATCTGTAAGCAAAAAAGAACAAGCATTGTCAGTGGTATTTTTTTTCGACCAACTTAAGTTTTTTCGTGGTTTAAAAAATGTAAGTTTTTTTATATAATTTTTTAAGATTTTAATAATTTAAATGGTAATTATTTATATAAACAGGTATGCCGTAACACGTTCCCTTATTCGTTCACCTGCTTTGCGCCAAGGCTTGCAAATGGCCCAAGCCCAAAGGCATGTAACAATGAAAGTTGTACCTGCAGCCAGCACCGTTAAAGAGGAATCATTCTCCGATAAAAATATCCGCTTGGGTCGTGAAATGTCCCCTCACTTGACCATTTACAAGCCCCAATTGACCTCTTTGTTGTCGTTGACTCATCGTGCCACTGGCATTGTTCTGGGTACTGCCGTTTGGGGTCTTGGTTTAGCTGCTCTCAGCTCTCCCCAAGATATTGCCAACTATGCTGCCGTTATTGAGGGCTTACACTTGAACGCAGGAACATTGTCTGTAATGAAATTTTTGATTGCCTATCCCTTGGCTTATCACACAGCCAACGGTATTCGTCATTTGTTGTGGGATACTGGTCGTTTCTTGAAAATCAAGGAAGTTTATTCAACTGGTTATGCAATGCTTGGTTTTTCATTTGTTTTGGCTGGTATTTTGGCTGCTTTGTAAAACTGAAAAATCTGTGTTAAATTTTAGAAAATTACCGTGTCCAAGTGCTGTGTGGGCTCTCATTTACGAAATAAATAAGTTATAAAGTTTTTTCCATCCATTGTTTATGTTTTTTTTAAAATGCGTTGCGCGATTATGCAATAATTTGGGGAATAATTAAATTGTTTTTTCTGTGAGTTTTAGAGAGAGTCGGTAATTTTAGGTATTTGTTTCGTTTAACAAAAGTAATGATTTTAAAATGTATATAAAACGCAACATTTATTTTTTGTTTTTGCTAAACTACACCATTTCCATTTAATATTACTTGAAAAGATCCTTTTAAGGAATATAGTTGAAAATTTGTCGACAATTAATAAATAGAAAATTTGTTAGTGTAATAGTAACACTCACTTTTTTAACTACACCATTTCCATTTCAAATTTCCTAAATTATTACTTTTTTGCTTCAGATGTTTACACTTTTGAATTTCTTGTTCAAGTTTAAACCACCTCCATTGGGCAAACAAAATTAACTAATTGAGTACTCAAAAAAAAACTTTCAAGGATTAACTTCAATTTAATCCCTAATCCTTCATCTAAAGATTGGCTCTTAAACACTTTCGAACATAAGTTATATCGTTTTGTTTTTGGAAATTCTTTATTTAGTTTTATTAACTAATATTAATGTTTACAAAAAGTTCCCATAATAAATGATTTTGCTCCATTTTAATCCTCCTGCTTGGTTCTAAGTAAAAATTACTACAAATTTTGTAGTACAAAATTCATATTTTTAAAGATTTCTTTATAAAAATTCACTTCAAATAAAAAATTTTGGAAATACATTTACATTATAGGTCAAATTAAAAGTTTGAAGAAATTCTTTTATATCGCCTTATTTTTAAGATTAATCTTCAAATAGTTTATAATAATAAAACATGTTAGTAATCTCGAACTTATACATACAATTTTATAGAAAAAAGGATTATTAAATATTTTTTATGGTATATCAACAGTAATATTTTTTATTTATTAAAAAAAATAAATACTTTCGAAATGACAGAAGAGAGCAAGATGCTGCTGTGCACAGAAATTTCGTCAAGCTGTGTACAGCAAAATTTTTTGTTATATGTGCTGCGACAAATTCAAGTGGCCTTAGGGCATATACCGGCGGATAGAGAGGCAGATAAAAAAATCACCACTACACACACACTATTGGCATTTTTTCATTGAAATTGCACTGAAAAAATATTTGGTTATTTTTAATT
>NC_060952.1:88211569-88222947 GCF_022045245.1 Lucilia cuprina | reverse complement strand
ATAGACTAGACTATAGACTAGACTATAGACTAGACTTTAGACTAGACTATAGACTAGACTATAGACTAAACTATAGACTAGACTATAGACTAGACTATAGACTAGACTGTAGACTAGACTATAGACTAGACTGTAGACTAGACTATAGACTAGACTATACACTAGACTATACACTAGACTATACACTAGACTATAGACTAGACTATAGACTAGACTATAGACTAGACTATAGACTAGACTATAGACTAGAATACTTGACTGTAAGTTAGACTACAGAGTATGCTATAGTTTAACCATAGATAAGGCTGTAAGGCTAGAAAATAGAATAAACTATCATCTAACTTTTTAACACAAATTTAAAAAAAAAAGTTAAAGATAGTTTTATAATTTTTATTAATTTATTTTTGGTCATTTGTTTATTTACATTTCAGTAAAACAATTTAAATTTATTACAATATTTATGTATATGTATTTATGTACCTACATAAAAGTAAATACATATGTTGTAGATGATTGCAAATTATTGTCTATAGTCTGGTCTTTTGTTCTTTAACTTTACATACCACATTTGTATATAAATCATGACAAGAACTACAAATAAATAGTAAAAGAATTTCCATACCATATTAATAAAGTATTGCAAAACTTAAATGTATGCAAACGTGCCTATGTGCAAATTTTAGAAGCTAGGATGCACTATAGGATGATGCAAAATATAAGGCCACAAAAAATTAATTTGTAATTTACGTTCAAAACTTATTGTTTTATAGTATTCGAATAAACTTAAAAATAAATTTAATTCTAAATATGCTAAGTTTTAATCCAACTATATATATATTTAGAAATTACTTATTAATTTAACTTTTATTCGATATTTAAAAGCTTTGACTAATTTATAACAAAAACAAAATTTTATTTCTCTTTTTAACATAATCATTTACTTTTCACACACCCTAATGCAAGTATTCCACACATTTGTTTAGTTATGTATGAAAACCTTTAAATATCCTTAAGAATTTTAATATTTCTTTAAAAATGTTTATTACTTTTTAGTTTTTTTTGTTTCTTTTAACTAATAAAAGATTTTGATGTAATTTTAATATGAATAAACGAAATATTGAATGATTGGTTTACAGTTACGAATGTAATGAAAAGAAATCGTATAAATTTTGTAAAATGTATTTTTGGTAAAAAATTTAAATTTTCTGCAAATAATTTGTCTGTAGATTCTGGATACAATTGTCAATACAATTGTGGTAGGTAATTGTCAATATCATGTGTATTTATTAAAAGAACATAGAAACAAAAAAATACGGATTTGTTTTGTAGACAAACTATGTTTGTATATATGTGTATATGTATGTACAGGTTTGTACATAGACATACCAAACAATTTAAAAACTTAAATTATTGATCGGCATTTATCGTTGTGAGTTAACGAAGGCAATATATACTAGCACATACACAGTAATTAATGCAATAAACATAACATGCAAAAAACATAAGAAACTATCAAAATTTTTCCTAAAATATTACTTTTTAAGGGAAAAAAGAACTTATTGTCTGAGTTTTGAACTAATCAATTGACTAGTCTATTGATTAGTTTATGTACTATTTACTAGTCTATATACTGGGATATTTGTGTATAGAGTATCAACTACCCAGCTTGTGGACTCTATTGACTAGTGCATGGACTAGAGATACAAGCCGAAACGGCTCAAATCGGCGGCGGCTGGCCGCCGGTAATATTTTTCAATCCGCGCCGCCGCCGTCTTCTTTCGGCTCAAAAGCTAAGCCGGCTTAAACGTAGCCGCTGATAAAGTTTGGAATCACACATTTCGGAAAATAAATACACTAATTTGGACGGAGTTGCCACTATTTTAAATTATTATTGCAAATTGAAAAGTGTTGCCGCGCAATATTGTAGAAAAAACTTATATAGAGACAGGTTTCTATATAACAGACTATTATACAGAGATTTTTCAATATGATAAACGCTTATTAAGCCGACAATTTAGCCGCCGATATTTTCTATAATAAGCTGCCGCCGACCTAAAATGGTTTAGCCGCCGACGCCGATCATTTTGCATCGGCTTGTATCTCTGGCATGGACTAGTCTGTTGATGAGTTTATGGATTAGTCTATTAAATAGTTTATGGACTAGTATATTGTCTAGTCTTTGGAGCAATTCATGAATTACTTTGTAGACTAGTCTATCGACTAGTCTATAAACAGACATAAACTTATCAATAAACTAATCAATAAACTATTCTATAGACTAATCTATGGATTCATCAGTAGCTCAATCTATGGATTATTCAATAAACTTATATATGAACTATTCAATAGTCATATCTATGGACTATTTATGAACTAGATAGTGGAATATTCTATGGGCTATAATGCTGACTACTCTCTTGATTCTTAGTTGACTTGTCTATTGACTATTCTATTGCCTAGTCTATTGACTTGCTTTTTAATTGAATAGATTATTGACTGTTTCATAAGATTGTCAATAGACTAGTCCAGTAAGAATTCAACAGAGTAATCAACATTCTGGCCTATAGACTAATCTATTGACTAATCCATACATTAGGCTATTGACTAATCCATATATTAGTCTATTGACTAGTCCATAGATAAGTCTATTGACTAGCTCATAGATAAGTCTATTAAATTGTCCATTGATTAGTCTATAGACTAGTTCATAGATAAGACCATATATTAGTCTATTGACAAGTTTATAGAATGGTTTATTGGCTAGTCCATAGGCCGGTCTAAAAAGTAATTTATACTCAGGAGACTAGTCAATATATTAGTCCATAATCTATTTAATAGACGAGTCCAAAACCTCATCAACAAACTAGCCCATACACTTGTCAATAGATTAGTCTATAATCTGGGTAGTAGACTAGCCCATTCACTAGCCAATATCCTATTATATAGACTAGACAATATACAAATCAATAGACTAGTCAATGGATAAGTAAATAGAATAGTTCATTAAGTAGTTCATTAACTAGACTATAAATTATTTAAAAGACTTTTATAAAAACTAGGTAATATGCTAATTTAAAGGCTGGTCAATTTTAGTCTATGGACTAATATATTGTCTGGTTTAATGACTAGTCTATTAGTGAGTCTAAGGACTTGCCTTTGGACTAGTGTGTGTATTAGTCTACTGACTATTGTATGGACTAATGTATTGACTAGTATAATTAATAGACTGAACCAGAGATATTAATATGCAACCATTTGATAAAAAAGCTGCATCATTAAAAAATCATCTTATACTCCCTGAGCCTACCAATGATTTAAACATATTCCTTTTATACATAGATAAATATTTTGCCTATAATTGAGTATGAAGTGCAATTTATATTTGTTCATATTCATAGATACATACACATAACAACTTTAGTTTGATGTCAAAGACTATATAGATTTGCATTTATAATTTTATGGATTTTTATTCAATTGTTTATTGAATTTTTATTTTAATAGAATGTTTATTGGCAATAATATAGGAAAACAAATTTTTGTACTAATAATACAAAAAAAAATCTTGTAAATTGAATAGTTGTCATAAACTTGCATTTACAACTAGTTACACTGATTCCAAAAAAAAAAATACTTTGAAATGTTATTATTTAAATTAAAGTTAAATTTTAAATGAGCCACTATATTGATTGGTTTTAAAACATATGCCTTATTTATTGTTTGTATTATTCGTAACTACAGGTGTGGTCTATATAGATATAGATTAATATAGATTAAAATGAAGTCTGATCATAAAGTATGCGAAAAGAATGAAACCATTGTACCTGACTGACATTATAAATTGAACAATATCGAACTACTTATATAATGGTATAAATCTTTTAAACGTTATCCCGTTTATAACAAAAACAGTGGACTGGACAATATCGGCATAGTTTTGTCCATATCCTTATATATATTTCAAAAAATATACATATATAAGGAAAACTAGATCGAACAGATATATGTTTTAAAAATGACAAGTATATTTATTTAATTGCATATAATCAAACAAAACGTCTTAGGGTCTGAAGTTGAAATTTTAAATTTTTTTAAATATCTCTTGAAATACTTCGTAAGTAATAGGCATTTTAGATTCGACATAGAAAATTTCTAGTTTATAGTGATGTTTTGCAACAATTTAACTTCCTGCTTACGCTTTGTTACACTTTGCACTACTTTCATATAATGGGTAATATGTGTATGTGCTAAAGTGTGTAACATTCATAAAAATATTAACTCAGTAAGAGGTTCAAGTTCTAGTTCAGTACTAGTTCAGTTCTAATTCAGTTCTAGTTCAGTTCTAGTTCAGTTCTAGTTCAGTTCTAGTTCAGTTCTAGTTCAGTTCTAGTTCAGTTCTAGTTCAGTTCTAGTTCAGTTCTAGTTCAGTTCTAGTTCAGTTCTAGTTCAGTTCTAGTTCAGTTCTAGTTCAGTTCTAGTTCAGTTCTAGTTCAGTTCTAGTTCAGTTCTAGTTCAGTTCTAGTTCAATTCTAGTTCAGTTCTAGTTCAATACATGTCTTTAATCTTTTGAGCGATTTTTTGCAATTTTTCTGTTTTTATCGATTAATAAAGACGGTAGAGATAGTTGGTTCATTAATTAATATAGTAGGGTATTAATATTATCGTGCAAACAAACACACATTTAATTTATTTTCTTTTTTGCTATTCTAGTTTTTAACCGTTGATATTCAATACATTTTAACTTTACTAATTCTTTTGTTTCATACAGTGAATATGAAGGAATGAGTTCTTTTGTTATTGTCATTGTCATCGTTGTCATTGTTGTACTTAAATATCAACTCTTTTCTTTAGAAATTTTGTATCTATTTCTTTTAAGATAAAGGAAACGTTACTTAGGTGAACTTAACTCAACACATAAAAATATATGTATACAATACGAAGCGATTGATAATGAAAACGTTATAAATTGTTTTTTTTTTAATTAATTTTATTATAATACAATTCAATTGTATGTATTTAATTTAAATTACCTTTAAGTTTTATCAAAAAAATATCTAACAATGTTTAGAAATCTTACATATTGAGTTATATCTATTTATTCGTTTTACACACAAATTGAAAATATACACATTTTTTTATAAAATTTTTAAGATATTAAGTATAATATAGTAAAAATACCGGAAGTTTAATAAAAAAACAGGTAAAATATGCACACTACAGTCTTAGTCGAATTTAAATATATGTATATTAATGTAATAAACAAGTAGTTATAATTATATATGTTAAAACGATTTTTTATGTATTTAATCAGAAGACTATGTGTTGTTAAAGTAATTGACGCAAAACTATTTCTACGACAGGTTCTAGTTGTGATACTTTAAATAATAGAAACGATCAGCAAATTACAAACATCTTTCAAAGCTAATTGATTTCTAAGCATTTGCTCCGTACTTTATACGCAATGTGTTACAAATGAGAAAGTAAAATTTATATATCTCGTTTTCTTATAATGTCGGTAAGTGAAAAACAAGAAACAAAGAATATGCTATATTATACTTCCGCTTATAGAAAATATGTTTCTACAGCATAGATCACCTAAGTAGCAAACCTAGATTTTTATAAAAATTATTCTTGTTAAAATTAAGTTGATTTTAAATAATTCTATTAGTACAACACAACGTATGATCAATATGAAATAGTTGTTCAAACACCAGGACGTATGATTGATATTTATTTTTCTTTACAAAACAAAACCTAAATTTAATAAAATTTCGCAAATAGAAAAAATTACACTAAATGTTGTGCTAAATATTTTGTCCTAACTATAGTTTATTAATTTTTTTCCTTTATTTCTTCCTTCATTTCTTTTTTCTTTATTTTTATTTTCAATTTTTTCCTACTGCCCATACTGTTGTTGTACTATCAGACAATAAGAACAATTTTAATTAGTAGTCTAAATGAGTAGAGGGCGGATGTGGCACATTATTATTGTTGCTGTTGTTATTGTTATGTTGTTTTCACTGTTGCTGCTACTAGGAAATGCTGTTGTCGATGATGATGATGATGTTGTTTTTGCTACTGCTGTTGTAGTGTTATTGCTTGCTGATATTAAGCCTTTTGTTTTCTTCTTAATGTACTTAAAGATATGATGGGTTTTTGCTCTTGAACTGAGTGCGACTATAAAATACCAAACAAAATGGTCTCTAGGAAGAAAGAACAAATGAATGGGCGAAAAAAAAACGAAGAAAATGTAATGAAAATTAAAATATAAAAAAATCCAAAACTTGTGTGGTAGCAGTTCTATATTTTTAATATACAAAGTATGTAGTAATGGTAAAAAGAAACATAAAAGAATAAGAACAAACAATGCAACAGTTTGCCTTGTTTGTTTTTTTGTAGTTATTTATATGTGTTGTATTGTAAGTAAGTTACTAGTAAAAATTACAATGAGTTAAGTACAAGTACAAGACTATAGATGAACAATTGTTTGACCCTTTAAAGAAAATTTGTTGAATATTTTAAAAAATGTTGAGATTTAACAAAAGCGAAAGGAATTGGTTGTTAGTATTAGTAATGTATTGAAATTAGAAACAGACAAACAAAGTAACTAACTAACTAACTAACTAACTAACTAACTAACTAACTAACTAACTAACTAACTAACTAACTAACAAAATACCTAAGTAACTAACTAACTAACTAACTAACTAACTAACTAACTAACTAACTAACTAACTAACTAACTAACTAACTAACTAACTAACTAACTAACTAACTAACTAACTAACTAACTAACTAACTAACTAACTAACTAACTAACTATCAAACTAACTTACTAAATAACTAAATAACTAACTAACTAACTAACTAACTAACTAACTAACTAACTAACTAACCAACTAACAAAAGTTCTAGTTCAGTTCTAGTTCAGTTCTAGTTCAGTTCTAGTTCAGTTCAAGTTCAGTTCTAGTTCAGTTCTAGTTCAGTTCTAGTTCAGTTCTAGTTCAGTTCTAGTTCAGTTCTAGTTCGGTTCTAGTTCAGTTCTAGTTCAGTTCTAGTTCAGTTCTAGTTCAGTTCTAGTTCAGTTCTAGTTCAGTTCTAGTTCGGTTCTAGTTCAGTTCTAGGTAAGTTCTAGTTCAGTTCTAGTTCTAGTTCTAGTTCAGTTCTAGTTCAGTTCTAGTTCAGTACTAGTTCAGTTCTAGTTCAGTTTTAGTTCAGTTCTAGTTTAGTTCTAGTTCAATTCTAGTTCAGTTCTATTTCAGTTCTAGTTCAGTTCTAGTTCAGTTCTAGTTCCGTTCTAGTTCAGTTCTAGTTCAGTTCTAGTTCAGTTCTAGTTCAATTCTAGTTCAGTTCTATTTCAGTTCTAGTTCAGTTCTAGTTCCGTTCTAGTTCAGTTCTAGTTCAGTTCTAGTTCAGTTCTAGTTCAGCTCTAGTTCAGTTCTAGTTCAGTTCTATTTCAGTTCTAGTTCAGTTCTAGTTCAGTTCTAGTTCCGTTCTAGTTCAGTTCTAGTTCAGTTCTAGTTCAGTTCTAGTTCAGTTCTAGTTCAGTTCTAGTTCAGTTCTAGTTCAGTTCTAGTTCAGCTCTAGTTCAGTTCTAGTTCAATTCTAGTTCAGTTCTAAGTTAGGGATGAAGTTTTTAGTTCCTTTTTGTAAAAAACTATCTAACTTTAATTACATTCTGCAATATTTCTATAAATAATTATTTATATGAAAATGGAAATAAATAAATTATAATTTATTTATTCACAATTTAAAATTGGCTTTCATCCCAAAATTACCACTTAATCCTACACTCTTTTGATTTTCACAATATAAATTTCATAAAGTTTAAAAAGTTTAATACTAGAATAAACCTCAAGCTTTTAAATTTTGGCTTAAGTTTCAGGTAAGACCAAATATATTATTAAACCTGTAGCATACGTATGTGCATTGCTCATTAAAAATGATTTTTCGATAATATTTTCTTTAGATTTTACTTTCGTTTAACATGTTTTCAAATAAATTTTCATCAAAATTTTACTAACTTTTCATATTTGGTTAACCGACAAGTTTCTTTTTATTTATTATACTGCAAAGAAAAAAATAACAACTCCTTGTGCAACCTAAAAATACATACAGATCGTACCACACCTTTTTGCAGCATATAACCCTGCAGTTGTGGGTGGTTGTGTCTATTTCAAAGTTTTATCATATAACTTTAAATACTTATAAAAACGATAAAGTGATACATATACTATTTCAAAACTGAAAGGTTCCCATTGAAAGACTATGTCTACATTGATATGTCACCTACTATGTGTGTGTAGTTTTGAAAATATTTTGCCAAAATCAATCAAAAATCCTTAAGGATTTCTAACTACTTTTATAAAAGTTGTTTTTTCCTTTCATCTTCTTCATTTTCATTTCAAAGTTTTTAGCCACAATATTTTGTTGTTATTTTCGTTATTTTGACTTTTCTGTTTGAAAATTAAAAGTTTCTAAAAAGAAAGTATTTTTTGGTGTAACTACTACCTTTTCTTGCTTTCAATGTTTTTTTTTTCTTTTGTAATAAAGTTTAAATTTAGTTTAATATTTCTAGTTAAGTGTGGTATACAACTTGACATACACACGTGTAATATTATATTACATGACTAAGTCTTTAGTTTAAAAGAAAATTTTGATTTTAATTTCCAAATACTACGTAAAAGTCAAATGTATATAAAGGAGTATAGTTACGACTAGGTCTATAGTTTAATCTATAGGTGGGTAAATGGTCAATACTATAGTCAAGACTCTAGAACGGTCTATAGTAAAAACTATAGAACGGTCTATAGTAAAAACTATAGAAGAGTCTGTAGTAAAGACTAAGAATATTCTGTAGTAAAGACTAAGAATAGTCTGTAGTGAAGACTAAGAATATTCTATAGTTAAGACCAGAATAGTCTATAGTCAAGACTATAGAATAGTCTCTAGTCAAGACTATAAAATAGTCGATAGTCAAGACAATAGAATAGTCTATAGTCAAGACTATATAATAGTCTATAGTCAAGACTATAGAATAGTCTATAGTGAAGACTATAGAATAATCTATAGTCAAGACTATAGAATAGTCTATAGTGAAGACTATAAAATAGTCTATAGTCAAGACTATAAAATAGTCTATAGTCAAGACTATAGAATAGTCTATAGCCAAGAATATAGAATAGTCTACAGTCAAGACTATAGAATAGTCTATAGTCAAGACTATAGAATAGTCTATAGTCAAGACTATAGAATAGTCTATAGTCAAGACTATAGAATAGTCTATAGTCAAGACTATAGAATAGTCTATAGTCAAGACTATAGAATAGTCTATAGTCAAGACTATAGAATATTCTATACTATAGAATAGTCAAGACTATAGAATAGTCTATAGTCAAGACTATAGAATAGTCTATAGTCAAGACTATTGAATAGTCTATAGTCAATACTATAGAATAGTCTATAGTCAAGACTATAGAATAGTTTATAGCCAAGACTATAGAATAGTCTATAGTCAAGACTATAGAATAGTCTATAGTCCAGACTATAGAATAGTCTGTAGTCAAGACTATAGAATAGTCTATAGTCAAGACTGTAGAATAGTATATAGTCGAGACTATAGAATAGTCTATAGTCAAGACAATAGAATAGTCTATAGTCAAGACTATAGAATAGTCTATAGTCAAGACTGTAGAATAGTCTATAGTAAAGACTATAGAATAGTCTATAGTCAAGACTATAGAATAGTCTATAGTAAAGACTTTAGAATAGTCTATAGTCAAGACTATAGAATAGTCTATAGTCAAGACTATAGAATAGTCTATAGTCAAGACTATAGAATAGTTTATAGTCAAGACTATAAAGAGGTCTATAGTTAAGACTGGATGTGACTATAGTCCGGACTATAGACCTGTTTATAGTCTATAATCTTAACAATGGACTTGCTTATAGTCAAGGTTATATAATGTGCATCTATAATCTTGACTATAGACTTGCTATAATCTTCAGTAAAGATCTGTCTATAGTTTTGACTGGAATCTAGATATATAATGTCTGAACACTGTTATATAGTCTTTGTGCTTGATCTATTATCAAGATCTGAGGTCATAGAGATGGTATAGAGTACAACTACTACTTTTCTAAATAAATAAAAAACCAAAAGACCGAATTTCTTAAATAAAAAAATTATTATAGATAAATAAAAAAAAATACTGGGTCTTAAAGTCTTGTGACCAATAACATAAAGCAATAACTACAATAAGGATAAGAACAATATAACTAAATTAGAACAAGACTATTATTGCAACAATAATAACAGCAGCAGAAAAGAACAAAATAGAACTTAGCAGAGCAGCAGTAGTGGCAGCTACAATAACAACAACTTAATGAAATAAAAACAACAATAAAAGCCTGTCGAACTTTAAGAGTTGTATTTTGTTTTTATTATTATTCACTATCCATTTCCTGCTATACATTCAAAATTGAAATATGACTTGAAAAAGTATTGCACATTGACTTGTGTTCATTGAGTTTATTTCATACATTTTCTCTATTGTCTCAGAAATTTTAACAAGTGCTCTTAAAATCAACTTAAACGTTGTTAAGTTGTTGCTATTGTTGTTGCCTTGTTTATGTTACTTAAATTTATGCTCTTTCCAAACTTTAACCTTTTACTCTTTTTGCTTCCCATTTAACGAAATTGTGTTGCTTTTTGTGAAAGGAAGCAGAAGGGTCAGTCTGGAAGAGGGAACATTTTAAAAGTTTTGTTGATTAAACAATTGCAAATACAAACACTTATACATACCCAATCACAAATTTTCGGTTTTAAGAAGTTTTACTAAACAATAGATAATTAAAAGCACTAATAGAATGGGAAGTGGTAAAATTTACTTCACATTTAGCTACAAATTAAGTAAATGTTTACTTATTAAGTGTAACACACATACATTGATGATAGAAGAAATTTACTAATTAAAATTACATTGTGTTCGATAGCCAAAAATTAATCGTAGAAATTTCTTAGACTGACATTTATTTTAAAACATTCTCAGAATCTATGCAGTGTTCTTGGAGCTAAATAAACTTCGAATCTGAACAATTCTGAAACCCTTTTTATAAATAATTATAAAATTATGTTTTAATCTATCTATAGACTAGACTGTAGAATAGACTATATACTATATTATAGACTATATTATATACTATAGACTAGACTATTATAGACTAGACAATAGACTGGACTATAGATTAGACTATAGACTAGACTATAGTCTAGACTATAGTCTAGACTATAGACTAGACTATAGACTAGACTATAGTCTAGACTATAGACTAGACTATAGACTAGACTATAGACTAAACTATAGACTAGACTATAG
>NC_060952.1:88207596-88211469 GCF_022045245.1 Lucilia cuprina | reverse complement strand
ACTAGAACAGAACTAGAACAGAACTAGAACAGAACTAGAACAGAACTAGAACAGAACTAGAACAGAACTAGAACAGAACTAGAACACAACTAGAATAGAACTAGAACACAACTAGAACAGAACTAGAACTAAACTAGAAGAAAACTAAAATTTAGTTTGTATTGAAGACACACTAATGTATAAAGAAACTAATGTAAGTTTATATGTAAGACCATACAACAAAAAAGGTTTAGTAGTTGTTATTTTACTAGGTATGTTGTTGCTCATGTTGGAGTTGTTGTAATTATTTTGACTTCATAACTGATGAAAGTACATATTAACTTCTTAATACTTTGTATATTAGTAAATGTTGCCTTTTTATATACACACAGATGCTTGCATAAATACATATGAAAGTATACATATATACATATTCATATATGTATATAATAACTTGTGCTTGTATATATTAATGTTTATAGGTTTATAAACTTAACTTGTTTTACAGAGCATATTATTTATAATACACATACTTGTTCTTACAAACTAAATTTAGTTTCACCAAAAGAATGAAATGGTTCAATAAAAAGGGCGAAAATAAATTTTGTTAAATTTAAAGTGAAAATGTCTGAAATGTCTGTTTTATCTAAAGAAGAAAAAATTAAAAATTATATTGTTATATTTTTGACGCATTTTTTAATATTAAACAAGTTAGAGCGCTATATTCGGCTGTGCCGAATCTTAAATACCCTCCACCAGCTACTTTTATGTTATTAATTTTCTAATTGATCAAATATTTGTAAAAATAAGTTTTCTCATGTCTTTAATAGAAAAAATCCCAAAAGTTAAATCTATTACAATTCCAAGATTTATTGAACATTATAAATTTAGTAATTTGCATGTAATTTGTATATATGTGTGTGAAAGATGTAGAGATTTTCAAAATACATTTATAATTATGTTCTACACAAAATTTTGTTCAACACAAATTGACAATGCTCTTTAAATACGGTTAAAGCGCTTTTAGGGTCCTGCCCCTAATATAGGAAAAATATAAGTATACAAAACTAATATTTTTGCAAAATTATGTATCAATAGCTTAATTTGGTAATAAGTAATGTGCGTTTAAGACATTTTCGTAAAATGACTTTGTATGGGAGCTATGTCCAATTATGTATATAAAGACAAAATTTACGAATTCTGTATCTTTACTTAGTAATAAATATTGTGATTCTAAGTGATTTTATGGACCTAGTATGAGGGCTATGACCAAATATGGACCGATCGTAAAACAATTTTATAGTGAATCATTACTTGGTAATAAATATTGTGATTCTAAGTGATTTTATGGACCTAGTATGAGGGCTATGACCAAATATGGACCGATCGTAAAACAATTTTATAGTGAATTTATGTATATAAGAGCAATATTTTTGATAAATGTATGGATATCAATATTTGGTTATGAGTTATGTGCGTTTTTTATGATTTTCGGAAGGGAACCTTGTATGGGAGCTATGACCAATTATGGACCGATCCAAAAAAAACTTTCTTGTAATATCTCTGTATATAAGAGCAAAACTTGTACCAAATTTTATATCGATATCTTTGGTAATGAGTAATGCGCGTTTAAGTGATTTTCGGGAGGGGACCTTATATGGGAGCTATGACCAATTTAGGACCGATCCAAAAAAAACTTTCATAGTTATATTTCTGTATATAAGATCAATATTTGTACAAAATTTTATATCGATATCTTAATTTAGTAATGAGTTATGTGCGTTTAAGTGATTTTCGGGAGGGGACCTTGTATGGGAGTTACGACCAAATATGGACTGATCGAAAAAATCTTTCATTGTAATATTTCTGTATAAAAGAGCAATACTTGTACCAAATTTTATATCGATATCTTAATTTAGTAATGAGATATACGCGTTTAAGTGATTTTCGGGAGGTGACCTTGTATGGGAGCTATGACCAAATATGGACCGATCGAAAAAATCTTTCATTGTAATATTTCTGTGTATAAGAGCAATACTTGTACCAAATTTAATGTCTATATCTTAATTTAGTAATGAGTTATGCGCGTTTAACTGATTTTCGGGAGGGGACCTTGTATGGGAGCTATGACCAATAATGGACCGATCCAAAAAAACTTTCAATGTAATATTTCTGTATAAAAGAGCAATACCTGTACCAAATTTTATATTATTATCTTAATTTAGTAATGAGTTATGCGTGTTTAAGTGATTTTCGGGAGGGGACCTTGTATGGGAGCTATGACCAATTATGGACCGATCCAAAAAAAATTAAATTTTTATATTTCTGTATATAAGAGCAATACTTGTACCAAATTTTATATCGATATCTTAATTAAGTAATGGGTTATGTGCGTTTAAGTGATTTTCGGGAGGGGACCTTGTATGGGAGCTATGACCAAATATGGACCGATCAAAAAAATATTCAATTGTATTATATTTGTATATAAGAGCGAAATTTGTACCAAATTTTATATCGATATCTTAATTTAGTAATGAGATATACGCGTTTAAGTGATTTTCGGGAGGGGACCTTGTATGGGAGCTATGACCAATTATGGACCCATCTAAAAAATGTTTCCTTTTAATAAATTCTATTGTCATAAAATTTTAATTTCTAAAATTTTGTGAAGATATCTACATTGCGACGGAAGTTATTAACAAAAAACCAAATTTTCGGGAATTTGTACTTTTGTATGGGAGGTATATGAAATTGTGGACCGATTCTGGCGATTTTACGCAAAGATTAAGCTCTTGTGTGGAAACGAATGTGTGCCAATTTTTATGGAATTATCTTGCATAGTTTTCGAGAAAATTACATCAGAATGTGTAAAAAATGCCTATTTTTTTCGAGGTTGTTTCAAATTTTGATTCATAACTTTTCCCGATGTAAATCGATTTTACCCATTTTCAATACCAAACACCTTAGGAAAACAAAGAACATTCTGGGCGAATTTGGTTAAATTCTATTGCTTCGTTTTATCGTGAGCGTGTTTTACACAGACAGACGGACAGACGGACAGACGGACATAGCTAGATCGACTCAGAATTTCATAAGGACCCAGAATATATATACTTTGTTGGGTCTCAGATGAGTATTTCTTGGTGTTACACACGGAATGACAAAGTTATATATACCCTCTATCACCACTGATGGTGGTGGAGGGTATAAAAAAACCAAACCGAAATTGAATAAAGGCATCTAGGGTGAGACTGTGTGTTAATTGTTTTTATTATAATTATTTTCAAAATAAACCTAGTCTTAAAAAAATTAAACAAACAAATTTGCTTACATTGTTTTTAATTTTGAATCAAAATTACTAACTTTTAATAATTGTTTTACACAAATTTTGCCTTCCATTTTATAATATTTAAAGTTTGTTGCATAAAAAGAATTAATTTGCTAAATCTTATCCTCTTAAAAAATGCCTCATTTAACATTTAAAAAGGAAAATCTAGACCTGTCTGCTGGTTCTTGTAAAGTTAGGCTTGATTGACTTTTATTCCTTTACTGATTAATAATTAAATTAGTTTAGTGAAAAATGCAGAACCCAAAAATTAAGCAGCCAAAAAAGGAACATGTTAAATTTAAAAATTTATTTAAACAAAAGCATATTTTACGCATACGTACACTTTTGCATCAGAAAAGTTAGATTAAAGATGAGATCAAACTTAAGTAGTATTTGTTCTTTCTAACAAGATGTTAAAAGGGAGAGGCTAAAAGGGTTAGAGAGAGTTTAACATATACAATAAATTAGAACTGAACTAGAACTGAACTAGAACTGAACTAGAACTGAACTAGAACTGAACTAGAACTGAACTAGAACTGAACTAGAACTGAACTAGAACTGAACTA
>NC_060952.1:88205922-88207496 GCF_022045245.1 Lucilia cuprina | reverse complement strand
CTATCTATCTATCTATCTATCTATCTATCTATCTATATATCTATCTATCTATCTATCTATCTATCTATCTATCTATCTATCTATCTATATATCTATCTATCTATCTATATATCTATCTATATATTTACCTATATATCTATATATGTTTATATCTATCTATCTATCTATCTATCTATCTATCTATCTATCTATCTATCTATCTTTATATCTATCTATTTATCTAGAATTTTCTTTCCCCCAAAAAAAGTTTTGACTTCACTACAAACACATTTATCTGAAAAATCTAAATATTCCGCACATACATAAATATTTTCTAAAAATTATATTAACAAAAATATTACCATGGACAATTGATAGATTTATTCTAGGAAATTTAATTAAATGTCTGTTAAAGTTCAATATATTAGAATTTAACATTTTCCCTTTTGTAAATTAAGAAGAGAATACAATAAAAAAATGTACATATATTTCCAACTAAAATATACACAATTTCCAAAGAAATTTAATATTATTAAGTAAAGTTTCTCTTTCAACTTACAGACCACAAAATAATATATTGGTTATTTTTTCATAATGTTAATAACATATCATACAGACTGATATGATCTAATGAAATATATATTTTTTTTAAAGGAGAAAAACTAAAAAATTAAAATATTCCTCAAATATCCAGTAAACAAAGAAAACATTTTAATACTAAAATAGCTTCAACTAGAACAAAAAGTACGGAATATTTTAAATTAAAATCACGATAACAATTCTTTATACATAATTGTCAATTGTTAATAACCTACATATATAAATTTCAGTTTTATTTTAAAATTTCGTTTTTTTCATCTTTTTTGAAATGTAACAAATTATCTATGGTAATTGTAAAATACAACAAAGAGAAATTAAAAAAAAAAGAAACTAATTTAACTTTAACTGTTGTTTTGCATGTTTAACTGTTGGTTAAATTAATGGCGGTTGTGTAGCTCCTTTCTCCTACTTGTACAGCTCCTGCCTGGATTCTTGTTGTTTTTACGTTAAAGCTTTTGATAATGACAACAAGGATACCGGCAATGATGCTGATGATGATGATGCAAGAGAATGTAAAACTGTGAATGTGAGTGAATGACGATGACGTTGTGTTACTTTTACTATTACGACTGTGTTGCAACATGCTAATTAAAATCATAATAAAATCACAATTATAGTTAAAGTATAAACGCCTCAAGTTACGAGTATAAAATGAAAGTAGTAAAATATTACCATAGCGTAAAATAAGTAAAAAAGGCGAACATGAACATGCACACACAAATACGATGAAGGAAGAAAAAGTAAGTGGAATGTTTATAAAGGAAACTGTTTTGTAAATTTTTTAAACTTAAAATATATTTTGGTGGAAAAAATTGCATAAAATTGTATATGTTTTGGAAAATTAACAAACAATAGGGCAGTAACTAACTAACTGACTAACTAACTAGCTAACTAACTAACTAACTAACTAACTAACTAAATAACTAAATAACTAAATAACTAAATAACTAAATAACTAAATAACTAAATAACTAAATAACTAAATAACTAAATAA
>NC_060952.1:88203886-88205822 GCF_022045245.1 Lucilia cuprina | reverse complement strand
AACTAACTAACTAACTAACTAACTAACTAACTAACTAACTAACTAACTAACTAACTAACTAACTAACTAACTAACTAACTAACTAATTAACTAACAAACTAACAAATTAACTAACTAACCAACTAACTAACTAACTTAATTAACTAATTAACTAACTTCAGAATATGTACATTTTCGTTGAATCTGACAAAGTTTCTCCATAGAAAATTTCCAAGATTCTGACAAAGTTTCTCTATAGAAAATTTCTCATATTCTGAGAAAGTTTTCGAAGAAAGTGTCGCTAAAGAAAATTTCTCTAGAGAATCTGAATCTTAGAAATTTTCTATAGATAAACTGTTTCAGAATCTGAGAAATTTTCTTTAAAGCAACTTTCTCAGAATCTGAAAAATTTTAAAATTTTCAATTAACAATACTTATCTAAGATTCCAAGACATTTTTTCTATAGAAAATTTCTTAATTTCTAAAACAATGTTGGTATAGAAAATTTCTAAAACTTTCAAAATTTCTCTAAAGAAATTTCTTTAAAGAAGATTATTCAGATGACAAACAATGTTCTTAGATTCTGTGGAATCATAACACTTTGTGATACAAACGTCATATCAAATTCAAAATACCACCTTAAGTTTTGCTAAAATCTATAAAAAGCATAAAACATATAAAATTATGGCTTAAAATGTTTTCGACGACGAGACACAATTTTTTCTCATTTGTTGTTTTTTTTTTCAAGCTATAATGGAAATTTTCTCGATACTTTTGCTGCTGATGCCACTCCATGCTGCAGCTGTTGTTGTTGTTGTACCCGTACAACTTAAAATTATGAACTTGTCGCGATTCTTTTGTTGTTTTCCTTGTGTCAAACAGCAAAAAACTGAACTGTAAAAAAAGTGAAATAATAACAATTTTACTGTAAAAGTTTTACATCATGTTGAAAGTGATGTTAACGATGATGCCATTGAGTTTGTACTCGTATGTATGTATTTATGTTTGTTTGTATGTATATGGGTTGATGATGCTCCTGCTTTTGGTTCATTTTTATGCACCAAACTATGCAGATTTTACACTTTTTTCGTTTGAGATGTAAAGCTTGAGCAAATTGAAGGGAGGAGCAAAAAAAAAAAAATAAATAAATAAACCTAAAATGAAAATGCTAAAATGAGTGAGTAAGTGAGCGAGTGAGTGACTGACATTGGCACGTGTTGTCAGCAATTTTAATATCATCATCACAAATTTATGCGAAAATTAAGATAACCACATTATTATAAGAATTTTTTAAGTTCTGGGATAATTTTTCTATAGAAAATTTTAAATATTCTAAAACAATTTTTCTTTACAAAATGTACAAGAAAGTGGAAGCATTTCTTTTCTTATTATTATACCCTCCACCACCATAAGTGGTGATAGAGGGTATATATAACTTTGTCATTCCGTGTGTAACACCAAGAAATATTCATCTAAGACCCAACAAAGTATATATATTCTGGGTCCTTATCAAATTCTGAGTCGATCTAGCTATGTCCGTCTGTCCGTCTGTCCGTCTGTCCGTCTGTCCGTCTGTCCGTCTGTCTGTGTAAAACACGCTCACGATAAAACGAAGCAATAGAAGTTAACCAAATTCACCCAAAATGTTCTTAATTTTCCTAAGTTGTTCGGTATTGAAAATGGGCAAAATCGGTTCACATCGGGAAAAGTTATGAATCAAAATTTGAAACAACCTCGAAAAAAATAGGCATTTTTTACACATTCTGATGCAATTTTTTCAAAAACTATGCAAGATAATTCCATAAAAATCGGCATACATTCGTTTCCATATAAGAGCTTAATCTCTGCTTAAAATCGCTAGAATCGGCCCACAATTTCATATACCTCCCATACAAAAGTACAAATTCCCGGAAATTTGGTTTTTTGTTAATAACATCCGTCGTAATGTCGACATCTT
>NC_060952.1:88202245-88203786 GCF_022045245.1 Lucilia cuprina | reverse complement strand
TAGTTAGTTAGTTAGTTAGTTAGTTAGTTAGTTAGTTAGTTAGTTAGTTAGTTAGTTAGTTAGTTAGTTAGTTAGTTAGTTAGTAAGTAAGTAAGTAAGTTAGTTAGTCTATACAAGAAAACTAAAGTTTATGTTCAAAAAGTTTCTTTACAAAACTTTCTAGACTTTGACAAAAAATTATAGGTTAAAAAACTATTCGTCTTAAACTCTTTTTTGACACTTTTTAAAAACTTTTTGCATAATGTTTTTTTCTTCGATTTCTTTTTCAGTCATTCCTTTGTTCTTTATAAAAGTTATGATTTATGAATTCGATTTTCAATCATGGTAACGAGTATGACAACGACACCATATCACATAAATACACATTTACACACATACATTCAACGCATACATGCAAGCAAACACTAACATATAGAAAAAAAATAAACATTCATGTAGCCGAAATACAAACATTTTTCATCACTTTGCAGCCTCATAAGTTTAAATGTTTCATACCATTTCAACAAGCAGCATGTTCCCATTCCAACAGCTGCAGTCAGGCATTGAAGCAACACAGTATGAGGTGATGAAAGCGACAATGTTGACATGTACTTTACTTTTATGAAGGAAAATAGTAAGATGAAAAAAACATCATCGTAACATCATAGACTTTTGCCATGTCAGCAGCATAAGAATTATGCGCGCATACATACATATACACATATATAATTTTATATTTACTACTATAAAGTGCAAAGGAATAGATCATATTGGATGATATGGCGTTTGTGGGGAGATAAATGGTATTTCAATAAAGTTACCTTTCTGTAAAACTGTGTTCACACTTTATACAAAAATAAAATTAAAAAAATATATCGATTTTGCAATTTATAATATACGAATTAATTTCTTTTTATTAATAATTTTACAACATTTTAATTTAACTTTATTTTTAGAGGAAACGTGTGAGTTTAATAAAAAAAACTTTTAACAAAAATATTTTTTAACAATTTTGTAAGTGTGAACACACTTTAAATTCATATATATTTACGTATGTAAATTTATACTTATAGGCAAAATAATTATAACACTTTATAGGATTTCCATTGTATATAATGATATATGTACCCTACGACACAAGGTTATGCTGATGTTTGCAATATATTTGGTTGAATGCAGGAATTTACACCACTATAGTGGAGAGGTTATTATGCTGCGATAGTGCTAAAGGTTGTAACATCCTAAAATATTGTTGTTGCACTATTCAATCGGCTCAGAATCTTTTTCTTAGTCGATTTAGCTTTTACCGTCTGTCTGTAGTGGTAAAAACCACAATATGCTGCGATTGTGCTGAAGGTTGTAAAGCCCGCACATATTCTTCCTGTACTCAACAATAGGCTCAGAATTTCTTCCTTAGTCGATTTAGCTTTTACGGTCTATCCAACCATTCATCCATCTATCTGTCTATCTATCTATCTATCTATCTATCTATCTATCTATCTATCTATCTATCTATCTATTTATCTATCTATCTATCTATCTATCTATCTATCTATCTATCT
>NC_060952.1:88198548-88201048 GCF_022045245.1 Lucilia cuprina | reverse complement strand
TCTGAGAGAATTTTTCTGTAGATAATTTCTCATATTCAGAGAGAATTTTTCTGTAGATAATTTCTCAGATTCTGAGACTATTTTTCTATATAACTCAAATTATGAGAGAATTTTTCTATAGAAAATTTGTCACATTCTAAGACAATTTTTCTAAAGAAAATTTCTCAGAATCTGGAACAATTTTTTAAAGAAAATTTCCCAGATTCTGACAAAAATTTTTTTTAAGAAAATTATTAATATTCCGAGGCAATTTTTTTTATAAAAATGTTCTAAAATTCTGGGACAATTTTTCTGTATTAAAAATTTATCATTTTTTGAGTAAATTTCTCTATAGATTTGTTTCAGTTTTTGAGTAAATATCTCTACTAAAAACTTTTTAAATTCTAAGAAATTTTTTTCTAAAGAAAATTATCAATGTTTTACCCACTGTACTTTATATTACCAACAAATTTTTTTATCGTTACAGAAATTTACGTTATGACCACCCTTGCGAATTTTATTTATATTTTTGTTGTTGTTGTTGTTGGGTTATTGCAGTTGTTTTTAAATTTTACTTTGTTTTTAGTTCATTAGTATGTTTCACTTATTTTTATTATATTAAAATGACGACCATGGGATACCTTTTTTAAATATCTGTGCAAACCAATGAACCAAATATGAAAAAAAAACTCAATCCATATTTATGCAGTTGTAGTTTATATGTTACAGCTGCTTTTAAGGAGTAAACAAATATGGTAACTGGTATAGTTGTTGTTTTTTGTGTGTGCGTCATTTTTTTTTGTTTCTTTTGCTAAAGTCCCTTTATTATTATCCCTGCAGTTATCCTAGCTGTTGTTTGTTGGTGTCTTAATCAAATGTATACACTTCAATGAGTATGTCTTCATATTTAGTAGTGTGGTTGTAGTTGAAAAACTGGTACAGGAAGTGGTGAGATGAGCAAAAGGGTAGGGTGTTGTTGTGTATTGAGTCCTTGTTTTATTTTACTTTTTTTCAAACATATATATTGATGCTGCTACTAAATGTGTTGTTTTAGTTCAGTTGGATTGCGTTATGTCGTTTTATTTCTTGCTTCACTCAGCCGTCATTCGTTTGTTTGTATCTTGTTGTTCTTGTTGTTGTTTTTCAGTGATTGCATTAGGATAACAAGGAGTCTTACTGTGCACCACTCATCATCAGAGTGACTGTGACATCTGTATGATTTCACAGTCTTACTCCGTTCTGCTGCGTCCGTCCATCCATCCATCCATCCATCCTTCCATTCATTTATTTGCCCTTTCATTCGTTCGTTATCCAAAACGTAAATGAAAATTTAATTTATATGTTGCCTCTTTTATTTCCGTTTCCTTTTTTGTGATAATTTTTTGTTTTTCTACTTCATTTCTTTGTATTTTTGAAATTCATCTTGTTCTTAGTATTCGTTTCGTAATAAAGCATTTCTGTGTGATTTAATTTTCACTTTGAGTTATTATAGATTGTAAAAGCTTCGCTTTTTTTTCCACAACATTCCACTTCTGCTACGTCGAATCTGTTTCTACAGCGCAAAATGAAGCACTTGAAATTTCAATATTTTATAAAGTGTCAGAAAAATGGATTCTAAAAGAAACAAAAAAAAGTCTCAACAATTAAAAACTAAAGAAACTAAATAAAATAATGAAATTAGATTTAAAAGAGAAGATATACTAACAGCAATTTAGTTTAATCATTATAGTTGAAGGGCTGTATAAATGGCCTTTAATTTAGATTAATTTTAAATACTAAATTAATTTATTTTTTTTTAAGATTTTATCTTTGAATTTAATACCATTTAAAATATTCGATAATATTTATCTTTAAGACTATAATATGTATATGTCTTCATAAAAAATATTACTTTATTAAGTTATTTAATATAAAATCTGTAGGTCAATTAATAGCCCTTATAAACAAATAATCTATTGTAGCTAAAAGCTATTTTAAAAAACATCCTAAGTCTTTAATATACTTTTATTAAAACTAATAAAAAATCCATATATATTAAATACGTTAATAACACTTAAAATGTTTAGATTTATACTGTAAGCTAGTGTAAAACAATATTAAAGGAAGCCAAAGAATAATGTGGTTTGAATACTTCCTTTTCCTGTTTGTTGCCATAATTTCTTATTATGTGTCTGTGAGTTTATTGTATGTGTGAGAAGAAGAAAAAAATCTTAGACTATAGCAAAGATAAATGAAAAAAAGCATAAAAATTTCAATTATATTAAATGCTAAACTTTGTTTATTAGACATGTTTAAGGAGGGGTAATATAACAACAGGGAAATACAAAACTTTTTAGACAAAACTTGAAAGAAATCTACTCTTTCTTAGGGAAGCAGTTTGTTCAATAACAGGCAATGTACTTTTTTTGTAGTCAATTAACTAACTAACTAACTAACTAACTAACTAACTAACTAACTAACTAACTAACTAACTAACTAACTAACTGACTAACTAACTAACTAACTAACTAACTAACTAACT
>NC_060952.1:88180603-88198448 GCF_022045245.1 Lucilia cuprina | reverse complement strand
AGTTAGTTAGTTAGTTAGTTAGTTAGTTAGTTAGTTAGTTAGTTAGTTAGTTAGTTAGTTAGTTAGTTAGTTAGTAAGTTAGTTAGTTAGTTAGTTAGTTAGTTAATTGGGTAGTTGGATAGTCGATTAGTTAGTTTGTTAGTTAGTTATTTAGTTAGTTAGTTAGTTAGTTAGTTAGTTAGTTAGTTAGTTAGTTAGTTAGTTAGTTAGTTAGTTAGTTAGTTAGTTAGTTAGTTAGTTAGTTATTTAGTTAGTTAGTTAGTTAGTTAGTTAGTTAGTTAGTTAGTTAGTTAGTTAGTTAGTTAGTTAGTTAGTTAGTTAGTTAGTTAGTTAGTTAGTTAGTTAGTTAGTTAGTTAGTTAGTTGGTTGGTTGGTGGGTTGGGTGGTTGGTCGGATGGTTGGTGATTGTTTGGTTGGTTGGTTACCTGATTCGTTCATTTGTTGCTTGGTTAGTTGATTACGTAATTACTTGCTTATTTCAATAAAACTATAATGGAAACACCCTTATGATTAAAAACAATAAACATTACACCTTAATTTACTTTCACACAACAACTACTAAAAAAATCTATTAGAAAACATTTCACTGACTAAGGTGCCAAAAAACAGTTAAATTTTCCATATAACGATTTTCATTTCGACACATAACATACATTTACCCTTTACAACAAATCTTTATACAAACATATGTATGTAAGAAAATGTACTCATTTTAATAATACTTATTTATAAACAAATAAGTTTTACACAAACTTTCATTAATATAAATTTGTACAAATTTACAACAAGTACATTAATTTGTGGTAGAAATAAGTAATAAGCTTAATATTTAATTAAAATTTAGTCAATACATGCGGTTTGTATGGAAGTTTGTAAATATTTGTTAAGATTAAAAATAATCAAATATTTGTGTGCAATAAGTAGGGATTTTTGCCCAAGATCAGATTTTTTTTTTTGCTTTATAAAACAATTTATTAATACAAGTATTTTAAGTTTAAATGTTAAATATTTACAATAACATATGTATGTGTGTATATATCTATGTGTGCATATGTACGTGTGCATATGTATGTGTACAGCTTTGAGATTGTCATTTTGTCAATCTTTATAGATTTACAATACTGCATTGGAAAACATAGTTTGTTGGTATAATTAGATAACTATATACTTGTGTATATTAAAGTAAGATTGTTCCATATATTATGTATATATTTAAGAGATTATTGTTGATGTAATTTAGCATTAAATAGATAATGATGTTTATAGTTTTTGATTTGTCAGAATGTAAGGGTTTTATATATGTTGTTTCGTTTTTTAAGGAAAATATTGGAAAATTGTCTTTTTATAGAAAAATTTTCTAAAAATTTCGTTTTTACATGAAAATTTCTCAAAACTAAGGTTTTATAGGAAAATTTCTCAAATTTTCATTTTATAGGAAATTTTTTTAAAAATTATTTTTTTTGGGATTTTTTTCTTGAAAATTCGTTTTTATAGAATATTTTTATTAAGATTTTCTTTAAATATATTTCTTAAGAAATATTTATTAATAAATCTTTTATAACTATTAATTTTCTTTATAACATTGCAATAATATATTAAAACTTCTAAGAATTTCTCATTTAAAATATGAAATATCGTTAAAAAGAAAATATTAAATTCTTATATAAATTAAGACTTAGTTGCAGATGCATATAAAACAACTACAAAAACGTTATGATTATAGACTAATACATACTAACAATTACACAAATACTCTTATACTAACACATACTTATTGGTTCATTCGTACAAATAAATAAACAAACCTACATACTGTAGTTTTCAACTTTGTTTTACTGCAATAATTACGCTGCAATTAGTAATGTTCAATTATGCATTTGTCCGTCCAACACAACCATTTTTACAGTTATAGTTTTTTTTTCTAACTAATAGCAGCAGGATTTTTTTTAAAAAGCATAGAGTAGAAAATTTTTATTTTTTTTTTTTTTATGTGAAAAAAAAACTTAATTGCAAAAATTTTTGCTCTCCAAAGTTTGTAGTTCTTTTTTTTTGTGTACTTCTTCTTCTGGCTCTTCTGCTCTATATACATACTACATACAATGTGTTGTAAGTTGTAGAAAAATACATTCAAACATACACTCAGCCAAGCAAACACTCTTATAGCCATTCATTCATACTTGCATTATGACTATTTTCTAATAGCTAAAGACAAAGTTGTTGCACAAACTCATACTTATAGTCATATATGCATTATAATGGTTTAATATAACCAGTAGAACTTGGTTTTTATTTAGGAGGGGGTTTTGTTTAAATTTTCCATTTAAAGAAATATTTTTTAAAAATTTCTTCTAAAATTTTTGTTTTTCACATCATTTTTTCATTATTTTCGTAATAACATCATGTTGTTTTGTACTAGTTACTTTACTGGTAACAAGTAGTGCAAAAAAGGGTCTTATAAACATTAGCAAACTTTAGACTTTTCTATTTGCCCTCCTTTAAAACTGACGGGTTAGCATAATTGTTCATATTTGCTTTAAAAGGGCTAAAAGCAAAAGGTGTCTACATAATGTGCCACATATGGTGGCAAAGCAAACTATAGTAAACACACACACACACACACGCAGTTAAAAGCAGTTAAGATAAGCAATAAAATTGTAATTACACATAGTTTTACTACAATTTTTTACAGATTTTTTTTTCTATTTTTCATTTTAATCGCATTTAACATTTTGTGGCACATTAAGAAAATATGGATGTTAGTAATAACAATATTAATAATAATAATTATTATTATTATTGTTATATTGGAAGTAAATTTTATTACTTTACTTTTCACATAGATTTATCTAAAAAGGTTTAAAATTTGAAATGACCTTGTAAAGGTCTTTGCAGTTAAATAGTTTTATTAAAAGTAAATGTGTATTTTCTTTAAAGTAATTTATTTTGAACAAGTGTAAATAATGTGCTATTTTAAGTGAAAAAAATATTAAAGAATTTAATTAAATTTTATAATTGTATTAATGTGGTTTAAACGATTTAGTTTATTGAAGTTTTAAAAAATTTGGGTTTATTTTGTAAGGAATAAAAAATATATATCAAATATTAAGTTAAATACAAAATTTGTCAACATTTACTTTGAGTAAATTTCCTTTTTTAATTTTTCAAAAATTTCTTTTTAAATTTAAATTTTCTTCAAATTTCTTTTACTTTTATAGGAAAATTTGTCAAAATTTCCTTTTTAAATTAAATTTCTTAAAAATTTCTTTTGTACGCAATTTTTTTCAAATTTTATTTTAATAGGAAACTTTCTTAAATCTTTGTTTTTTTCTTAAAATATCCTTTATAAAGAAAATTTATCCAAATTTCCTTTTTTACTATGTTTTACTTCTCAGAATATCCTTTATACACAAAATTTTTCTCAAAACTTCATTTTTATGAGAATTTTTTTTTCGAAAATTTTATAAAAATTTCATTTTTTAAGAAAATTTCTTCAAAAAAAAAAAAAAAAACTTTTTTTTAAGAAAAGAAACTTTCTTACAACTTCCTTTTATATGAAATGATTTAAAAATTTCCTTCATGTCATATATGTCATATAAACATTTTCTCAAAATTTCATTCTTTTTTTTAGGAAATTTTTTTATTTGAAAATTTTCTCTAAAATTTCGTTTTTATTTGACAATTTTCTGTAAAAATTCGTTTTATAGGAAATTTTTTATAAACTTTGTTTTTATAGGGAATTTTTTTCTAAATTAGCTTTTAGGGAAATCTTCTCTAAATGACCTGTTCATTGTAAATTTATTTAAAATTCACTTTTTAACAAATTTTTATTTAATTTTGTTTTCATAGAAAATTTTCTCTTAATTTCTCCTTTTTAGAAAATTTTTCTAAAGTTTTTTCTTATTTAAAAATTTTCTATAAACTTTCATTTTTATTTGAAAATTTTCTCTAAATTTATTTTTTATATAATTTTTGTCTTCATAGAAAATTTTCTATAAATTGAATTTTTTATTGGAATTTTTTTAATTTCCTTTTTTTGGAAAATTTTCTCCAAACTTTCCTTTTTATATGAAATTTTTCTTCTTATAGGAAATTTTTTTTAAATTTCTTATTTATAGGAAATTGTTTTATAAATTACATTTTTACAAAAAAATTTTCTCGGAATTTCTTTTTTATAAGAATTTGTGTGTAAATTTCGCTTTAAACTGATTTTTTTCTTTTTTTATATTCTCAAAATTTTCCTTTTTATATGAATTTTTTTTTTTCAAAATATTCGTTTTTTTATGATTTTTTCCAAATTTTCCTTTTTATAGAATATTTTTTTAAATGTTGTTTTTATATGAATTTTTCTTTTAATATGCTTTTAAGAAAATCTTTTCTAAATTATTCTTTTATTGTAAATTTTTTAAAATTCACGTTTTAGGAAATTTTTACTTAATATTTTTTCATAAAAAATTTTTTATAGTTTTTTTTAATGAAATTTTTTCCAAACTTTTTTCTTGATAGGATATTTATTTCTATTTCTTACTTACAGGAAGTTGTTTTATGAAATATATTTTTACAAAAAATTGTTCTTCGAATTTCTTTTCTATAGGAAATTGGGTGTAAATTTCTCTTTAAAAAGATTTTTTCTGAATTTTTATTTTTACTCTGAACTTTGTTCTATAGAAAATGTTTGCCGAATTACATTTTTAAAGGATATTTTGTTTTATAGGAAATATTTTTTTTGAAATTTTGTTTCCATAGAATATATTCTGGAAATTAAGTTTCTGAATTAAAATTTTCTTAAAATGTTTCTGTGAATAAAATATTTTTCATAAGTTTTCCTTTTTATATAATATTTCTTCTTTCTTTTCCCTTTATAGAATATTTTTTATTAATTTCACTTTTTAAAAAAAAAATTTCTAAATTTTTTTCTAATATGAAATTTTTTCTGTAGGAAGTTTTTCACTAAATTTCGTTTTATAGATTTTTTATAAATCTAAATTTTATAAGAAATTGTCTCTAGTTTTTAAAAATCTTTCTCTAAATTTCATTTTTTACAGGATTTTTTTCCTAAATTTTCTCAAAATTTCATTTTAAGGGAAATTTATCGTTAAATTATAATTTTCCACATATCTGATGGTCAGAATATAATTTCTTTTCTAATTTTGCTTTTTATAGAAAATGTTTTCTAATTTTCTTTTTTATAGGATATTTTCTTTGAAAGAAGTTTTTCTCCGAATTTTGTTTTATAGAAAATTTTCTCTAAATTTACATTTTATAAGAAATTATATATATATTTTTTGCATATTTTAGAATACTTTCTCTCAATTTCCTTTTTTATAGGAAATTTTCTCTAAATTTCATTTTAGAGGAAATTTTTCTTTAAATTATAATTTTATACATTTTTCATGGTCAACAATAAAAGATAAATGAATGTCGAGAGTTTTAACGAACGAATCCATCAAATAAGCCAAAGATATTGTTCTTACTCTCAGGGACACACTGTTGTAATTCTTTTATAAACATAACTGGACAAGGAAGGAAAATTCAATGGTATCACATGATACCTTTCATCCATTATCATACAACCCAGCACACGTCTCTTTCATACGACACATTCATAAGAGAAAAACATACGACACATTTATTATAGGTAGACAGGTGGGTGAGGCCCGCCGTACCCCACATTCATCCCGTATCCCATATACCATTAATACCAAGTCATTTCCAACGCTTAGTGGGGTATCTATTGTTTCGGCAACAGCACCGAACTTATCCCGAAATATTGACTTTACCTTACATCAGTCTTTTAACCGCCACTTACTCTCCCCGTGAATTTGGGTTTAAACCACAACCACTACGTGAATTCCAAAGGAACCTCAACCAACTGACCAGCCAGGACATAGTCTGCGAACAACTGGCAACCCGTAGTACAAGATTATGCGGGGCTCTGGTCTGACTTCTTTTAACCTATGCAAGGACTAAGCTAAACAGTAGACTGTAACCAACTTTTTAGTCCCGGCCAGACTAGAGGTATTGGTCACCTCTTTATACCACGGGATTGCAATAATACCAAGGCGGAGGCTACACCAAGGTAACATTGTCCCGAATATAAGATGAATGTTCATTTGGCATAATCTTTGAAAACTTTTATGGCCGATTTGACACATTGTAACTCACCCCATGTTAAGCCATGAGAGTTATCAGTTTTATAGTCTAAAAGCATAAATATTTCTCTATAATTTTTCTATACATTTCACAACAATTGGACCAATAGTTTAGGAAATACCTGCCAATAATCATAAGAAAATTTTCTTAATCGGTGCGTATACTTAATATATAATTAGAACCAAACAAATATCAATTATACTTTATATCGAAGAGATTTTGTTTAAATTTTTTGATTATTAAAAGTTTAAACAATGAAGGAGTAATATTCCCCTGAATTTGATTTGTCAATAAAAGGCATAAATATTAATATTTATGAAATTTTCTTGAACAATCCTCGTATGACAAATATATTTTAAAAATCGTTATCAAACTATAAAGGTGTTACTTGCTATAAGCATTTAAAAAAATGTATTTAACTAAACAACGTTTTTTACGATATTTTTCCTACATCTATTTATATGCCATTGAATTTAGGTGTTAAAATTGTTACATGGCTGTTGCATAGAAAAAGTATCGAAAAAAACTGACAACAAGTTTTTTATATTTTAGTTTCATATATTGAAAATTTAAAAAAAAAATAAAAAAAGGGAAGGTAGAGAAAAATACATACATGTTCAAAATTATTCAATAACAGTTGTGCAAACATGACCTCAATTGCCATAGATTTCCCATTGAAAAATGAATGAACAAAAATCAAAAATATAGGAGGAAAAAAACACAAACTTACAAATACACAAATACAATAATGTGTGTGTATGCATCTAAATATGTACATGTGTATATTATATGCCAACAAAACAAAAATAACACTCTTCAAAATGTGTGAGTGCTAAATGTGGGAAAAATAAACTATCATCGGTGATAGTAATAGTATTATGGCAAAAACACTTGTTTAGTAAAATTGTTTATTCTTCCTATAACTATAAACGGGTAAAGCATAAATAGATGTTAAAGACTAGTTCAAATTATAAAAAGTAAACAATTTTCAAAAACCACAAGTTTCCTGTTATAAAATACCATCACTTTAGTCATTACTTTATGTTTTAGTTACATATAAATTTAACATAATTGTTTACGAGTTTCAGTGTGTTTATTTTTGTATGTAAGTTTTTTCAACATGCATGAGTTTTTATTTTTCACTAGTTTTTTTTTCACAATACCAAATTTTTTCGTACATGTAACGTCATAGTGATGACAAGTGCACTTTCAATATACAATATCCATAACAAAATATCAACTTGATTTTTAATATTTTTTTTCATTTTCAATATATTTTTCTACATTTTTTTTCTCAAGCTCAAGTATTGACACATTCAAATAAATATAGTTTTTTTTTTCAAAGTTTAGTAGATCACAATATAGGAGTGGTTTTATAGCAAAATAGTTTTGATGTCTGGTTAAGTATTACTGTAATTCGCTTAACGCTTTTATAGCTTGTTGGTGTTGCTAATGAAAACCGAGATTTTTAAGATTATTGTATTCATATTTATAGAAAATATATTCAAAAACTCATAGTTTAGGGAAATTCCCAAAAATAATTTTATCTAAAGGAAGTATTCCAAAATTTTTATCTTATGGAAATGATGCTTAGTTAGTAGTTTAAGCTTTTGTAGAAATTGAAATCTTGACAGTAATTTAGTCCACTGATTAAACAGTATTTTATTATATTCGAAAGACTTCTGATCCATTATCTATTACTAAGTATCTTCATATTAGTCTCATATCTATTCTTTAGACATGATAGTGCTGTAGACAATCGACAGAAACATTAACTATACTAAAGCTATGTATGACGACTCGTGAGATATATTATTTAAATAGAGTTCTATTAACTGGACAATTGTTTAATCAATTTAATACAATTTTATTTAATTAAATATTTTCAACGCATTTCGTCTAACATTATTCTATTTCGGCGCAGTGTAACTCACCTTCTGTTAAGCTAAGAGAGTTATAAGTTAAATTTACTGAAAGCATAAATACTTCCCTATAATTCTTCTATTCATGTCACTTCAATTGGATTAGTAGTTTAGAAAATAAATGCCAATAATCATACGCAAATATTTCTAAGCGGTGCGTATACTTAATATTTAATTAGAACCAAATATCACTCATACTTTATATTAAGGAGATTTCTATTTAAACAATATTGATTATTAAAAGTTTATTTACAACTCCCTACAATTGGACCAATAGTTTCAAAAATATATGTCTATAAACATAAGTAAATTTTATTTATCGGTGCGTATACTTAATATTTAATTAAAGCCAAAAAATATCAATCATACTTTATATAAAGAGTAAAAGATCTCATATAAGATTTATTATTGGCAGATCGTTATACATTTCCACTTTTCTGACATTTAGGAATATTATATGAAAGCTAAATTTGTTCACTATTTTAAATTATAGAGTAATATATGTTTGGTCGACTTTGGCACAATGTAACTTCCGCCATGTTAAGCCTAGTGAGTTATTAGTTCAATATTCTAAAAGCATAAATATTTCCACTATCCACTATAGTGGGGAGGGTATTATACGTTTGTGCTGATGTTTGTAACATACAAAAATATTGGTCCAATACCCACCTTAAAGTATACCGATCGATTCAGAATCATTTTGTTGAGTCGATTAAGACATGTCCGTCTGGCTGGCTGGCTGGCTGGCAGTCCATGTTAACCTTGTGCGCAAGTACAGGCCGCAATTTTCAAGATAATTTGATGAAATTTGGACCAAGCATGTTTTTTGGCCTATTGAAAATGGTTGAAATCAGTCCATTATTTCACCTAGCCCCCATATAACCGTACCTCCCGATTTGAACTTTTTATGCCATAATTATGTCAAATATTCTATTATCTCTTTAAAAATTGGTACAAATAAGTTTTATATAAGTATAAATGACACTGCAGATTTTCGTAAGGATCGGCCATTATTTGACCCTAGCCCCCATACAAACACCCCATCAAAAAATGTCTTAAACGTCTAAAATTGACTTGTATCGGATAAGGAGTTTTTGAAAATACATATACTTAATATTTAATTTGAATATTTAATTTGAACCAAACAAAAAGTGATATTTGTATAAAGAAGATATATAAAACATTTAAAGCACTGAACTGCCTATAGTTCTACATTTATATCGGACAATCTGTTTGGCCTACTTTGGTACATTTTAGATTTCATTATGCTGACTCAAAAGAGTAATTAGTTTCATTCTCTTAAGACTTAGAAAATACATTATCAATAATCATAAGTCAATTTTTCTAAATCGTTGCGTATACTTAATATTTTATTAGAAGTAAACAAATATCAATTATACTTAACGTTAAAAAAAATCGTCTTAAAGTTAAGTTCCTATTAATTGTATTCGAATTATTATAGGCCGATCGTTATAAATGTTCATGTCAGTCACCAATATTAGATAAATGCCAATTTTCGAAATTTGTCACTCTGTAGTTTACCTCATGTTGCACCTAGATAGTTAAGAGTTAAGAGTTTTTTCTTAAAATTTTAATAGTTTTCTATAATTTTTCATACATTTTACTACAATCGGTTCAGTAGTCAATAATCATTACTTTCTCTTGAACATGTTGTTTGTCGGTGCGTATACTTAATATTTAATAATTGAACATCAAACATACTTCATATTCTTGTTGATCCCATTCCGGCGCTTAGGCCACGTCAGTCCTGAGTGCTATGTTTGAGAACCATATACATAAAATGTGGTCTTAGGCCTACATATATACATTGGTTATATAAAAGTGTAATTGGATAAATTTTAGCTAAAGCTTCAATAATTTCGTGACTTTTTTGGAAAAAATGTGTAATATAAAACCACTGCATGTAGTGATTTATAAACATCAAACATACTTTGGTGTAATCGTTACCGGGAAATAAAAATTGAGTTACCACATCGAAGATAGGATCAAAAAGATCCTATCTTTGATGATCCTTCCATATGAGCCGTCACTTACAGCCGAGCGCCTCATTCCTTAAGGTTTACTGGCATAAAGAGGTTATAGGACACGTCATTAATATATAATAGATACATTGGAGGACTATGCACAATCATCGGACGTGCCTGGTCACATACCAGATACAGAATATGATCTCAAATAGAATGTCTTGTGCAAGCGCAAGATTAAAGAAAACGACCGAAGGAATCCATTGCTACACACGAATCACAACACAAGCTGGCAAGCGGAAGTCCGTATTTAATTGTTTAAAAGCTTCAACCGAATACTCTCCTTAAGGTAAGCTTTACATTATATGGGTACCAGGCCACTCGGGAATAGTCGGCAAAGGAAGATCAAATGTAATAGCTTTAAAGAACGCAACGATTGCAGGATGACCCTAACGAAAGCAGGATGAGATTATTCCTCAAAATGATTAGGTCTGATTAGACATACAGGAGCGCAGACACAATGTGGATACAGACGAGGGCAGTTAAAACTCTGAAGTACTTTCATTGCCATTGTTAATATTCGCTGAAACAAAAACCAAAAATTTCTCTTTATACAGTTTCAAATTATGGCTAAATACCATAAAATATCTATCAAACCACTAACCATGAATAAAAATATAAAATATACTTAAACCACCACCTAATCTACACTCTCAATTTCACACTATTATTTTTAATGATTTCCCAATAATAACCATTTAGAAGTTTTATAAAAATGGTGGCATATTAAATATAAAACTCACCATATAACTACTATTAGTGAATATGTTATACACAGATATTAATGTACAGGCAACGTAAAGAAATCATATATTTTTAAAAATAAAACACAGTTGGAGGTTTTAACTTCCGTTTTACGTGTTGGGCGCCATATTGTAGTTATTTTTCAAACTGTTCGGTAACAAATGTAATACTCAACACAGACATACCAAAACTAAAATTGAAAAGAAAAAAACTGTGTTTTTTTTTGTTCTCAGTTTGCCCACATCTCACTGCCAAAACTGAAACACGGTTTTAGTTGTATGTTCTCACACAAAATATGAAAAGAAATAGGAAAAAAAAGAAAATAAAACGAACACTCTAAAAACAAGTTAACCTGAGTACAGTCCTAAAATTATTATTGTTGTAGAGGGTGTCTGAGTGTGAGTTATAGTTAGTGTATGTTATATACATATTGTGAGTTTCCTGTTTCCGTTAACATTTTAGAATATTGTCAATTTTACCAAGAATTATGTGTTAAACGTGTTTTATGCCATATTAATGGTTACCCAATGTTGAATGTTTAAGATACTACAACAACAATAGCAGCAGCAACATTTAACTACAACAACACATTTGTACTTGTTATACAAGTTTTGAGAGTATGTATATTTGGTTTTCACTTTTTTTTTTTTTTTTTGCTTTAAACTGAACATAAAGATGAAGTAAATGATTGCATGAATGGCAATGATGGAAAGTTGCTTTGCTAAAGGAAGTAAATGTTATTGGGTATGTTGCTACCGAAGGCATTCACAATGTTTCGTTTCTTTTTTTTCTTTTTGTTATTATTTTTCATCACACACATACAGAGAGACAGAAAGCGAGTTAGAACAATCACATCTGTTGTCATGTCATGCATATTAAATATCCTTAGTTATATTTGTATAGGTATATACATATGTACATATGTCCTGTATGTATGTTTTTAAACTGTTTGTATAATGTGTGAATGTCGTTAAGCATATGTTTGTACAATATAATTTTTATAAATTTTTAAAAGGTGTTGCCATATTTAACATTAAGGAATAAAAGTTTAAATAGTAGTAATTCAAAGTTTAAGTCTTAATCATTGAAGTTCTGAGAATCCTATATTAAATATAATTATTTAAAATTTTATAGAAAAAAAGATTTCAAGAATCAAGCTGAATATCTGCACAAACATTACAGAGAGGAGGTTCTTAGTTTATGTTCCTAAATGTTTGAGTATTAATCTATATATTTTTTTTAAATTTATTACAATCGAAGAAAAACTTTGTTAGTTTTATCAAAATAAAGATTTCTGCGATTTTTTGTATTTGGGTGCGTATACTTAATATTTAATTAAAACTAAATAAATGTTAATCATACTTTATGTAAATAAAATCTTAATTCTGAAATGTAAAGGCAAATTTAAGGCAATCATAGTTAAATTTTCTATTTATTTCCTAAAGAGGTCCTTTTCATAAAAAAATGGATTTTTATACTTATGTCCTGAAGAGATGCTTGATGAGAAAACGATCACTTGATTTTCTATAGTTTCCCTAATAATTATGCAACTTACTACTGCAGCCACATTATTTTATTTTCTACAATAACACCTTTTTTCTCTTATTATTCCTTTTTAAATTTATATTTAATTTATATAAATTTTAATATTTTCACAGAATTTAAAATTTCTTTACCAAAATCCCTTTGACCTGTGAAAATCCAATAAAAACTAACTAAGGGACAATATTTCTTAAATTTGTTCTGATTAATCATGCAGCTCTCTAGAGTTTAATAAACCACAACACGTGGAAATAAATTTTTACTTAATATTTTATAACTTTACACCGTTAAAGATAAAATGTGGCAACTTTTGGCTAAAAAATAGCAAACATAAAGTCATCAGCAATCAGAGGTGGAAATTTTGAAAACAATTTTAAGTTTTTTTTTTACAAATAAACTAGAGTATTGGATCATTTATTGTCCTGTCTACAGAGACTAGTCTATTGACTATGCTATTAAGAAATCTATGTACTAGTCATTGAAAAATCATTAATCTAGTTAATTGACTAATCTATTGACGGCTTTATTGAAAAATCTATTGTAGATTGCCTAGTCTATGGGCTAGTCTTTATACTCGTCAATTGACTTTACTTTCAACTAATCTAATTGAATAATCTATTGACCATTTAGTGAACTAGTCAAAGAACTAGCTTCATGACAAGTCAATGGACTTTTAATTAAACTATACTATTGAATAGTTAATTGTTCATTGTCTGATCCTTTCATTCTTCTTCGAACTTGTCTATTGGCTGACCAATGAACTATAGAATAATAAATAAACAATAAATGGACTCGTCACTAGATTGATTTATGGACAAAAACATAAACTAGTCCTAATCTATGGACCAGACTCTTGATAAGTCTATGAACTGTGGACAGGTCTATTGATTAAGATAATGATTAGTTTTGGACTAGTTCCTTGACTATAGATCCTTCTACTTAACACCTTTGGAATATAATATGTTACAGATTACACTGAATAGTCAATTGAGTATTCAATGCACTTACCTATTTACTTTTCCATTGTACGGTATACTCATTTGAGTATGAACTAGTCTATTGGCTGGACTGTGGACTAGACTACTGTATTAGATAGTAAATAAACAAGTTAAGGAACTCGTCTTGAGATTACTCAATGAACAAGTTTATTGACTAGTAAATTACCTTATCTAGGGACTAGTCTATTAATGAGTCTATGAACTCGTTTATAGACTCAGATAAAAACTTATCTTTAAACAAATCCTTTAACCAGTCTATAGACTAAAATTTGCATTTATTTATCTACTAATCTATAAACAAGTCAATTGACTATTGTATTTTATAATCTTTAGAATCTTTCAATGTTCAGATACTCAGTTTCCTAGACATAATTCCTTTTTCAATCAGTGTAAGCCAGGAATGTTTTTACTTCCAAGATATCTATCTTCAACGAATGCAAAGCAGTGGCAAAATAAGTACTCCAGAGTTTCACTGTCCTCTTCACATGCTCTACATTCATCCGAATCCGTATGGCCAATTTTCACAACTTTCTCATTTTCAGGAGATTTCACGTCTTGTTCATATAAGGACCATTTCATTGGATCTTTGTTGTCCTACCCATAGCTTCATTATGAAAGGAAGCCTTATGGGATTCCCTTAATTCAGCTTTTGTTGCGTAAAATGGTTAGTCAGATTAACTGCCTCGTGCTCCCTTTCCTTTAAAGCTATTACGTTCGCTTTTTTATTGTCGACTATTCCCGAGTGGCGTGGTACCCACATTATGTAAACCTTATTTCTGGAACAGTATTCAGTTAAAGCTTTCCTACAATACAATAAGGTTCTAGATTTAATACTATCCATTGTCTATTATCTAAAGTATTAAGTAAAACATTGTATTAACTAAAACATTGTATTAACTAAAACATTGTATTAGTTAAACTAGTCAATTGACTTGTATACTGTACTATAAAGTAGCCTATTGACTAGCCTACTGATAGGTCTATTAAATCGCCTAATGATTATTCTATAAATTAATCTATGAAACTAATGTCTAGCCTAAAGACCAATATATTAACTAATAATCTGATCTGAGGTATTAGCTAGTCTGCTGAGTTGTCTATAGACTTTTAAGCAAAAATATTGAAAAAAAAATCAAAAAAATACTGATTTTTCCAACCCTGACACCAATACATTAATATAAACTAACATATTTACGCAGATAAACAGAATTACATACTTATACATACATGCATGCATCTAACACGCACACCAACATACATCCCTAGATATGTTTGTGTGTATTCCTACATATTACATATGTATGTTGTACAATGTAAATATGTACATATTACAAATAAACATAATTTCAGTGTTAAAGTAAAACACATACTTGTATACAATAAAAAAATTATACCTATTCGGTAAAAAGGCCAAACACCAACACACCATTAAAAACTTGAAGTATTATCTAAGTGTGTGTGTGAGAAAGGGGATTTTGCTGCTGAAGTTGATGCTGCTTTCAAGTGCGTCGTATGTGTTCAAGTGTATAAGAATTAAATAAAGCATCCTTATTTAACTTGTAACACCATAAGTTTTAAGCAACAGTGAAAAAAAACAACATAAAATAAAACAACAACATTACAAAAGTAACAAAATACACACTAACGATTTCTTAAATACACTCAAACTGACAAATACTTTGGCATACTTATTCCTCAACACAATGACAATATACACAGATATTCACACATACAAACATATAAGTGTTCATTTGTATATGGGTGTGTGTATTAGTGTTTTACGTACACCTGTCTACAGTATCACTAAATGTTTGTTACTTGAGGATTATGTTTATCCTTGTCGAGTGTATAGAACTGGTGAAGGAACACTTGTACAAGGATGTAGGTTTTGTATTTGTGGTTGTTGCATGATTTTTATGAGGTTGTAAAAATTAATATTTAATTTTAATGTATCACACAGGAAACATAATTTTTATTGTTTTTTACACTTACACAGTGTGTGTGTGTTTTTTTTAATTTTTCGCTCTTTTTTATTGTTAAATTTTACACGATATTGGTAAAATTTCTGTTTAAAGGATTTGTTTTTTTGTTAAACTAAAAAAACGTATAACAGGTGATGGTTTTATGCTTTTAAAGCAAAAAAAGTAATTAAACTGCAAAATCAGCTTAACTCTATATATACTTTAACAAAACTTTCTTTAAAATTTCAACTTTAAATGTTAAAGAAAAATTCCTTACAAAACTAAAAGTACTTACTTTATAAATTAAAAAACCATTAATAAATCTGTAAATTTATATTAAGCCCCTTTAAATTTCAAATAAAGAAACATATATAAAACCGTTAAAATATTTTATTTTTTCATACATTCACGCTCTTCCTGCTAAACATATTGTTCTTGTATTGAGGCTAAAATATTGCTACAATGAAAGCTATATCAAAAAAAAAAATAAACACACACACACACACACAACAAAAGTTACTTCCGCTTCATTTATAAACAATTTGCCACAATGTTTAACAAAACATCCATAATTTCTCTCTGTTCAGCTCTGCAGTCTCACTCCCACCGGCTTTGAAATCACTTCCTTCATATCATGGAATCACATTGTAAAAATATTATCTAAAAAAAAATATGCATAATGCTTTAATACTTTGTTATTATCTTTAAAATAAATAAAAACCGTTTTTTTATTTTTCTCCCTTTTTCAACTTACCCATTTCATTTGGTAAGTTGTAAAAAAAAATATTAAATTTTTTATGTTTTTTTACACACTTATAATTGAAATTTTTGTGGTGAAATTATATAGGCAGCGCAGGAAGTAAAAAACAATAACCAAGAGAAATTGTTTGATGGTCTGACTCATCCATCTAGCAGCCTCACTTAACAAATACCACCAGAAAAAAAAACACACCAAAAAAGAAGATATTTTGACAATAAATAAATAGCATTAAGTCATAAACTGTTAAATAATAATATTAACGTATATAAGAAAACACCAATCATAAGATAAGAGAGATGCGACAGGGTGAAAGAAGAGTTTCTATACAGAATCATTAATAATGAATTCTATGGCATTTGACAAAGAGATTAATGAATTGGTAAAAAATTTAAAAAGATTCTATAAAAAATTCTTAGAATTTTTTTTAAAAATTCTTACTCAATTATTCGTAAACATTTATCAAAGGTTTATAGAATAAATTTTGCATAAAAATTTGATTTATAAAAGTTTTATGAATAAAACCCTTAATAAATTGGCAGCAGTGGTGTTCCTAATGACGCTACAAAATAAGCCAAGGAAACATTTACTATATCACTCGCGAATCCAGTATCATTGTCTTGAAACAATCATGAGCAAAAGACTACCACAAAGGTAAAAAGCATTCCATGGAAATGCTAACAGGTATAGCTAAGCTAACGATAAGTAATCAGCTGCTATTTGGCGCACAACTTAAGAAAATGAAGAAGACTTTTCTAAAACTCATACTAAATAGATCGATTCAGAATAAAATATACATAAAAATCCGCAAGGTCAAAAGTATCGGCCGAGGAGATAACACTTAGACCGAACAACAAATGAAAGTATTAATGTAAAGTAGGACATAGCCGACCATATGCTACCCTACACAACTGAGTAAATTAAAAATATGGATTGTTTTTTCAACGGCTCATATGGAGGTAAGGGTTAAAATGTGCCTACAAAAGCAAAATTTTCAACATCGCTCGTCCTTGCGTCGAAAAAATAGTATGACTAAATTTCATAAAATTATATTGAAAAAAATTATATAACATTAGAATAAAATTAGAATATGAACTATACTGCTATGGCTTACTCTCACAAGGGATATGTCTTTAACTCTCTTGTCTATTAAAAGGAACCCGATAAGGCTTTCCATGTGTATAATTACTGGGCACTGTATGATTGGATTGGATGTCGGAACGTATATAACTATTGTAGAAGAAGTTTGAATGAGGAAGAAGTGAAATCGGTACAACACCTTCTATGTTACTGCCAAGAATTACAAGAGTCCAGAATAATATATCTTAGAGCTCATTTTCACTATATGGGCTGTCGCAGAGATGGAAATAACGGCTGGTTCGCACGGACACAGCGAGAACCCGATAAGGCTTGTCATGTGTCGAAACGTATATAACTGTTGTTTTTTGAAAGAGGAAGAAGAGAAATCGGCACAACACCATGTGACGCCAAGAATTACAAAAGTTCAGTCTATTCTATCTAAGTAGAGCTCTTTTCCACGATATGAGCTGTCTCAGAGATGAAAAGAACGCCTGGTTTCCACGGACACAGCGGAACCACAATGGGTTAGTTAGTTAGTAAGTGTTACGGGTGTAACTCTCTTTATCACTTCTCTCCCTGCTGCTCCCTGTCTGAGAAAACATACTCGACCATGGCTATTGATAGAAGAGCCGATTGGAGATGTCAT
>NC_060952.1:88172557-88180503 GCF_022045245.1 Lucilia cuprina | reverse complement strand
TAACTAACTAACTAACTAACTAACTAACTAACTAACTAACTAACTAACTAACTAACTAACTAACTAACTAACTAACTAACTAACTAACTAAATAACTAACTAATTAACCATCTAATTAACTATCTAACTAACTAACGAACTAACGAACTAACGAACTAACGAACTAACTAACTAACTAACTAACTAACTAACTAACTAACTAACTAACTAACTAACTAACTAACTAACTAACTAACTAACTAACTAACTAACTAACTAACTAACTAACTAACTAAGTAAGTAAGTAAGTAAGTAAGTAAGTAAGTAAGTAAGTAACTAACTAACTAACTAACTAACTAACTAACTAACTAACTAACTAACTAACAAAGTAACTAACTAAAAAACTAACTAATCGACTATCCAACTACCCAATTAACTAACTAACTTACCAACTAAATAACTAACTAACTAACTAACTAACTACCTAACTAAGTAACTACCTAACTAACTAACTACCTAACTACCAAACTAACTAACTTACTAACTAACTGACCCATTGTGGTAGAGCTCTATATTATTCTGGACTAACTAACTAACTAACTAACTAACAAAGTAACTAACTAAAAAACTAACTAATCGACTATCCAACTACCCAATTAACTAACTAACTAACTAACTAACTAACTAACTAACTAACTAACTAACTACCTACCTAACTACCTAACTAACTACCTAACTAACTAACTAACTAACTAACTAACTAACTAACTAACTAACTAATTAACTAACTAACTAACTAACTAACTAACTAACTGACTAACTGACTAACTGACTAACTAACTAACTAACTAACTAACTAACTAACTAACTAACTAACTGACCCATTGTGGTAGAGCTCTATATTATTCTGAACTCCTGTAATTCTTGGCAGTAGCATAGAAGGTGTTGCACCGATTTCTCTTCTTCCTTATTCAAACTTCTTCTACAATGGTCTTATACATTCCGACAACCAATCCAACCAGACAGTTGCCAGTAATTATACACATCGGGTTCCTATTAAAAACAAGAGAGTTCAAGTCATATCCTTTGTGAGAGTAGGCCTAAGCAGTATAGTTGATATTCCAGAAGTTGTGATATTTGTCCATCTTAGTTCCGTCTCACCTAAGGTCCAGGCATCTATCAATTTTGATGGAATATGAATATCCCTTTGCTTAACAGTTAAGCCATGAAACGACCCTTTGTTCGCTCGTTCATGAGATATTTTATTTTCCCGGAAGATATTTTGACGCAATAACGTCGGAGTTAAGAGTTTTGATTAATGCAAGGCGGTCAAAGTTGTTTTGTATGTGTAGTCGAATTTTCAATATCAGGTTCAATTAGCTATAGTAACAAGTTACAATTATATGCACTAAAAATAAAACATCTATAAACAATTTACTAAAGTTTTACCAACACTAAGTACTAACTACTTATATAAAACAAATAAATACAAGTATTTTTGTTTATTATTAATATATTAGCTCAACCCTAATAAATCCAATCATTAAGTATCCTGTATTTTCAGCATTTTAAACTCATATATTTCACAAGCAATACAAATAAAATATGCTGTCTGTTTGGAGAAACAACAGAAAGATTTTCAATTTTCTTAAAATTTTGAACATTTAGTATTATATGTGATATTCCTTTTTCTAACCAGTCAACCATAAAGTTTATCTTAATTATGAGATTTTGCCGCAATATTTACATTTGAGTTAAATAGACTCCTAACTAGTATCTCTGTTGCAATTTTGCACACACGATTTTGATTATAATACAGTTCAGTAGTTTGCACAGGTTCTTAAATACATACTTATTATCTAAAAGTATGTTTGTATGTTAAACTATATCTGCATTAGCAACTGTAACCAGGATTTCGAAGAAAGTTCATGGATACATACACATTCTCATTATATTTATGTTCACATGTATGTATGTGGTAGTGTCTTATTAATAAAATAGTTTATAAATAGATATTGTTAGTTTGTATTAGTATAAAGGTATTAAATACATACATATATGTATACATTATACAATGTATATTAAATTTACCTAAATAAAATGAACATTTTATGAGAATTATTTGTATTGCCAATAGTTAAGCTTTAAATTATATAAAATTTAAATTTTGTATTTCAAGAATGACTGTCAAATACAAAAAGGATCATAGGAAATGTTTGTTAACTTTATACTAACTAATTGTTGTCATTTGAATAAAACATTTGTTATGGATTTATGAATAGGATCACATAAACTATAGATACATACAAATGCAAGTAATTGATTCCTAAAAGCTTTTATAAAGTTTTTAAAAAGAATAGTATTAAAAAAAATATTTTAAATAGACGCTGCAAGCTAAAGCTTAATTTACGCTTTTAACATAAATTTTAGTGAAGTTTTTTATAAATGTTTAACTTTAAATAAAATCTTGAAAAAAGGCTTTTAATAAAAATTTTAGAAAAGTTTGTTTTAGAAAAAAAGCTTAAAATAAAAATTTCAATATAAGATTTCTGAAAAAAAACTTTTCTACAAAAGCTTTAAACTAAAACTTTTAAATAACTGGTTTAGAAACATTTTTATCACAAGTTTTTACATTATTTTCAATAAATGTCCCAGAAAGCTTTAAAAAAGCTGTTAATAAAAATTCGTAGATAGACTTTTTTAAAAAGCAATTGTAAACATTTTATAAGAATTTTACAAATATTTTTAACAATTCTTTAGAAAGTCTGTAAACAAAAACTTTTTCAGAAAAGACATTTCAAATAAACTTTACAAAAGCTTTACAAAAAAGCTTTTAAGAACAAATTTAAAAACACTTTCGCAGAAAAGCTTTAAACGAATGCTTTTAAAAAGCTTTAAATAGAAACTAATAGAATAGCTTTTGGCAAAAACTTAAGAAAATAAATTTTTAAAAAAGCTTTAAAATCAATTGCAAAAAAAAGAAATAAAAAAATTCAAATAAACTTTAAAAAGTATTAAGTTTTTTTTAAAAAAAAAATTTATTGAACTTTAAAAAAAGCTTTAGAGAACAACTTTTAAAAGTTTTTTAATAAAAGCTTAAGATAAGCTTTTAACATAAGATCAAGAAAAGCTCTTTATTTTTAGAAAATATCTTACGCTTTTATCTCCAAAAAGAAAAGCTATCAGAATAGATATTAATAAAATATGTGGGAAAGCTTTTTACAAAAGCTTTAAAATATAACTTAACCACAGCTTTTCAAGGTTATCAAGTAATTTGTAAAAAAACTGACAATAAATATAATCCTTAAATTCTCAAAAAATATTAAAAAAATCCCCAAAATTATTATTGATTCATTGCGACCACATTTGGCAACAGACTGATTGAAAAAGTTAACAATGAAATCATATAGACAGCAAGAGAATGCTAAAGGATTTAAGAAGTTTACTTGTGCCCTAATATCAGGTATTAAGAAGGGGGCATTGAAAATTTGTAGGGTTCATATATAAAGCTTGCATTTTATGTTGAAGGGAATAGTCGTTTGCACACAGCCCAAGCTAACGTTTCAAAGTAAATTTGTTTTCAAAGATTTTAAGGTAACAAAAAGATCCTTTTATATAAATAATTAAAAAGTTTATTAGTAGTATAATCTAATATACTAAACACACATACCTTAATAGATTTATTAAAACACATGCACAAATAAGTTACTAATATACTGCAAGCATTTGATTATTGTTGTAATTATTATTGTAACACGTAAGGTATAATGTTCAATAAATAATTTAAAATAAGCTTTCAAAATATTGAACAGTCTTTATACTTTAAGACATAAAACAATAGCAATAAGAAACAGTTTGTAAAATTATTAATATGAAAATGTTATTTTTTTTGAAATAAATATAAATGACAACGATCTCTAAGTACTGTCAAAAATGAAAAATACAAATACATATGTGCATATGTATATAAGACCATATTCATTGAGAACTTTATTTTCAATTTACTTTATTAGTCATTATGTTGTTTTGAGTAGAATTGTAAAAGTGTCAATCTTTCATAAAGGAGCTATATGTATGTATGTATGTAGACTTTAAGTTAAAATAAACTAGAGAGATATAATAAAATTGAATTGATTTCAAATTAATTGAGTGCAAAATAATATATTCATTGAAATATATAAGTATATAGAAATTGAATACTTAGGGCTTTATTCATAACAATTTATCACAGTTTTATAAAACAATTTGTCATACAAAATTTGTTCTATAAACTATAACAAATTATTATGAATAAGTCTTTTGGTATATGACAAATTATTAAGTTGCTCACTCAATTAAGTTTGAAGGACATTGTAAATTTTTTTAAGAGTCTTTATCATGTTGATGGACATTAAAGTGGTGTTGCTCTTCTTTTGTTAAGTATATTAAGATAGAAATTTGTATTTGAATATTGGTTATGTATTAGAATGTAAAATCTTTTATTCTAGAATATGTATGCACCTACATATTTTTGACATTTCTAAAAATAACACCAACATAAGTTTTTAGTTAAGGAAATGTTTTTGTTTGTTATATTTAGAAATAAGTTAAAATTTTGTGTATACAAATAAATTTATATTTTTTTTGGAAAAGTTTTCTTTGTTATAAGTTTTCTTTTAGGAATTTAATAATTGGTTCGTTTTAACGTTTTGAACTTTATGCAAATTTTTCGTCTCTTATAATACCTAGAAAAAGTAAGTAGGAAGAACTATTTAAGAATAAGTTTCATTTAGAAAGTAAACTAAAATATTTGGAATTTTTTATTTAATTTGTTCATTTCATATGAAATATTGATAGCACTGTACAGCAAAATTGTTGCTCTTATGTATAAGCAAGAGCATATACATACATCCCAATAGTTTTTCTGTAAAATCTCGAACTATCTATTTAATCCACCACTTTGGGTTAATTCAAGCCACCGACTGTCCAGTTGATTAGCTAATTAATTGTGCTTGTCCCACAAGGAAGTCAATTGTCACCCTTTAAGAGACAAACAAAAAGCATGAGTTTGTATCCAGTCTCCAGTTTACAAAGAGGTCGATTATCTTCACCTTCGTTTACAAAGTAGTAATGTAGTGACGAAAGTCGAATAAGAGCCAAGTAGGTGTTTGGATGTTTGTGGAAATCACTATATTTTTCAGATGCATTGACACTTTGTCGAACTGCTGAGATATGTTGGATAATATTTTCGGTTTTAATACTTTCTTGAGTAGAGTATACATGTTTGTCATTCCATTTGTAATTTGTATAGTATAATCTTCAGACTCTATAAAGCATATATGTCAAATTCCTTGTCATTATATATGGCGCAATCGATTAAGCTATTTTTGGCTGTCTATTCGGTGGTCTGTTCCCTTCCTATTATATGTTTGTTTATTTTTATGTTAATTTCATTGACAACACTGTACAGCAAAATTATTACACTCATGAGCAAGAATTATATACATTCCAACAGTTCGCTCGAACAGTTGCAAACTTGTTCTACGTTTAAGTCAATAGTTACCCCATAGATTACGAAGAGATAGACTAAAAGCTTAAGTTTGTTTATTAAGTTACAAAGTAGACACTAAAGTGACAATTATGTTTACCCTCGTTTATAAAGAATATATCCATAACGTAAGATAAATTAGAGCCAACCGGTCATTGATTCATTGTCGAACTGCTTCGAGATGTTGGAAACTACATCCCTGATATAGTTATATAACATTTTCGATTGAAGGCATGGTTATCTGTCTGTCTTTCTGTCCGCCTGTTGTATGTTTGTTAAAATCAGTATTCTGAAGAACTTAGATATTTTCGGAGCACACATTTTTATGAATTCTATCCGACTTGAGCTAGAGAAGTTTTCTATATAAAGAAAGGAAAATCTGTAAATAAACAATTTCTGTCTGTGTGTCTGTATGTTTGTTAAAATCAGTATTCTGAAGAACCTAGATGTCTTCGGAACACAAATTCTTATGTATTTCAGTCGAAATGATGTCAAGAAGTGTTCTATATAAAATAAGCAAAATCTGTTAATAAACAATAGAGATATGAGCAAAAATACGAGACAACCTAGGAAAATTAAATCAAAAACTGAATTTTTCGGTGAATGTATTTTATGGTTTATGAAAATAAAGCAGAGAAAAAATTATGTGTTTTAGATATAAACTTGAAATTAAGTATTTTTGTACATTTTTCTTCTTCAAAAGGATTAAATTTGGAAAATATATAAAAATAGTTATATTATTCATTGTTTAACAAGTTTATTATATGTAAATTATATTATAAACTCAAATTAATTCACTACAAATGGAATAAGGACTTCATTTCATATAAATCTCTAAATTGGTATTTTTGTTAATTTTTTTTAGGAATTATCGGATTAATCGTTTTGCGAAATTTCATTACAAAATGCAGTCATAAATACGTAAAAAAAGTTTACAGGGCGTATATTAAATATTCATTACATAATATAATACTCATACGTACAGTGGATCTCATAGACAAATTATGAAGAAATAAAGCAAAAAACTAAATTGTTTACAAGGCGTATGTGAAATATTTGTTAAATAATATAATACTCATACGTACTGTATGATATCTCACAGAAAATATATGCAATAAAACAAAAAAATACAATTCTTTTAACTTTAACTTTATCTTTAAAACCATTTATTTTCTTAAGCTCTTAACAAAGTTTAATTTCTTTTTTAACTCAAAAACTCTTTTTGACTAGTTTAATTTTCCAATGATTTATTCATTATACAAATTAATTGCTTAGCAGTTGGCAATAAAACATAAATTAAATTACTAAAATATTTGACAAGAAAATACAACAAAATAATTGTTCGACAAACTCAATTACAAAAGGCAACAAACGAATTCAAAACAAAAACATTTAGCAGTGAATTTTTCTACAAACCACACTCTCTGTTGCCAATTTCTTATCAGGAAATAAAACCACACAAAATTTTTAAGAGAAAAAGTTGAAATCCGAAGAATTTTTTTTTCGGTTTAAAAAAAAGAAATAGAAATTTTAATTCAACTGTCAAATGTCAATGCAAAATTGTTATTTTTTCCTACAGTATTTCTCAATGCGAAAGCAATGAAAGATTTATAACAGCTCGCTCTATTTTATATTTTGACAAATCTTTATTTATCTGTTAAAATGCTAGAGTGAGATAGATATAGTTTGTAAAGGTATATGTAAATTTTTTAATTTGTATATGTATATGTGTAAATAAGTATTTCTTTCCCTTTCCTTTTTTTTAGACAATTCCATTGAAACTTTTTAATCAAGTTTTCGTTTTTTTTTTTGTTTTTTTCCACAGCTGTTTCTATTTTTGTCTTTACTTTTTCTTGTTTTATTTACCAAATACTTCAGAGGTTCATTTAAACTGCAGAAGAAGACAAATAGAATTTAAAGTAGAAAAGTATAAACAAATTTTTGATTTATTGCTATTAGGGGAATACAATTGAGCAAAACGATTCCTGTTTATTTACTTCAATAGCAAATATTTTTTATTATTTTCTCTCCCTGTAATGACTGCTCAGTTTGAAGTAAAATTTTGTGAAAAACTACATTTGGAAAAGTTTGTTTTCTTTCCTTTTCAAAAAGAAATATTCAAAGTTTTAATAGGGACTTAACTAAAAGAATTGATTTTAATTGTATTAAACTAGTAACTGTTTTTTGTTTTCAAACAGGAAATTGGTAGTGAAAATCAATGTTAAATACATTTTGTATTTAAATTAAGTAAAAGCTATTTTATTTTAAAACTGGTTTGATAAGAATTTGGATTATATCTTGAGATATGTTCTCCGATTTAAAATTATATTTCTAATACAGAACTGAACTAGAACTGAACTAGAACTGAACTAGAACTGAACTAGAACTGAACTAGAACTGAACTAGAACTGAACTAGAACTGAACTAGAACTGAACTAGA
>NC_060952.1:88165154-88172457 GCF_022045245.1 Lucilia cuprina | reverse complement strand
ATCTATCTATCTATCTATCTATCTATCTTTTTATCTATCTACCTAACTATCAACCTATCTATTTATCTATCTATCTATCTATCTATCTATCTATCTATCTATCTATCTATCTATCTATCTATCTATCTATCTATCTATCAATCAATCTATCTATCTATATATCTATATATCTATCTATCTATCTATCTATCTATCTATCTATCTATCTATCTATCTATCTATCTATCTATCTATCTATCTACATATTTTAACTCTCGGAATAAAATCAATAATTTAGAACAATCACCACCCCGAACTGTAGGATTCTAGGATTAGCAAGAGGAGAACGTATGCGAGTCTGAATACTATGTATCAGTAACAGTATGTATTTCAGAATTTCAAATGTATTCAGGTATTTTGTTATTGTAAGTGATATTGTTTTCCTTTTTACTTTTTTAACAGATATTACTGCTCCTTTTTTTTTTGAAAAGAATAAATATATGAATGTTTGTAAGTTGTTTTTAGCATTTAAATATATTTAATTTAAATAAACTAAACTTTTTCTAAAGCAAACAAAATACTAAGCTTAAAAGTACAAAATGTAAATTTTTCCTCAAAAAAAAAAACAAAGTTGCAAATTAAGTAAATAACAAACACACACGTCATATGGTAAAACATAAGCAGAAATTGGCTAACATGAAAATGTTGTTAATATAATATTAAGTTTTTTATTTTTCTTTTTACAATTTCACATTATTATAAATTGATGTATTTTTAATACCAAATTATAGACTTGTTTAAGTATGATTTAATAGATACTTAATACTTTACAAATCTTCTTAATTCCCCTGTCTTTTGTTCATAAATACTTTTTACTTTATAGCCTTAAAACAATTTTAATATCATACTTAATAAAAGACAAACAAAAAAACCTTGATTGAAATTCGTTTTTGTATTATTTTCTTTCTTCCCAACAACAAAGTAAACCCCAAAATAAAAATGTCAAACTTTTCATAATAAACGAAAAGAAAATGAAAACTTTTTAAACAAGCTTCTCTTAAGGAATTTCTTTCACAAAGTAACAGTTTAATCGTCCAATTTTTAGCAGCCAAAAATTTTTATTTAAAGAATAATCAAGAAAAATACTCATCCATATAATTAATGACTTAAGGCATCAAAACCAGATTTTTATGTTTAAGAAAAACACATAAACACCAACATTAAATTGCAACTGAAAAATACAACCTACAGTAAGAAAATATTATCCTATAAAATACATAAAAACAAATCAAAAAACATTATAAAATAAATGAACTGAACGTTATTGTGCAGTTGAAAAAATATATATTTATAAATATGTTAACAAATATGTATGTATGCATGTATATGGCGAGAGAACAAAATAAACTTAAGAAATTATAACGAAGAAAATGGAAATACTATTAACGATGCACAGTGGTTTAGTTTGAAATGAGGATTAGCTGGATTACTTTTGACTTTGCACACTAATACACTTTTCTGTACTGAATGGTAAGATAACATATGTGTCCACATTAGAAAGTCTCTATCCTGGACGCTTTTCTATAGGCAAGTGACTAGTGACAATGCTTTTCTATAGAAAAATGTCTATCATATAAACTTTTTCATACAACAATAACAAGTCCGGAAACTTTTATATATAACACTGACTAAATTTTACACTTTTCTAAAAAGAGACTGTTCCGGAAACTTTCCTATAAGGCGGAGTCGTTGTGTTCTTTTATGTAGAAAATTATATTTTGCCTTTTTCTCTTTTCTCTACATAATAACATTTAGCATAGACACTTTTCTACAGATAAGACTCTAATCAGTATATTTGTGATTGATTATAGTTTTCTAATCAATTTTTAATTAAACATTATTCCAAGGAATAGCCTGTCTACTTTAAATACTTTTCATCAGATCTGTAGAACTCTTCAACAGAACAAGGTCTATGTAAGACATTTATTTCATTGGAACTGTGTTTTGTCTGCGCGCTTTTCTAGATAGTTTTCAACAGATCATTTGCCATATGACAGTGTCTAGTTTGTGCAATCATAAACTTTTTATCATATCAGTTTTTCGTCAGCACTACAGACTAGTGTCCAGTCTGGACTCTTTTCTATGGAGCAGTGTTTAATTTGGACAGTTTTTAATGAGACAGACTTGTTTTGGACAGTCTCTAGCCTGTCTACTTTAGATACTTTTCATCAGATCTATATCTCCTCAGAACACTACTACAGAACAATATCTAGGCATTTTATTCATTGGAACAGTATTTTGTCTGCACACTTTTCTAGACAGTTTTCACCAGATCATTTTCCATATGACAGTGTCTAGTTTTTGCAATCATAAACTTTTCATCAGATCAGTACTTCGTCAGGGCACTTTTATGTAGAAAAGTGTTTAGACAGGACACTTTTCTACAAACTAATGTCCAGTCTGGAATCTCTTCTATGGAGCAGTATTTAATCTGGACAGTTTTTAATGAAACAGACTTTGACAGTGTTCAAAATGAAAACTTTTTTATAAAACAGTATTTCCTATCTACACTCTTTCTACAAAAAAAAAATACCTGTTCCACATACTCTATTTGCACTGTTTTCTACAGTTTGTTTTGGACAGTCTCCAGCCTGTCTATTTTATATAATTTTCATTAGTTTTATATCTCATCAGAACACTTCTACAGAACAATATCTAGGCATTTTATTTATTGGAACAGTGTTTTGTCTGCTCACTTTTCTAGACAGTTTTTAACAGAACATTTTCCATATGGCAGTGTCTAGCTTGTTCCATCATAATTCTTTTCATGAGATCAGTAATTCGTCAGGACACTTTTCTACAGAACAGTGTTTAGACAGTATACTTTTCTACAGAATGTCTAGTCTGGAATGTCTTCTATGAAGCAGTGTTTAGTCTGGACAGTTTTTAGTGAAAAAGAGTTTAGTCTAGTTAGATTTCTATAAAACATTGTCAAGCCTGGAAACATTTTAACACAAACTGGAAAACTTTTGTACCGGACAGTTTCAGAAGAGCGTTGGGTCTGGAAATTTGAATACCTTTCTATAGAGTAGTTGTTTAGTTCGATAACGTTTTATGAAGAATTGACTATTCCTAACACTTTTTCTTCCAAACATAGTCTCACTCTGGACACTTCTCTATAGAACAGTATGGAGTCGTCAAAACAGTTTTACAAATCAATATGTAAAAAGAAAAATTTTCTATAGAATATTGAGTTTAGTTTCAACACTTTTCAATAATATAGTGTCTACTCTTACCAATTTTTTATCCAACAGTGTCTAATCAGGACACTTTCCAGTTGTATGTAGTCACAACGTTAATCTATAGAATATTGTCTAGTCATGACATCATTTACTAATATAGATTTCAGAATGTGAATTTTTCGATAGAACGTTGACTAGTCTGTATAGTTTTACTTTTTACGATAGAGCAATATCCACTCTGAACAATTTTCTATTGAACTACGGTTAGTCATGTTCACTTTTCAAACGAACAGTATTAAATAACGAAAGTTTTCTATAGAACGACGGCCACTCTGGACATCGTTTAATAGAACCGAATCTAGTCTGGACATAGTTTACTAGAACAGTTAACTTTTTTATTAAACAGTGTCTACACAGAACATTTTTCTTTAGAACAGTTTCTCTACTAGGTACTTATCCATAGAACACCATTTAAACATGATTTCCTCCTTACAGAATCTAAATAAAACACTTTTCCATATAATTTCATATTTGATCAGGACATTTTTCATTTGAGCTGTATTAAGTCACAACGTTTATCTATGGAAAATTTTTGTATTTCGATCAAATCTTTTAAGTATTTAGACTTTCTCCACACTGTACTATATATACAAAAGTTCAAAAAGTATTTATACCACAAATTACAAAAACAAAAAATATAAAATTTACTAACTGTCAAATTCCAGACAATTCACATTTTCACTTTAGTACGTTTGTCTGTGTATGTGTGTGTGCGTGTGCAAGAGTGTCTTTACTTACATCTCAAAATTCCAAATGTGTTCTGACAGTAAATGTAATTAAGTGGCAAATGAATAGGAATAACCCAACAAACCTGTTTAAGTATTCATCGCAATTTATTGTAACTTTAACTACATACAACGAACAGACAGACACAAAATACAGACATACGTACGTACACACACACACACATATATACAATAATAAAAACACAATTAAAAATAAAAATTCATTTGTTGTAGTAGTGATGACAACACTGCAAATAAACACACATACATCACGCATAAAGCATACTCTTATATAAAAAAAAGGTGCAAATACTGTACTTTTAACGGTATTATACATTTATATGTATGTGTATGTGTGTGAGGTACACACCATCACCCGTAAGTACACTGTTGTTAAAGAATACTAATAAGACATTTAAGTTTATATGTATCTCTCTACTCTTTTTCCAGTTTTAGTTTTATTTGTAACATTGTGATACAAAAAAAAAATAAACAAGCAACAACAACAAAATGAAGAAAAGAAACAGTACAATAAAATATTTAACATTTGAATTTTGAATGTACAAAATGTCGTAACGAACAACAAATGAAGATGAAGACAAATACCAATGAAAGAAAATAAAAGAAATAACAACAACGACAGCAAAATAAATAAATACAATCCAATTTTAAATGGTAACAATACTCTATGAATATGTAACATGATTATTTCTTTGTATGTGAATATATACATAGGTAAATTATACAATCAATGACAAAAATTAAGACCGATAAAGGAATTCAAACATTGTTTAATTTTGGAAAATATTTTGCAGATTTAAAATTTGTTTAACAACCAAATTTTTATTTTAAAAAGAACGGCAATTGTTTGAATTTTGAAAAAGAAATTTAAAGAAAATTTTTTTACAATATTTTCTCTGTCATTAACTGTAATATTTTTAAAAATAAATGAAAAGTTATATCAATGTATTTTGTAGTATATATTATAGATGCTGACATTATCAGCAATTGTTAACAATTATTTACATAAACATTGTTTTCCTTATAAGAAAAAAAAATAGTAGTAGATACATTAATTTAAACATACGCACACACTAACATAAATTTATCGAAAAAGGAAATAAAATGTATGTATATTATAGTTCTCAACACTGAAAGATATACAAAAACACATACACATTTAAAGAAACATTCATACACAGAAACAGACATTAACTTTCAACTTCATTATAAGTCATTAAATATGCAATTAAATCAGTTTCCGTTTAATTAAGTTGTACTCTACTGCTACATATATTACGCACATATACACACACACACACCCACTCAAACTGTTATTTACACATACACATACATAAACAATGATTATTGCTAGCATATTAAAATGAATTTGTAATCAAAAGCATGTTTTTAAGGAAATCTTAAATAAATTGTCAAAAAATTTTTCTAAAAATTTATATTTAAAAGATTTATTTTTATTAAAATATCTATCTATGATTCTTTTAAATTATCCTTCAATTTTTAGTTTTTTTTTTCAAAAATTTTAATTTATTATCTTTTAAATTGTTGGCTCTCCTTCATTAAAGGGCTTTAATTACTTGTTACACAAAATTATTGATACAGTAGAGAATATTAAATCAAAGGCAGAAACATTGCCTAATTTCCAAAATTACTGGCAATAGAATTTTATTATCTAAAATATTAATTATGTTAATATAAGTTAGTGTGGAGACTAGTCTGAGCGCTTGTCTATGAAATAGTCAATAGACTAGTATGTAGACTAGTGTATGGACTCTTCTATTGAATAGTCTGTTGTATATTCATTAGGCCAGCCTTTGGACTATATTGAGTACCAATTAATAAATGTATAGACTAGTCCATAAGGGCTACATTATCCCATCAGTGGACTATATTATCCTATTGATTAGTCTATGGATTCATTAATATAATAAATAGTCTATTTGCTGGTACATTTGCGACTTTATTTAAGAGTTTAATGACAATTTGCCAGCCAATAAACTAACCCATTAACTAGTATATTGATTAGTTCTTTGAATTAACTATTGACCAGTTCATTGACTAATTTGATCAGTAGTCGAATTTATTTTAAAAGCTTTATGAATTTTTGTTATAGGAATGGATTTTTTAGTAGAATAAAGAAGAGATTGTCTCCTGACATATTGATTGGCTGACATGTTGATTGGCTAATCTCATCTTTATTCTACTAAAAAATCTATGTTCTAGTCTTTTAAAAATTCTCTAAACAATCCCATGGCTATGGACTTGCCAACATATGATCCTGCCAATGTGCCAGATTTCTGCCAGTTAAATCATTTCCATTCCTAAAACAAAGAATCATAAAGCTCTTAAAATAAATTCGCTTTAAAATCGAACACATTTTGAACTATTATATTATTATATTCTACAAATGTATTTACAATCCTTATTTCATCCTACCGCAGCTTATCTAATGTTTCCCACTGTTAAAGTATTATCACAATTTTGTATTACTTTGTATTTTCTTCTGACTCTCTCCTTCTATTGTTTTACTTTCCCATTTTTTTTACTCAATACTTTTTTATTGTCTTTTTTTCCTCTCCTTTGTTTTTAATTATCAATAAAAGAACGATTAAAACTGATGCCCACGTAGTTGATGAGCAGTCCTATGCATATTTACTCTCTATGTATTTGAACAGTCAGTCTATTTCTGGCTTCCTTTCAGTTTGTTTTTTTTAGTCCATTTCAAAAGTTGAAAAGAAAGAAATGTTTCTCCTTTTTTTTGTCTTTTGTAATTATGAAGGCGGTATAAAAAACAAAGTAAATAATGATGAAATAAAGTAATGGGTGTTTGTAATGAACAATAAAAAGGATGGAAAGAAAAATTACCAATATCTCAATGTAGGTCAATAATTAAAAAAAAAGAATGAAAACGAGGAAAATCTTTTAAATGGGATTGTTGTTGGTATAAAGCCAAATATACGTTCATATGTAATTGATATACATATCTACATAAATACGTGATCGATTACGTTTAAAGAATTGGGGCAGTAACATGTGCAATTTGTAGCACATATTACGCTTTAATACAATTAAATATTTTCTGTTACTAGGATATTTAGAATATAACTGAACTAGAAACTGAACTAAACTGAACTGAACTAGAACTGAACTAGAACTGAACTAGAAACTGAACTAAACTGAACTGAACTAGAACTGAACTAGAACTGAACTAGAACTGAACTAGAACTGAACTAGAACTGAACTAGAACTGAACTAGAACTGAACTAGAACTGAACT
>NC_060952.1:88154886-88165054 GCF_022045245.1 Lucilia cuprina | reverse complement strand
GATAGATAGATAGATAGATAGATTGATAGATTGATAGATAGATAGATAGATAGATAGATAGATAGATAGATAGATAGATAGATAGATAGATAGATAGATAGATAGATAAATAGTTAGTTAGTTAGTTAGTTAATAAGTTAGTTAGTTAGTTAGTTAGTTAGCTTACTGGTTAGTTATTCCTTAACATAAACGTCAATAGAAAACATTTTACAAGCGATTTGCAAACACTATAACATTTCTGGAAATTTGATATTACGCCACATTGCAAACTGTCGGGTATATGTATTTATATGCTAAATAGTTCAAATGTTGTTTTTTCAAAAGGTTTAACTTTTAACACAAGCACACCATATACATACATTCACATACCAAAAACACTTTTGCTCTCACCTACACACTTTCATTCACTTGCACACATACACCAGCCCACACTTCACAGTAACTGACTAAAACAAAAAAACTTTTTCATAGTTATTTATCTGGTGATGTTATTTTGAAAATAATCATAAAAAAATAAACTTTATTTGAGATTCTATTCAATTCCCTTAAAAATGAAAAAAAAACGAATTAAATACTTTAAATATGGGTAATTTATACTAGAGTTTTTTTGAGGTAAAAACTTTAAAACATGTAACAAGTATTTCAATTTCAATGTAGTTAAATTAAATACAAATTTTAAACTGATGTGGAATAATGTTGTAAAGCTCATGTAAAAAGTAATGCTTATAGAATATCTGCATATTCATGATTTTGCTTGATTTCATATCTATGATCATTAACCTGCTCATATTTCCATTATTTATTTATATTTAAATTATCACACTATTCAACATACTGAAATAATGCTTTAGATATGTTACAAGGTAGAAATTTTATACAAAATTGATATATTTAAAGTTATTAGTAATATACAATAATTAATATTAATCATACGCTACATGGACAAAGGATTTTATGTTTTCGAAGTTATTAGTTTTTAAAAAAGATTCTGACTGTCAACTACTAATGCTAAGTACTTAAATATACGAATTAAAGCCGTATAAAGTATTACGAGAGCAAATGCATATATGTACTTACTTATGTACATCCAGCTTATGTTTCCGATGAAATAAAAGTAACACCTAACATGAACACTTATTCCACTGGCCAGCAACCGTATATGTATGCTTCCCTCTAAAAGTTACTGGTACCTTACAAAATTATTTCGGTTAAAACATTATTTACTTTTGGTTTTCACAGTTATTTGAATGTATGTTTGTGTTTTATTTTTATTCCTGTTCAAAAACATACAATTTTGTAATAAAATATGTGAAGTTGTCTACGGGAATACAAACCAGAGATCACTTGAAAATAAACGAGATTAAAAATTCAATTACAAAAGTTGGAAACGAATTGTACAGGATTTTTTTTTTTTATTTGCACTTCATATTGTTTCTGGTATGAGCGAAACGGAAAAGAACTAACTAATTAACTAACTAACTACTCATCAGTTACAACATGCTGGCATATGTGTTGTAGTTCATGAAATGGAAATGAACAAAATTGTTAAAAAATATTATTCAATTAGGGAAATAGTTATTTTCTGAAACAGATGAATTTGACATTTTTTTCCATTTATTTTATATTAATTTTTTGCAATATTGCTTTAAAATTTTAATTTTCAAACAGCATGAATTGTAAAAATAAAATGCCTATTAAGTACAACTATTTCCCTTACATGTACATATTTTAACAAAATAAATATTGATATAAAATTAAACAGTTAAAGTTATTTTATCAATTTGAAAAAAAAAATTTTCCTGACAATCTAATTCTTAACAATACAGTAACATACATAAATATTTCAACACAAATGCATTCTATTAAACATCAAATAATAAGAAATATGTAAAGCAAAAAAACTTATTTAAAAATCGGTTAGCAAGCAGGAACCAAAAGTTTAAAATACATACGAATATTCTACTTAGAAAAACATTGTAAAACGTACTGGAAAAAAAAAACATATACAACAGCACAGGATACAACAAAAACAACAATAGGGGAAAAAATCAAGTTAAGAAACATACGATACACTGGACACCTACTGGACACCATAGAAATGGTAAAGAGACAACAAGCGAATGAACGACATTGGCAAACGTCACATTCAAGCAGGCAGGCGAGTAATATACTAGAAGGTAGCCAGGATTTAAAGCAAGTAACAGTCAACTAAACTAAACATCGAGCCAACCAACCATTCAGTTAGCCTGCATTTAATTCATATACACATACACAGTTAAACATTTACATAGTTACATACATATATACACAAACACACTCTACTAACACCAACAACGGAAGCTGACAACAATTTATGTTTCATGCAACGGATACAATTTACAGCCACCCTCCGGCCAAAAGCCGTTGACGCAATTCTAACAACACCTGCAATGCGGGCCAGCCAAGGGATGTAAATGAGTATGATATTTTTATTCGTACACTCGTATTCTACTTGTAAGTACCCGAGCACTTGAACCAAAAATTTACAAAAAAAAAAAAAAAAAAAAAAATTAAATGAAGAAAAATCAGAAAAACATTTTACGAAAAAAAATTAAAATTATTTATTGGGACAGTTTTGTGGGAAAAATGTAGAGAAATAAAAAAAAAAGAAAAATCTTAAGTAGAACTGAACTAGAACTGAACTAGAACTGAACTAGAACTGAACTAGAACTGAACTAGAACTGAACTAGAACTGAACTAGAACTGAACTAGAACTGAACTAGAACTGAACTAGAATTGAACTAGAACTGAACTAGAACTGAACTAGAACTGAACTAGAACTGAATTAGAACTGAACTAGAACTGAACTAGAACTGAACTAGAACTGAACTAGAACTGAACTAGAACTGAACTAGAACTGAACAGAACTGAACTAAAACTGAACTAGAACTGAACTGGAACTGAACTAGAACTGAACTAGAACTGAACTAGAACTGAATTTGAATAAACTGGAACTGAACTAAACATAACGTAGGTCCAAAGTAGAACTGAAGTAGAACTAGATATAATTAATGAAATGAAACTCACCCCATAATACAAGATTATTTTCAAAAAGGATTTGAAATTTGAATAACATACAATCTAACATATAATGTTGCTGCTGTTACATTTTATACAAAGAAAAACTATGTTTGTATGCAGATATAGATAAAATTTCTGTAGTTGTTGGCTATGTATGTATATTACTTTAGATCTTGCAGTACAACTACCCAGCATGGTTTGCCAAAAAAGTATATGTGGCATGTTGTTTTTTCATTCCCAAAATATACATACGTACATTGATACATACATTTTTTAAAAGTTTTTTTTTGTGATTTGTTCTAGTTAAAAAAAAAGATAAAAAAATACGAAAATCAAACAAATATGTGCTATGTGTTTTAGAATTGTACTAAGATACAAAATTGTCCTTAAAAATCGAGTAAAACTGCTAAAAGAATTTTTGGACAACAAGCTCATGATTTACAACTTGTATTTGAGTTGGGTAAAAGATCTTTTTATGCGATTTTCAACTTGGTGTATACATGGATTCAACATTTTGTAGGTATTTTATTAACTTTTTTTCTGGATATTTGTTTTTGGAAGATTGATTTAAGTTTTTCTTGCTGTTTGCATGTTTATATTTATTTCTTGATTACATTGTTTAGATAGCGTATACATGGTAATTAAAATATTTTTATTTTAAGTTTTCAAGTATAATTTAAATATAATGCTGTAAATTGAATATAGTGTAGAAATCTGGGAAAGTATGAAAATAATAGACAAAGTAACACTAACTCAGTTCGTGGGCTAAACTGAACTAGATATAAAGTACAACTGGAGTAGAACTAAGGTAGAAGTGAGGAAGAACATAACTAAAACTGACTTAGAAATGAGGTAGAACATAACTAGAACTGAACTTGAATTAAACGAGAACTGAACTAAAGCTAAACTACAACTGAACTAGAACTGAACTAAAACTGAACTCGAACTGAACTAGAGCTGAACTAGAACTGAACTAGAACTGAACTAGAACTGAACTAGAACTGAACTAGAACTGAACTAGAACTGAACTAGAACTGAACTAGAACTGAACTAGAACTGAACTAGAACTGAACTAGAACTGAACTAGAACTGAACTAGAACTGAACTAGAACTGAACTAGAACTGAACTAGAACTGAACTAGAACTGAACTAGAACTTAACTAGAACTGAACTAGAACTGAACTAAAACTAAACTAGAACTGAACTAGTGAATTAGAATATAATAGATTTCACTGCTTTTTCATATCATCAATTTACAGGCTAAACTTACCACAGCGCACCACATGTAATCAACGTATACTTAATATTTAATTATAACAAAATATTTATCATACGCCTGGCAAACATATGCTTAAGTATTTTCTTTAAATTAACTTTTTTTCGATTTATTTATTTTCAAATTTGTTGTAGGAAAATATTATTATAAATTATAATCTATAATTCCATTACACTTTTCAAACAAATAAAAACCAAAACTAAACTGCTAAGCACTAGAAATGAAACGATGAGAGGACATTAGTGACAGCCGTTGCAAATATAATACACACACATACATTTATACATTAAACTTAAGATAATTTCGTTTATACTCACATAAGACTGATGAAGAGGATTTAAGCAGAAGTATTTGGAAAATCAACAAACCAGTAAAATAGAAATCAAAAGAGGTTGAAGGGAAATAGGAAAGAAAAGAGAAAAAATGGGTAACGAAACCAAAACTAGTAACATTAAGCTAACAATGTTGATATCTGTTGTAAAATGGCTATTTGCAATGACAACATTCTCACAAAGAAATATGTATGTATAGAGGACTGTAGGAACTGACAATCATATGAATGCTGGTGAAATAATACTAATACAAACAATGCTTATAAGTGCTAATATGTATGTGTTATACATTTTCTGTAGATTTGTTAGTTTTAGTTTTTTTTTTGGTTTTCCTACTAAAAAGCTGTTACAATTTAAATTAGTTTGAAGCAGGGTCATGAAATCTATTTGTATTGGTTGAAGTTAAGTTGTAAATCTGGGTTTGTAGTTTTGTGATATAGTTTTAATCTTCGAACAATGACGGGTATGAAAATTTTTACATATATGTATGTATGCATGTGCATATATATGAAATAGTCTAACAATATTATTGTTACCAAATAGCTTAAACGTTAGTTTTTTATTATTGCTGCTGCTGTCCTTGTTGCTGTACCAATTTTTATAGGAATGTATGTATGTTGCAATATTTGTTGGTTAAACATGTGTGAGTAAGATATATATGTTTGTGTGTACGGATTTAGAACAAGCCCGCAGTTTAAGAAGCAAAACTGAAGTCGCAATGGAAGAAGGACAAGTAAAAGACTTTAGACACTTACATACACGTTCATATGTATATATATACATTTTGCAACATCGATTTGTTATTGCGGCAAATGACCATACAAACAAAGTAGCAAACATTCATATACAAACAAAACTAAATGCGATTTGACCACAGTATCTAAAATCTACTTATGTAGAAAAACCGCACCCAAAAGCTTTTTAAAGAGATGTTTATTGTCAGAACAAATGCTTGCAGTTTATGTTATACTTTGTTGTTTGTGTTGTTGTTGTTCCTAATATTATTGTTGTTTTTCTTCTTTGCTTAACACCGCCTTCCCTCCCAAAAATTTTACCACATTTTGTGGCAGAAACTATTATTAGTGTTTGTGAATTTTGATAGAAAGTTGATATGTATTTTGCAACTTGAATTGTGGTCTTCATGTCTACTTCTCTGTCTAGTAGATGTTATTTATCTGCGGTTTTCTTATTTAAATCTATTAGAAATCATTGTATAGGGATTAATTTTTGTTCGAAATGTATACAGATTTGTGAAAAAGGTTAAATATTTTTGTTTGTTATAACAAAGATTTGTTAATGGAATTTAATTGTAAAATTTTGTTATTTGTAAGGTGGTAAGTTTTTTAAGTTTGTTGCTTTGAGTTGTTATAACTAAGTTAGAAAGTATAAAATTTTAGTGTAAATTATTCTTAGAATCTTAACTAAATAGACTGGAACTTAACTTTTGTTACAGCTGCAAAAATAAAAGTTAAGTTATGCTAAAGCTTGTATCTGTATCTAAAATTTGTTCTTATATTGTATTGCAATCCAATTAAACATTTCAAAGTTACGCTTACTTTTTTGAACTTTTTCAAATGTTTAGCATTGCTGCGTATACTTAATATTTAATATGGATGAATTAAATATATATCATACTTTGCAAAAATATATTTTTTTCTATATAATTTAATATTTAAGGAAAACATATACATTAAAATGACAAGTAGGAAACTATGAGTATATTGAAAAAATTTTTATTTTTCATAAAGAAACATTTATGTTGAATTTTACCTTAATTCCAAAGTATTAAAGAATTTATTGATAAAAAAACAAAATTTTCTAAATGAGGCTTTATGAAGGTCAAATATGGGCCAACCCTCGGTAAATTTGGGAAAAGGATATATTTTTAAATAAAAGTTAGTTTAGATGAGTTTCATTGCTATACAAATGGTTACAAGTCAGTTTTAGACGTTTAAGACATTTTTTGAAGAGGGGTTTGTATGGGAGCTAAAGTCAAATAAGGCCCGATCAATACGAAGTGTCATTTATACTTATATAAAACTTATTTGTGCCAATTTTTAGAGAGATAATAGAATATTTGAAGTAATTATGACATAAAAAGTCAAAATCGGGAGGTACGGTTGTAAAAGGGGCTAGGTGAAATAATGGACCGATTTCAACCATTTTCATTATCATCAAATTATCTTGAAAATTGCGACCCGTACCTTGCGCACAAGGTTTACATGACATGCAGCCAGCTGGAACATTGTAACCTGCGAGGACTTTAAACTGGTATTGTTGGCCTTTTCTTAAAATAATTTGACTTGGTGTCAAACTAGAGCATCTGATGCATAGAGAATCAGTAGCTCACAGCATTTAGTTTCGTGCTTTATATTGCTCCGGTTATTGGAGTGGTCCTATCGGGGGTTTCAAGATAATGGGGAAATAATGTTGGTTAAAAGACTTACGCTCGGTGACATCTATATTAAGTAAAAAGTTCGGTATTGCTGACGAAAAAGACAATATCTACTCCATTGTTAAGTGTAAAGCAAAGCTTTGGAATGGTGATGTCCAATGGTACAATAGCACATAATGAATTCAGATCTATTTTATTCTTAAATGTACCTCGAATAAATGTGTCGGATATTTTCGTATAATTGATAAATATATATCGAATATATGAATAGTTATGGATGTATGATGTCTTGTTTAAGTGACACTTTTAAAGCATAGAATTCCTTGTTATCTGTGTGAGTGAAATCTAGTCTTGTCTGGATTATTTGATGGATACACCTTATTAAAGTGATACCTTTAAAGAATAGAATTCCTCGTTGTCTGTGTTAGTACGATCTTGTCTTTGTGTTATTTGATGGATAAAAATGAATTTCCTCTCACATCTTGGAAATCAGTTTTGGCCATACTCTGATATACTCCTTACATCAGATACTCCTCTGAGATACTCCTTAATTAAAAACAACATTTTCGATATTGTTAAGGAATCGATTTGTTGCCATTAAAAGTAGACTATAAAAAATAGTATTTTGATTAATTAAAACATAATTGGTATACAAAATAACAACCTACTCCGACAGACGGATGAATTTTTTTTTAAGTTTGTGCTGATGTTTGTAACATACAAAAATATTCGTCATATACCAAGTATACCACTGAGCTCAGAATCACTTTCTGAGTCGTCAGTCCATCCGTCTGTCCGAGTGTCCATATATACTTTGTGCGCACGCTACTACAGATCGCAATTTCAAAGAGCATTCGATTCAATTTGGGACACATTCTCCTCTTAATTCAAAAAATTGGTTGAAATCGGTCCATTATTTTGCCTAGCAACCGTAGCCCCTGTATAGGACTTTTTGGCTCAGTCATGTCTGACTATACATTGATACTTGTTTAAAAAGGCTTATTAAATCCTCACCCATACAGTGACCTTATAAGTGTCAGGTTAAGTTGTTCACTACAACATTTTTTAGAAGCCACAATGCTTCAGAAAGAGTTAAGTCATGGAATACTTAGAGACAATACCTGTCTATCAGGAAGTGATTTGAACAACATTTATGTATAACATTTGCCATCACAAAACAATTTTACAACTAGACGTTGGATCCAAATTATCTATGCTTAAGGCAATAATTATACTAGTCTCATCTAACCTATACTTTTCAAAACTATATTTATTTTTATGGAAAAGCTAATAAACTTAATAAAGGTTTCATTAAAAACAATCGTGTTATTTTGCGAACATAGATTTTTTGGTCCTTTGAAAAAAGTTTTCTGCTGAAAAACTAAAATCTCTTTTAAATTTATTAAATATGTGTAAATTCAAAAGAAAGCTTCTTTGAGAAAACCGCACACACACACACTCACATCTAGACAAACATATCAGTTAACTTGAAAGATTTTGCATTAGCGATTTATTTATGTCAAAGGATTATTGCTGACACATATTCAATGACACTATTCAAAAATATATATGTAATCTTCTCAAATAACCAAACATTGAATGTCCTTAAATCTACAAATGAAATTCTTCTTAATATCTATTTTCATTGCAATGTTTTACATGATTTTATGTAAAATTATTTTCGTTTTATTTTTTCTTTCTCCTTTATCATAGAAGATGCTGCTGTTGTTGTTGATATCTAAAACAAATATCTTACAGCAACAACAACATGTATACATTCATACACATGTACATGTGTATATACAATATTATAACTATAATTTTTTTTCTATAAGGATTTTCTTTTACAAACTAACATATGCTTTTGTTAGTATGTATTTTATTTCTCCACTTCTAATAATGTTCATCCATATTAGTAAATGTTAGTAAGTTTTCTTTTTTGTTGTATCTTTGTTTATACATATTCGCATGTTTTTGTCAGTTCTTTTTAGTTTGTTTGTAACTATATATAGGATTTTGTATTTATCGATGTGTATTTTTGTAATGAAATGTTTTTTTGCTTTGGTAGTTGTTGCTGCTGCTTGTTACAGGACTTTTTTTCTAATGTAATGTAAACTAAAGTTTTTCTCAATATTTTTAATAATAAATAAACGGGCTTAACTTTAATACTTTTGTAAAGATTATTGTATATGTGTTTTTTTTTCTCATATATATGTAGAAATATTATCTCTATGTGTGAGGGTCTTAGTATTCTTTAGTTTTCCAAGTATTTTATCTATGTCTACTGCAAGTATCTACCACAATAAGTTACAGAGATCAGAGTATTACAAGTTTTTTGATTTCTTTTTTTCTATACTTTTTTTGTAGTTGTTTTTTTTTTCTGCTACAGTTCTTAACAGCAGTGGTTCCATTTTGATAATCAATGTGGGATATTGACTTTTAATAAAAAACCAAAAAATAATAAATATAAAAAAATGAAAATAAATAAATGTTAGGAAATTGTATTAATTTAGAAAGTATAAATAAACGGAAATGAGTAAAGTTGTTTATGAAATATTGTTTCAATGTACACCTATACCTTGATTTACACCATCGTTTTTTCCAAAATATACTTTTATTATCTTTAAAAAATACAATAAATATATGCCTCATTGAACTAATTTTTGAACTAAAAAAACTGACCAAGACATAGCCTTATCCAAGGACTAGTAAATGAAGTAAGCCATAAACTAGTCCAAAGATTAGATCCTAGATTAGTTCATTGTAACAGTTAATCCCATAGGTCAGATCATGGACTCTTCAATGGACAAGTATTACCCTAATCCAAAATTAGTCCATAGACTACAAAAAAGATAGTATTCTTCCCTAGTCCATAAACTATTCTAAAACTAGCCCATACACTACTCCATAAAGAGACTTTTCCACTATAAGCCCATTGATTCTATGACTGAACCATATTCCATTCTATAATTAGCATATATTTAAATCCAAAAACTAGACCATAGATTAGTCCTTATACTAATGAATACTAATTTATAATTAATCAATAGACAACTCCAAATACTAGTCCATAGAATATTTACTAGACTTGACCATAGATGGAAG
>NC_060952.1:88139274-88154786 GCF_022045245.1 Lucilia cuprina | reverse complement strand
TTCAGTTGAATTCTACCTTGCCCCCGATAAACATACTAAAGCCGTTTATTATTGAATAAAATTGTGGACATTTAAGTGAAATTTTGATGGGGGCTTTTCATAGGGGCTAGGGTCATTCATGAGGGTCATCAAGTCTAGTATAAAGCTTGGCTTTTGCAGCTTTTTGTCGACATAATTATGAACTTAAAAGCCCTATTCGGCGGGTTCTGTTCTATGGGGACTAGGTGAAATAATGGATCGATGTTGACCATTTTCAACAGGCTTCACATACGGTACCATAAAAATCATGTGCCAAAATTCATTCAAGTATCTCAAAAATTGCGACCTGTAGTTGGATTACAATGTTTACAAGCCCTATTGGGGTTTCAGTTGTATGGGGGCTAGGTGAAATACTGGACCGATGTTAACCATTTTCAATAGTCTTCGTCCCTGGGACAATAGAAGATCATGTACCATTTTCATCAAATTATCTTCAAAACTGCGACCTGTAGTTTAATTACAAAGTTTATATAGACGGACAGACAGACAGACAGACAGACAGACAGAAGGATGGTCAGATGGACGGACAGACCGACGGACAGATAGACAAACAGACATAGCTAAATTCACACTTAAGTGGTATAGGGTATAAAAAAACGAAAAATTCCAGATAGTACTAAAATTCAAAACATGAACGTAATAAACTAATCAGTGACTACATAATCTATTGACTAGTCAATATAGTCTATAGCTTATGTATAAGTCAACGAACTAGTCCATTGATTAGCCAATTGACTGGTTTGTAGACTAGTCTATATGATAATATGGTGCTTGATCAATAAGCTAATCGATTAATTACTCTGGATAGATTATATTTAATATTTATATTACAGGAGTGTTTTTCGATGTCAAGAAGATCTGCACACAAAATCTATTAACTTGTCAACACTATTCTTTATGTACAGGTCTACTGACTAGTCCATTGACTAACTAATTGACTGGTTTATATACTAGTCTGTATGATAATATGGTGCTAGATCTATAAACTTTTCGATTAATTAGTCTAGACTATATTTAGTATTTGTATTACAATGTCAAGTAGTTCTGAACATAAAATCTATTAACTAATCAACACTCTGCTTTATATTAGTCTATTGACTAACCAATTAATTGGTCTGTAGACTAGTCTATGTCATAATATGGTGCGTGGAATATGAATTATTCCACCGATTAATCTAGATAATATTAAATAGTTGTATTACAGAAGTATTTTTCGATGTCAAGATGTTCGGAAAAAAGTATAGTGATACTGAATTTTCCATGCCTGTCATTTAAATGAAACCTTATTATATAGTCGAACATTTCTCAGTTCCATGCAGATTTTAATTTTCTGCAAATTTTCATTTAGTTTTATTTTTTTTTTCGAAAAATAAAATTATATTTCAACTTAAACAAAAATCTCACTAAGTGTTAAAGTAAATGCTTAACTTTTCTCTGTGTTATACTATTTTTACACAAATTTTACAAGCAAATCCTGTATACATATACATACGATTAGATAAATTTCATCTGTGTTGGTTAACTTTTTTTAAATTTTTTATATAAAAAAACTTTAGCATACTGTTTCTAACTGCAGTTATAATCCTTAGTATGTTCATATTATTTTAATTTTATAGATTATTTGTCTTTAAGCTGCTTTGATGTATGTATATGTTATAATACCTCGCACAAAAGTTAATAGATTAAGTTGGAAATTTTTTATATGAATATATATGTATGAAATGTTAAAATCAATAGATTTTTAAAGAATATAATAGCACAATCTTATTTCGTTAGTGAATTATCGTGGTTTGATTATTTTTTTGAAGAAAAAAACTTATAGTTTCACAATCTTTTAATTGTTTCAAAAATAAAATTGTTGTGCGTTTAAACAAAGGCAAATAGATAGACTGACGGACGGACCGATGGACAGACATTATTATACAGATAGTAGACCTGCAGGCATGTATTGATAAATTTAAAATAAAAGGGTTTTTAACTAAAGGAATTGTAAATTGTATACCATAATCAATCTAATCTAAACTAAATAAATATGTTTATTTGTAATTTAGCTGCTAGTAAAAATCATGTAAACTCTATAAATTTATGAAATTTATTATGTGCAGATAATAATTGTATAAAAAATCCCTATTCCAAGAAAAACAGATATAAAGTCTACATTTAATACATTTATTAAATAAGTTTTCAATTTTTTCTTAAAATATTAATACCTACTCTATGATTACTAAATTTTTAAGAAGTCATAGGATCTAAACTAAATCAAACATTTTTCAAATGATACTTGTAAACAATTGCATATGAAAACCAACATTTTATATTAGTATTTCCATAAAAAGGATTTATAAACTACCTAAAATATAATTTACTTCTACTAACACAATAACACCATTTCAATATCATATAATTCATTATAAATTTTACTATTAATACATACATTGTCTCACAATTGTTATCGGTTTGGGAACCAATGTAAAGTTAGTTTTCCTAAATTCTAATTTTTTCTTAGTTTTTGAAAAATTTGTATTTTTGAACTTAAAATGGTGTAGACTTCAGACGAAAAGTTTAAAAACAGAGAACATAGGAGAATCTAATATTTACCAATATGAGTCAAATGCCTTAAATATTATGATATCTCCATAAATACTGAAGGCTGTATAAAGTTGAAACATTTAATGAACTTAAAAGCAAAATTGAAATTTTTGAGAAAATGAAAATTTAGAGTAGTTATGGATATGGCAGACTGTAAGGTGTGTTATAAATAGATAGATAGATAGAAAGATAGATAGATAGATAGATAGATAGATAGATAGATAGATAGATAGATAGATAGATAGATAGATAGATAGATAGATAGATAGATAGATAGATAGATAGATAGATAGATAGATAGATAGATAGATAGATAGATAGATAGGTATATAGATATATAGATATATAGATATATAGATATATATATAGATAGATAGATAGACAGACAGACAGACAGACAGACAGACAGACAGACAGACAAACAGACGAACAGACAGACATATAGGTAGTTTACAATTCAATCTTTGACCTTCATTGAATTTAAAAAAAGTCCAACCTGAGCACTGTGGACGGCCAGTTACCCACGGGACTTTATCTTGGCTGATCAGTTGCTTGAGGCACCTTCGGGATCCACGTAGTGGCTGTGTTTTTAACCCAAATCACGGGAAGACGGTGCTTGGTTAAAAGACTGATCGTTCCTAGATGCTACGAGCGGTACAAGTTAAAGAGCATGACAGTGGATTAATGTTGGATTTGAGCTGATAATGGTATTTTCTGGTATTTTCTGATCTCTTCTGATATCTACTCTGATTTTATTGAGAGAATGAAGTAATTGCAATGTCGTCACTGCCCTTTTTTAATATATTGGCGATTTTCCGATATGGTTGAGTGTATTGGAGTTTACTCTAAAATATGCTCAACTTATCATATTGATAAATAAAGTCTTGTCATTTAATGTGTTCCGTGTTTCGAACTACCAAGTAACGTACCTCTATGTGCTGTTGCCGTAACAACAGAGCCAGCGACATTATCGTCGGGGTAGATTGGGTTTCATCAACGAGACTACTATAGCAAGAGATTAGATAGCAAAAGTACTTGAACAAAGTGATTGTACATGGATCGTCTCATCCATGTACAAAAATTGCAACTTGCGTGTAACCTACACAAAGTTGCAGTGGTTGTAAAAGCACCACCATGGTACGCACCAGGTACGCATTTTGACTTGAAATACTATAGAGTGTGGGTGTTTCTGTACAATAGACTTTGAGATAAAATTATGTATTTGCTAGTTGTAATTAGTGCCAAAAGTCATCTATTTTAAAATACTCAAAATGAATCAAAATGTTAAAACTAAAAACCCCTTAATGCATGATGCCAAATGGCAATCATTGTTAAGTTCTTTATAGACATATGTAAAATGTGCTTTTATTAGGGTGCAGGTTTTTATAATAACTGTTTAACAAAGAACTTTAAACAAATGTAGAGACTATACCGAAAGTTTTATAATTCAATTGGTAATTAAGCATTTTCTAAAAAGAACACTTAACATAACTATTCCCCAAGGTATTTGCTAATAATAGCCACCTTAATATGTTGGAATATCAAACATTTATACATCCTTTATTTTGTGAGTCTATGAAAATTTTAGTCATTCGTATTGTCTTTGTGCTAGTCTGTAATATGTATAAGTCGACGTTTTTTTTTTTCTGTTAATATTTCAATGCATTAAAATACTTTAAATCTAAATGCAAATCTTTACCAGACTTGTACAATAAATTTATAGATGAGTATACAATATCAAACTACTCACATGCAAACATTTTCAAATAACTACTTACACACATATACTTTTATATATTTATTGCTTCATAGAAGATAGAAATCTATGAGATTGTGTGTCTATATTTGTATGTGTCTGACATTTGGAGTGTGTTGAGGTTGCAATTTTAGTATACATATATATCTACTTACTGCTTTTACCATTATCATTTACTTACCAACTAGTTTTTTTTTTTTTTTTTTTTTTTTTTTGGAACTACAATTATATTGCAAGTTTCATATCACATCTTACTAAAAACTTTAATATTGTTTAAATATTAAAACAATGAAATATTTTTAGTCATATTGGCCAAAAATTAAGTTTTTCTTTAGAACATAAGTATAATGAAACAAAAAATACAAGAAAATAAGTTTTCCAAGTCTGAAGACTAAAATGGAAAATATTTGATATTAACCCTTTAAGTTTAGTGAAAAATTTGTAGAAAACTTTTCATATTAAGCTATAAATGTCCATTTATATGTGTGTATGTATGTAAAGATGGACCTTATTACAAAAATAGTTTAGCTTAATAGCACTACAGGAAGTTCAAGGTAGAGATACAAGCTGATGGTTTTAGATCGGCGGCCGTTGCTTATTGTAGAAAATATCGGCGTCTGCTAAATTGTCGGCGATTCCAATCATTATCAGCGGCTACATTTAAGCCGGCTTAACATTTAAGCCTCCAGAAGTCGGCGGCGGTGTCTTGGAAAATATTACCGGCGACTAGCCTCTGTCGATTTGAGCCGTCTCGGCTTGTATCTCTGGTTCAAAGTTCATGCTCAGTTCATGAACACTAGTTCAACAAAAGCTTTAGAAATATTCCTTACCAATGTCCGAACGCGAATTGCGGACACCAGACATCCTTCTATGGATACCATAATTCTTAAGCGCTGTGAGAAATTTTAATCAGGTGGAACTTAAAAGAAAATCCTTGCTGAATTCCAACACAAATAGATGGCTTAAAGCTAGAAAACCAGAAACCGAGAGTAGATGATCAGTTGGGAAGCCTTGCTGAAATATGTTGTAACAGGAATGGATGGGTTTAAACTCACAAACTGAGTTATGCTATCGTTTATCTAATAACAACTCTAGATTTTCGGAACGTGTTAAATGGATTGGATTGAAATAAACCCAACATAGGTTGACATGTTTTCTAATAGCCAGAAGACAATAGGGTCGATATTAGATTGCAATAAAGCTATAACCGGGGAAGTCTTCTAGAGGTATGATTTGCATGAAATGGATGCTATGACTCTCAGATGACCACCAATGCACGAATGCAATAAAGTGAAGTGGTTCTGTGAAATGGACAGCAAAATAAACTCAGTCCTATTTGCATAACACGGATCGCTAATTGATATGATTGAACGTATTCTTATTGAACAAATAGGATTACGGGCGTAACTATACATAATCAAACACACAGATTGTAGTGTCATATAGGTAACACGATACTCGAAGATAATTGGCAATACATGAGCGAATGTACATATTTTCTATGAAAGAGAGAAAGGACGAAGCTGCTATATGTAAAAAGAAAAAAAATTAAAACAATAATGGAATGATGCATCCTACCCACTAAAATTATACATATTGTGATCCAAATGATTCTTTTATATTTTTATGAACTAATTATTTAAATTTAATTTTGATGAGAATAGCGAAGCACTCCGGTTATACCCAGAAAACTTATATAAACACACATATAAATTTATGTTAATATACGGTAAGACTATGTCTATCTTTTTTTTGGTGGTTATACAAAGTATATTTGTACTTATATTTTCCATAAAACACACACAAAGATAAACTTTTCAATTCTTTTTTAGTTGCCGGAATAAACTGTATTAAAGTATTTGAAGTGTATTCTTCCATGGATGTTGGCATGTGTTTGTATTATGTATTTTTTTTAATTTTTTCTGACATTTTCTTGGAACCACTTCTAGCTACGAAATATTCTAGGAAATAAGTTAATTTTTTAAATAACTTTCGTATGTGTTTTTCAAAAATGTAACTTTTTATTTGATTTTATTAAGTAATTTAATTTTTGGTAATTTTAAGAAATTCGTTCTTGTAATTAAAATGGATTGTGGTGAAAGATATAAATAAATAGATTCTTAATTTTTTCCTTAAACTTTAGCTACTTACTTTGAATTGCTAAGAAGATAGCCGGTATGTATGCGTAATATTTTTTACATATTATAATTTATGCATAAAGTATACGCAATATGGACCTCAAATGAAAGTAATTTTATTGAATGTCGGAAAAAAATAAATTTTAATGAATTTAAATTAATATTTGATAAATTTTATTCTAATTGGTGTTTATAAATATGAAAATTTATGAAATCTTATTCCAATCGTTATTAACTATAGTTAACCATAATAATGATAATTAAATACATAATTATACCTTACACCACTTTAGTGGGGAGAGTATATTGCATTTGTGCTGATGTTTGTAACATACAAAAATATTCGTCCTATACCTTCAGTTTATAATCGTTTTCTGAGTCGATTAAGCTATATCCGTCTGGCTGGCTGTCCATGTAAACTTTATGCGCAAGGTACAGGTCGCAATTTTCAAGATAATTGGATGAAATTTGGCACAGGCTCTTTTTTTGGCCCAAGGACGAAGCTTATTGAAAATGGATGAAATCGGTTCATTATTTCGCCTAGCCCCCCTACCGTACTCCCCGAATAGGGTCTTTGGGGTCATGATTAAGTTAAATGTTATTTTATGTCAACGAAAGTCTGTAAAACTTAGTTTTATAGAACTTTTAATGACACTACCGATTTTTGTAATGATCTTGCCTCATTTGACCCTAGCCCCTCAGAAATTGACTAGAATATCAAAATTCAACTATAAATACTAATAACACTTTTAAGTTTTATATAAGTAACTTTGAGGTAGACGTGGATTCCTCTACTAACATTTAATAACAAATCAAATGTTTTATTTAATAATCCTCATTTTTAACATACTGACTGGTGTAGGGTATCATATGATTGGCTATGCCCGACTATTCATACTTGTTTTGTAATAATTTCTCTATTTTTTTACTAATGTACCAAAACAATCATTTGTGTTAATCAGACAATGATATTTCATTGTTCTGCAGTAGAAATAAGATAAAGATCATAATGTTTGATTAACTGTGAATGTGTGAAAATGTGTAATTTTGTCATTGCTGCACTTGTATTGACTGCATTCAACACCGCATTTCAATTGACATCAACGTGCCTAGAGAAACGAGACAAAGATTTTTTTGTTCGTCTGTGTCTGGTTATTCAGATACATCATGTTTTTTTTTTGTGTGTTGTTGGTATAACGTTTTGGTGAACAGAAGCAATAGCTAAAATATTGATTGAGAACTCATTTTCATTCATTGCGTAATAAAACATGGTCATTCTGCTTGCTTCGGTTTTGCATTTTTGACGTTTGTCATATTCTTATGCAGACTTTTTATGAGGTAGTTTGAATACAGTTTGTATTTGTGCTGTACACCACTGTAGCTGAACTTACGTTTACTTCGACTTATAGCGGAAGCATGTGAATCTGCTTACATCTGTTAGTTAAATCATTACGACTTTAATAAGATCTTATTAATTTTATGTGTATAAATATTTTAAGAATATACCTTCGACTTGAATACTCCGAATATGAGTAAACTGTTGTTTTTACTTTTGTTGAGAGTTCCTGCTTACTAACTAACCAACTAACTAACTAACGAACTAACTAACTAACTAACTATCTAACAAACTAACTAACTAACTAACTAACTAACTAACTAACTAACTAACTAACTAACTAACTAACTATCTAACAAACTAACTAACTAACTAACTAACTAACTAACTAACTAACTAACTAACTGGCTAACTATCTAACTATCTAACTAACTAACTAACTAACTAACTAATTAACTAACTAACTAACTAACTAACTAACTAACTAACTAACTAACTAACTAACTAACTAACTAACTAACTAACTAACTAACTAACTAACTAACTAACTAACTAACTAACTTACTAACTAACTAACTAACTAACTAACTAACTAACTAACTATCTAACTAACTAACTAACTAACTAACTAACTAACTAACTAACTAACTAACTAACTAACTAACTAACTAACTAACTGACTAACGAACTAACTAACTAACTAACTAACTAACTAACCAACCAACTAACTAACAAACAAACAAACAAACAAACAAACAAACAAACAAACAAACAAACAAACAAACAAACAAACAAACTAACTTACTAACTCTTCTGAGATGATCTTTACTAAAATACGTATACGTAATATTTAAATCATACATAACTGATAAAATACTCATACGTCTAAGTAAAAATTCAAAAGTAAAAAACTAACGTATAGCAGATGTAGGATTTTAATATGGCTACGCTTACCATTCGTACTTGTTTTTATACTATTCATCATGTTAAACATGTCTACGCTTTACATGTAAAATTAGCTTGAAGTGACAATTGGCAATGTTGCGGCAGTTTATGTATTATAAATTTTGCTGCTTGTTCCCATATTGAGTCCATTCAATACGTAGAGGTAAGTTGAACTGATTTTCTAAATAAAAGAAACTCACTAAGACATGTTTATATGAAGTTTTTTGTTGCCCGAATAGTTTAACCAGATATGGAAAATGAACTAATAGTGTTGGTAATTGTAAAATTATTTATATGAAGTTTTATTAAAGTATCGATATCGAGATGATAATTGAGCTCATATTGAAGATATTTTGAAATATGGACCGATTGTTACAAAATTTGAAAGATGAATTTTTGACTTAAAACTTCTTTATGTCGATTTTCATTGTCATTTGAATACTAACCAAACACTTATTTGCTTATAATTTAACATAAATAATTTAGCTTGTCCAGTTCTGCGTTCTTTTATCCATTTGCCAAATATGCATTTGAAAGGTGATCGTGATGTTTTACAAAAATATACATAGTAGGGAGATACTTTGATGTATTAATAATGATTTTTAGAATTGGAAAGTCTTCAAGATATTAAAACACAAATATTAAAAGCAAAGTCTATTATAGCAAAAGCTATGTATTGTTTTGATATCATTTTCTTAATTAATAAATAAATTTATAATTTTGAAGATGTTGTTAATAAATAAGGAGAAAAATGTCTATAAAATTACATATTACTCATACGCTATATATTACACAAATCAATAAATTTAAAATGTTTTTTTTTTAAGGATTTTTAATTGTTTCAAAGCAGTTGTTGAGATTATGATAATATTTTTTAAGTAAAATCAATATATAAGCAAAACGTTGATTATCTCAAAGTCTTAACTATTTTTGACAGCCCTAATAGAAAACTTGCTAAAAAAATATCAAGTAGTTATCTTTCAGGTAGCAGACACTCTAACAGAAAACTTTACAAAAATCAAAATATTAAATGCATCAATGCTTGTGAATTTTAAGCAGCTATAAAGTGTGTAATAAAGTGATGCTGCAAAGAATTTCAAATAAAAATCATGCTGCTTTTTTGACACACTTCAATATAGACTTTATGAAAGTGTTAGGCACTTTTAAAAAACTTAAAAAAATATCAATGCAAAAAGAATCAAAGACAGTCAAGTAAGGGTACAGTGAAATAACATCCAAATGAAATAACTCTCAATGGGTAAAATGAAAAGAGGGATTTATTTCCTTAGAAACTACTCCCAATTAATTGGAACTTATTTAATTTTTTTTGAAACAACTCTCAATAAAATGTTTTGTTCGGAATTATTTAATTTGGTGGAAAAATTAGGAGTTATTTCATATTGAGAGTATTTCGTATTGAGAGTTATTTAATTTTTGCACATTTTGTTTAAAGTGTAACTTTCGAGTTATTTCATTCTAGTTGGGATTATTTTCATTTCTAAAAATTTGGTAAATAATGCAAATGGATTTCCCTTAACAAGTGTCATGGACAGCCGGGTTTTAAACTCTGGGAAATTTTTCTTGCACATCGTCGATTTTATGTCATTATGTTTATTGTCATTATGTGATACTTTAGTTAGTTAGTTAGTTAGTTAGTTAGTTAGTTAGTTAGTTAGTTAGTTAGTTAGTTTGTTTGTTCGTTAGTTAGTTAGTTAGTAAGTTAGTTAGTTAGTTAGTTTGAAAGTAGGATGTATACACATCAAATCCGAAGAAATACACCTAGACCTCTATCGGGCCTGTTGTGCGCTCCTTAACCAATGCCACGGGTGGGAATCCAACCCACCACCTCCAGTCTACCAGACTGGAACACTAACCACTAACCTAGAGAGAGGCTTTTAAACGTATTATTTATTTTGTAGAAAAGCCTTAATTTAGCGAAGCCGTTATGTGAAACATCACAGAGTTTAAAACCCTTGTGCGCGGCCGAAAGCCGGCTGTCCAACACAGGATTTGGAAGCTATTTCACTTCTGTTGGAAATTATTTCATTGTAAGCTATTTTACACAAATATTTTTGTTAAATTGGGAATAATTTCAAATTTTTTGATGTTTGTTTCATTAAGAGTTTTTTTTTGCATTTTTTGCGGCTTAAATTTTACTCCAAGTTCCCAAATTACTGGGAATTATTTCATTTTAAACTTTGGAAGTTAATTCATTTCAACAGTTTCAACAGTGCAATTGGTTTTTATTTTACTCATTGGAAGTTATTTAATTTGGGAGCTATGTCACTGTACCTCAAATAAATCGTTTTAATTTAAAAATGATCCTATTAAATATAAATCTTTCAATTAAATTAAAATATTATTGAGAATTTAATATGTCGTTGTTTAATATATTGATTATTATTGAATTTAATTTAAAGATATTGTAATCTGTGTTATTTTATTGTTGAATAAGGTCAATAATATGCAATTGCAAACATACATTGTACTGTTGTATTTGTTCGTATCTTTAGTGCATTATTAAGGAAGTAAGAATGGATGGTTGGATGGATAGATGGATGGATTGATGATGGATGGATGGATGGATGGATGGATGAAGAAATTGAATTACATTAAAAGTTTGCTATTATTAATTTGTGATTATATAAAGATTTCTTATTTACAAATTAATTCTAGGCGTATGAGTATTTTCGAAATTATTTATGAATTAAATATTACTCATACGTATTATGGCAAAAATGATCTATGAATTGTAATGCATTTATTGTAAAATTATAATTAAAAATTAATTATAAATTAGTATTATTAGAAGTATCTAGACGTATGAGTGATTTTTATTATATTGACTTATTAAATATAACTCATACGCATTGTGTTCTTATTCCCACCATAAAAAAATACTGGTGGTATATTGTTTTTGCCATTTCGTTTGTAATATATGGAAACGTTCTCTCATGAAATATTGAAATATTCTTATATATATTCTGGGTCCTTATTATAGACGATGTAGTCATGTCCGTCCGTCTGTCTGTTAAAATCACGATGGTGGCCACTCAAGACAAGCCAGGCAGTTAAAATTTTGCATAAATATTCTCTATTACTAATGTTTATTTTGGTATTAAAAATAGGCAAAATAGGTTCACGTTTCGCATAGCCTCCACGCATTGTGTTTTTATTCCCACCATAAAAAAATACTGGTGGTATATTGTTTTTGCCATTTCGTTTGTAATAAATGGAAACATTCTCTCATGAAATATTGAAATATTCGTATATATATTCTGGGTCCTTATAAGAGACGATGTAGTCATGTCCGTCCGTCTGTCTGTTAAAATCACGATGGTGGCCACTCAAGACAAGCCAGGCAGTTAAAATTTTGCATAATTATTCTCTATTACTAATGTTTATTTCGGTATTAAAAATAATTGACCATACCCAAAAAAAATCTTCTTTAGAAAATTTAATAGGAAAATATAAAACGTCAAAACTGCTAAATAAGTCTTATGCGAATTTTGTAAGAATCGGTCTTTAATTGACTCTACGCCCAAATATAAAATAGTCAAATATTAAACATCAAAAGTGCTGTGAGAATTGGATAGAAATCCCAAGACACTACAACCAACATAAAAATTCTTCCCTCACTATAATAAAGGATCTTGAAATACAACAAATAAATATCACTGATTCCATTTCCTATACACATAAAATCGACAGTGTTTACTTAAACTGTTTAACTATGCCAACAAGAAAATGCTGCAGCTGAAGGACATTTCAGGCCTTTATTAATGTATTCATTTAATATTTAATTCATTTTTCTGCCAATTACGAATGATAAAGTTTAAGCAATATTGAGGGAAAATATAAGGTGAGAGGACAGCTAAGGGGTAAAGAAATAAAAATGTTTTATTAATTGATATTTTGCCTGATTGAATTTGTATTAAAAAAGAAAACTGTGTCATATACATATATACACATATGTGTACAACAAAAGTCTATGTTTTATAGTATTGTTATTACTTATATTAAGTTTATATGTACACTACATTGACGGTCATTTCGTATTTTAAAATAATTTTTCGTATTTTCATATTAAAAAGTAAGAAATATCTTTAAAACTGAACAAAATGAATCGAGTCTTATAAGATGGTGTTATTATAAAAAAGACAAATGAAATGTTTGTACTTGTGTAAAAAATTTCAGTAAAATTTTTTTTGAAAGTGATCACAGATTTTCACTATTTTTTTCAATTGCAGCCTTATTTAGAAAACTACAGCCATTATAAGGGTTTTCATATAAAAACAGTTTTTTAATGGAAAATAAAAGTGATCACAGATTTTCACTATTTTCTCAATAATGACGTTTTTTAGTAACTACAGCCAATTTAAGGTGTTTTATATAAAAATCGATTATTTAGTGAAAATAAAAGTGATCAGAGATTTTAATTATTTTCTCAATTGGAGTGATATTTAAGAAACTACAGGCGTTTTAAGGTTTTTTTTTATATAAAACTTAATTTTTAATGGAAAATAAAAGTGATCAGAGATTTTGACTATTTTCTCAATTAGATCGTTTTTTAGAAACTACAGGTGTTTTATATAAAAATTTATTATTTAGTGAAAATAAAAGTGATACACATATTTTCTCATTTTTTTCCATTAGAGCGTTTTTTTAATTATATCCAATTGAAGGTTTTCCATATAAATAATTTTCATAATTTATTAAAAAATTACAAAAAGAAAAAAATTAAATAAAATAAAATAAATGAAATAAAGTTTGAAAATAATATTGACATATTATTTCTGAATTACAAACTTACGGATCTTAATTTACCCCTCATAGTTCATTTTCTACATTCCCACTTATACTATTTCCGAAAAACTCTTGGATGTATGTGTTTTATAGAAAATTCAAAAGAGTACCTTTTGAAAAACGAAAGTACCCAAAAGAAACCTTTTATGGGTTTTCACCTAATTCAAACTCATCTTACCCAATTTCATTCATTTCTAGGTTCAATATTATAGAGAATTCAAAAAGAATCTTTTAAAAAAGAAAATAGTACCAAAAAGTTCACTTTTTCCAGTTCTCACCAAATTCCGTCTCTACATACTTAATTTCATGTTTCTAGGTTGGGGTTGTCTCGGATTTTTGCTCATATCTCCGGTATTTATGGACCGATTTTGCTGATATTAAATAGCGTTCTTCCCGAAAGCATGTCCAATAGAATTATTGAAGATTCGGATCTTGCCGGTATCTGGGGTACTCTAAAAACTGATTTCAACAAACACACGGACAGACAGATGGACAGACAGACAGACAGACGGAGAGACTGACAGCCAGACAGACGGACAAGCTTAATCAACTCCACTATACATCAGTTCCACAAAAGGTAAAATATTCACTTAGTGCTAACTTTGAAGTGGCGATAAATGTTATTCTTTTCGAAATACTTTGTTTTATTTTTGCTTAGTATTATTTCACTACTACAATATCATGCCTTCAATTATATGTATAATAATATGTCAATTATATCCATAAATAATTTAAATATTGATTCTGGTTTTATACAAAAATGATCTAACTAAAAAGAGTGTATGACTTTTACAGCCAACCATCAATAGGGATGAGGGGTATATTGATTTTGTTTTACTACTTGAAGAACATTGAAATAATGCTTATATCTTTACAGAGCTTTGTGTCATCTTTTTAATTTTAAGACGATGTAGTCATTACTACCCTCAACTGGTTTCTTTATATATATTTAATATCCTTTTTATAATTCCTGAATTCTGAAAAATTTGTTCCTTAATCGATCTAGGCTATTGGAACTAAATTTAAAATAAATATTAATATATAAAATAGTTTTGACGGTGAGTACTTAGCATGGTCAAAAACAATACTTTTAAGTACTTTTTATTTATTTACATGCTTTTCGAAAAAACAATAAAAATTTATGTATATTCATTTATTTGATTTTATAATGTATGAATATGTGTATTAAAATGCTTGGTTTGATATACAATACATAAAAGCTATTTTATACATAAACGGAAATAAATACTAATTTATAACACCCTACAGTTTGAATAGTGGCAAGGTATTTCCTTTTGTATATATATTTTATATTTCTGTTTACTAGTTTTTGAAACATAAATAACCTAACAAAATATGATCGCAATTTAAAGTCGTTAAGTTATCTATAATGAAGTCAGTTTAATTTTTACGATGTATACCGAGAACTGCTGCCTATTATAACTGTGTATGTATTTTTCCCAAAAACTTCTCGAAAGAAATATCCACAACCTTGTCTATGTACTTTTTTTCATTTAAATGCAAAACTTAAATGAAATCGAATTTTTAATTGCTTCAATGGCAAATATCTTTTATTATTTATAGTGATTTTTTCATAATATCAACAACACAATGGAAAAGCAATTGAAAATAATTATAAAAGGGAGAGAGATAGAGAAATTACAAAAATATAAAAAAACATAAAATGAAAAAAATACATGTACGTGGAGAAATTTAATTTTTAAATTGGTTTATATCATACAGTGGTAAAGAAAAAAGATGTAAAATTCTGTACTAAACTAAAATTGAAATAGACTTGAACTAGAACTGAACTAGAACTGAACTAGAACTGAACTAGAACTGAACTAGAACTGAACTAGAACTGAACTTGAACTGAACTAGAACTGAACTAGAACTGAACTAG
>NC_060952.1:88136855-88139174 GCF_022045245.1 Lucilia cuprina | reverse complement strand
TAGTTCAGTTCTAGTTCAGTTCTAGTTCAGTTCTAGTTCAGTTCTAGTTCAGTTCTAGTTCAGTTCTAGTTCAGTTCTAGTTCAGTTCTAGTTCAGTTCTAGTTTTAAAAATTTTTCGCTAAATATTCGCCTTTTACTGCACACTGTAACTTTGTCAGTTTCATTTCTTAAAGCAACACAGGAAAACGATTGGAGATGGACTTTTATAGGCCGTACCGAACAGTGTTTATTCAATTAGGTTTGCTTGATTATATGGTTTCATTTTTTATATTATTCATGTTAATTCGCATAAAAAATTAGTGCTAACGATATAGAATACAGTAGTGGAAAACACACTTTCTTACCCCATTCTAACTTTTAAAGATTCTTTTTTATCAAAACATAACTTTTTTCTCTCAGATAAAAAACATTTTTATATTGGTTGTTCGCCGCTTTTTGTTGCTTTAGCTGTAAATAAAAAATTCATGTTAACACGGGTTTTAATTTTAATAATTTACCCCTCAAAAAAATTAAAAAAAGTCCACTGACGAAAGAAAAAAGGAACAACCACAGCAACATAAAATAACTGATAATAACAAGGACAACAAAAAAACATTAGCAATAACAAAAAAGGAGTTAAGTTAGTTTTAGATACCGTTGTAATGGAAAAGTGGTGCGTGTAGCCAGAGGTAGTACAAGTGGGTGTTTTACAAAGTTTGTGTCCTCTTTATTTTGTTGTTTTTTTAACTTTTTTCGGTGAGTATTACGGTTACATTGTCCTGCATAAATAAAGTTGTTTGTTTCTTTGCTTGTGTTATTTGTTTGTTTTTTATTCTTGTTGCTTTTTCTATTGGTAACTTGCTGTTGTTGTGGCATTTAACATAATTTTTTTTAACACAAATTTTGTAATTTTTATATTTTTGTTAAGTCTTGTACATGTTCATGTTTTAGTAATGGACTGGCTAAGTTTTGTTATTTCATTCGTTTGTTTAGGGTTCAATACTAAAAGAACAGAAAGTAATGTTCATGTTCATTTATTATGTATTAATATGAGGTTTTATAGACATTTTCACCTTGTAATATAGAAAATTAAAAGAAATTCAGCGTAAGGACAAAAGGAATTCAAGCAGACGAAGACCAAAGAGAAAATACTTAACACGTTGGGCGGTGGTATGTTATTGGTAGGCTTGCAATGTCTTAAGTAAATATCCTTTAATAGAAAGTGTAAACAGAGCCTTTTACTAAGAAAAGTGTTTTGAATGTTTAAAATCAATATGTGCAATGTCCTGAAAACCTTTTTTTTTTTGTAATTGAAAATTATTTGTAATATACCATCGGACTATATCTTGGCTAGTATCTGAGGTCTAATGCCTGCTTATACAAAAAATTAGTATTTCTTTCTGGCAGTCACCGATCGTGCAAGATCTGAACCACATGGTGGGCAATGTGTTATCATTATCATAATCGAATATAACGTTTGTCATGTCTTACCTCATTTTCTGATCTTTTCTCGGCCAATGTTCACTTCTAACTAAGCTATTTATCACAAACTATAAAATTTTAATTTTGTAAATTCCTCAGATTATTTTTTATATTTCTGTTTTATATAATACTTTTATTTTTCATCACCATTATCTTTTTTAAATAATCTACTTAGTGAAATTGTTTGTTCAACTTTTTTTATTTTTTCAAAATTTTTTTGTTCCATAAACAATTTATACATTCTCTTCATAATGCTCAAGGTAAGTGCATCCTTTTTTTTATAACAAAATTATTTCCTGTTATTATATGCTCCTTAATCTCTATTGTCTTTACGCCAGTGGACTCAGTGGTGGCAGTAACAGCAACAAGAGTACCATGAATCTGTAACAATCATTGTGCAACAAAAATGTAAATACATACAACTTCTTTACTTAACTCCTCTAGGGAACTTAAAAATGCTTCTTATTGTTGCTAGTAAATCCCGTCTCCCCCGATAAGATTTTTACTGGTATGCACTTTAAGCTGAGTAGTTTATTTTTGTAAACATTTCTTGTCTTAGTTTTATTCCCAGTATATTATAAAGTATTTAAATTATCTAGCGCGTAAATGGTATAAAACAAGTCAAAATATGAAAGCCAGAAGGATCTCTCGTTATACATACAAACATCTTTACAAATATATTTATGAGTAACATTAAGGCAGTTTTTGTTATAATTTTAAAATTTCCACTTCTAGATTTATTACAGCTCATGCTTAGTTCTAGTTCAGTTCTAGTTCAGTTCTAGTTCAGTTCTAGTTCAGTTCTAGTTCAGTTCTAGTTCAGTTCTAGTTCAGTTCTAGTTCAGTTCTAGTTCAGTT